>NC_088655.1:1692263-1729763 GCF_964019385.1 Sycon ciliatum | reverse complement strand
TTGTTGTTGTTGTTGTTGTTGTTGTTGTTGTTGTTGTTGTTGTTGTTGTTGTTGTTGTTGTTGTTGTTGTTGTTGTTGTTGTTGTTGTTGTTGTTGTTGTTGTTGTTGTTGTTGTTGTTGTTGTTGTTGTTGTTGTTGTTGTTGTTGTTGTTGTTGTTGTTGTTGTTGTTGTTGTTGTTGTTGTTGTTGTTGTTGTTGTTGTTGTTGTTGTTGTTGTTGTTGTTGTTGTTGTTGTTGTTGTTGTTGTTGTTGTTGTTGTTGTTGTTGTTGTTGTTGTTGTTGTTGTTGTTGTTGTTGTTGTTGTTGTTGTTGTTGTTGTTGTTGTTGTTGTTGTTGTTGTTGTTGTTGTTGTTGTTGTTGTTGTTGTTGTTGTTGTTGTTGTTGTTGTTGTTGTTGTTGTTGTTGTTGTTGTTGTTGTTGTTGTTGTTGTTGTTGTTGTTGTTGTTGTTGTTGTTGTTGTTGTTGTTGTTGTTGTTGTTGTTGTTGTTGTTGTTGTTGTTGTTGTTGTTGTTGTTGTTGTTCTCTTCCATTCTATGTAAGCATGTGCATTTTCATAAAATAAAAATAAAAATAAAAAAATTAAAAGGCGTGGGTTCGAATCCCCCTCCCCGCTGCCACCACTGAGGCGGTACTATTTTCCTGGATAACTATGAGCTTCACCAACAACCAGAAGCGCACTCAATTCAAGCTCAGCAATACAGCTGCTATGCGCTGTGTATTTTCACTCCATTGTCGTGAGTTCTCCTTGGGAACGGATACGAGAATAATAATAATACAGTCATACACAAATAGGAGATCCCCCAGATAAGCGTTAGCCTTACTTGATAGACTGATTTTATATGATTCTGGACTTATTTGAATAATATTATCTTCCTTATTGGCCATGGGCCATCGTGGAAATAAAGAATAATAATAATAATAATGAACAAGCAAACCCCGCGCTAATCAAGGACAAGATGGTGATGATCAGATCAGACAGTATAACTACAGTCTACCAGCTAAACAACCTGGGGGAACGCTAGGAAGCTATGATGGCTGTAACTCGTCCAATCAATGTCATAACCTCGCGGCTCAAGACAATCATCCTGGCGAAGCACATCCCAGCAGCAACTGGCCACTAAACCGCGGTATCTTCCAGACAATACACAGAGAACTGTGACCAGACGATGTGGATCGCTTTGCCAACTGTCAGAACACACGGGTACCTCCATACGACTCACGGTGGTTGGACGAGGAGACGGAAAGCAGTAGATGCACTCCAGCAAGACTGGACGGGAACCCACAGCAATGTCAATCCTCCGTTTCCACCCGAAACAGGGTGTAACGGAAACAGTTATTGCCCCCGTTTGGCCAGCACAGCCCTGGCACCAGGATGTGGTAGGCATGGCAATGGAACCACCACTGATAATCCCGAATCTTCCCAAATCTGTTGGAGCCCCGGCTCTAGCGTCGTTCCGCCAGCCAGAGCTTCTCCACAACAAGAAGTGAGCTATGACATTATGCAAGGTCTGTAGCGACAACAGGCAGCGGAGAGCATTCCAAACGATGCCTTAACCCTTTCAACGCGAAGGACGTATATTTTACGTATAATTTGTGCACCTGTCACACTTGGCTCGGTATCGCAGAATTGCAGTTGACCTGGTCAGTTTCAGTGGTGATAACGACTGCCTGACCTTGGGTGTCGTAAGCAGCTTCCTCGAATTCGTAACCAGATCATCTTCTTGACCAGAACTAACACTTCGACTAGTCCGTGTCACCGTTCCGTTCCTGGCTGACATACGGGTTAGTCCAATACCAGATATCACAATACTCTACACTCTATGTGTACACACAGGTCACGTGACATCTCCTACATCCAAGACACGCCAGGCAACGATGAACACTGACGTCGAAAAGACCTACATTCGTGACATTGGCCTATCAGTGGAATTGCCTGTTAAAAAGAGCTATGCACAAAGGCTTTGACACTGCTTTGCCTCTCAGCCCTGTGCCGGCCATCAGATGTAGCAATAGTCCCAGTACCACCATCTATCTCCACACCAGCGATAACGACAAAGAAACTAGCAAATATGCTTGAGCTCGACTCAGGTTAGGCGGCATCGCATGGGTCGAGGCTGGCTTGGAAATATTCTTCTTCGGCTCCAAAGCGGACAAGGGTATGTCAAGCAATGCAGTGGTGATCTAGCATGTCACAGATGCAGAACTACGCCCCGTTGCCACATAGTGACCGTACATGAACAAAACTGCGGCTGCATGGGAAAAACGGTAGACAACCGCCCCGTGTTCATCACACTCAGAGAGCCATATAGAGGATTGGTGTCAGCTTCAACCGCACAGTTGCTGTCACAGATGCTCAAACACTCCGGCCAGCAGCAAGGAATCTCTGCTCGATCACTCCGCCCTACCGGAGCACGAAAGGCAATTGCAAGTTCCGTCGAGCTCAGCCTGGTCCAGCGCCGTGGGCGGTGGAAAAACTCAGATGCATTCCAGCGACATTTTTCCGGAATCACAAGTCCAGCTACAGATGCCATCCTTTCACGACATGACAATATATTCCTTTACGGCTTACCTGTTTCAAGCATAAACAGATTCTAGTCTTCACTCCAAACATATGGAGCTCTGTCATGCATCCATTGTTCTTTGTGTTCCATCCATGCATCTCATTTCCCTCACCATAGTAGCAGAGGGTTGCTGTGTAGATAACTGGTATTACTTTAGCAATATTTATTTACCACACAGCAACCCGATACTTTCCCTCAGTGATAATCTACACAATTGTTTTGCTGTTTTCGCGTTGGATCTCAGGACACTGCTTCCTGTGGCCGGTATTTGGTGGAACTTTCGATACTGTCAAATCAGATTGTCTGGCGTTTTATTAATAAAGGGAAAAGCAGCACCACGTGACATGGACCCAGCCGAGCTTTCCATCAGAGGTTTCCTAAGGCACATGGAACGCACTATGAGAACGACAGGGATATGGCAGAATCCTAAATACAACATCTCCCAAGCAAACCTCCACGTCCTAAAGTTATTACGAGAGAGTGAAGATATCGTGGTCACCCGAAGCGATGAAGTAGGTGAGATGGTGATGATGAAGACGGAAGACATGAATACACTCTGCAACAAGCACCTTGTCGACTCAACAACATTCTGTAAACAAATCACTTCAGACTCAACAACATTCTGTAAACAAATCACTTCAAACTCTACAACATACTGTAAACAAATCACTTTAAACTCAACACCTACTGCCTAACATCAGTCGACCTCAAAGAGCTACTCAGACAACTTCTACACAACAACGCGTTCCAGCAACCAATCCTTGGAACATTTAAGTAGATAAAGGGGTTGGCAATGGGTAGCCAACTCAGTTGCACGTTAGCCATTGTCATCATGGACCGCTTTGAACAACATAACATCTACCGAGATATCTGACAGAAGAATGGAACAGCGTTACACTAATGCCTCGCAAAGTGTCGTGGGCGGTAGAAAACTGCGTGTCCAGATATCACATGTGAGTGGCTTTGCTCCAGTCTCCATGCAGAACTGCAGAATAGTAATGACAGCGTCATGGCAGGGGATCCGCTATACCTGTCCATCCTGGACAATGGAACTAAGCTGTTACAGAGGTACACCAACAGACACAAAGTCAGTCTCTACTGCGTCCTTACATCATTTCACTTTATATTGTCTAGGTGCAGGTTTTGCATACCCATAGAGACATGCCCCCCCCCCGCCCCTGCTCCAAATACACTCACCCCCCCCCCAAACCCCACCCATACACTCAGACATGAGACCTTCCCCCCCCCCCTCCCAAACCACACACATACACTCAGTCATGAGTCCAATCCCCCCCCCCCCCCCCTCCAAACCCCACACATACACTCCGACATGAGTCCACCGCCCCCCCCCCCTCCCAAACCCCACTCAGACATGAGCCTAACCCCCCCCCCCCCTCCCCACTCCCAAACCCCACACACACACTCAGACATAAGCCCAACCCCTCACCCCTTCCCACATCCCACACATACACTCAGAAATGAGCCCCCCCCCCTCCCAAACCGCACACATACCTGCCCTCATACAAACATGAACCCACACACAAGCAAGTAGAAAATGCTGGAAGAAACACACATCCACAAACACATACAACACAGAGTGTCGTTGCTAGCAGAAAAACGCACGCACACCCAGACATTAACACAGAGTGTGCTTGCATGCACAAACACGCACACACAAACACACACACACACACACCGATGCATAAACACAGAGTGCGGTTGCTTGCACAAACACAAACATATACACACACACATACACACATACACACACGTTGAACCTTGAACGCCCATTGCCGAAGCAATAATAGGGATTGCTTCCTCTCATTGAGGCTCTAAACCCGAAATCTGCAGTATGGCGCATGTAACTTGAGGTCACCAAGATGACAGAACACTTTGTCACAGTTGTAGTTGGTCACTTGGTGCACGGGATGTCTGTGGCTTCTTTCTTCCCCCTTTGTTGACCATACTGAAACCAGGTGGATCTCTCCTGCGCTGTGTCATACCAGTCCACCTCAGACATACCGATGACAGTGAAGTCCGAGGACAAAACATCCCCCCAGGGCTTCTTCGGACCCTGTTGCGGGCGTTTGCAGGGCAGTTCCACGAACAGCCGCATGATCTGCTTGGGCAGCCTGGCCTCCTTCATCTGTGCCACATGACCAAGCCACTGCAGGCAGTGCTTCCTGATCACATCGGCCATGTCGACGTCCACCCCTGCCAGCTCACTCAGCAAGGCCGACGACAATCTCTCCTCCCATTGCTCATGACGAGCGATACCGAGAATTGCGCAAATACAATCATGGCGAAAGGTTCGGAGTCGGCAAATACGATTCACCTTTATGGGCCATGTCTCTGCACCATAGAGAAGAGCAGAAATGACAATAGCACGATACACCAGCAGCTTGGTGTGGACCGAGACATGTACGCACTGAAATATTGGAGACCTGAGAAAACCCAACAGCCTGGACGCCTGCGCCAAACGAGCAGCGAGGTTCGCCTCCACCGTTCACAAACACACACACACACACACACAACTACCCCCTCCCTCACACACACACACACACATTTAAACACACAGACACACACACACATACACATAAACACACACACACACGTGGCCGTATGCACAAGCACTCGCACACACCCATACAAAGCACAAATTGTGGTTCCTTGCACAATCACGCGCACACATGCCGATTGAAAGACGGGGTGCGGTTGCTTTCACAAAACTCATACACACACGCACACACACACACATACACACACATACACACACACACAAACGCACCCCCCCCCCCCCACACACACACACTCACACACACTCACACCCCCCCCCCCCCGAAACCACACACACACGAACACACACACACACACACACACACACGAACACATACAGACGAACACACACACACACACACACACACACACTCACACACACACACACACACACACACACACAGACGCACGCACGCATGCAAGCACGCATACACGTACACACTAAAACACAGAGTGTGGTTGCTTGCCCAGACTCTCATACACCCAGAGAATAGTTGATTGCACAAACACGCACAAACCCAGCCATAAACACAGGGTGTGGTTGCTTGCACGTACGCACACACACACACACACACACACACACACACACACACACACACACACACACACACACACACACACTCATACACACACACACACTCATACACACACACACACACCAGTCCTGTCCTGTAGAGCCACTACCACTAGGGTCACGTGGGCCCCGGAGGGGCAGCAGAGAGAGAGAGAAAGAGCACGCCACCCGATGGCGCTCCAGATGCGAGACTAGTCGGAACCGGCGAGAGCAGATACACATATGCCGGAACTTGTCTCGTTCTCTGGCCGTTGGTCACACACACACACACACACACACACACCCCACAGGCACACAATGTCCACGAGCAAAAACAACCACACGAAGAAAGTGTAGGCGATTGACCACCCACACACACGCATGCTAGCAAGGTGTTGGCGCAAACGTGCGCAAACACAATCGCGCACACAGACGCGCACATGATCGTACCCATGCACACGCGCAGGCGCACACACGCGCAAGCACACAAAGTGAGGGTGCTGGCACACGTACACACACTTGTGCAGACACACATACACATCTGGCCCTGGTCCAGGTAAACACTGCCATTACGGTCACGTGTCCCCTTGCGGGGCCGACAACATGGAAACGACGAGCTACGGCAGAAAGTCGGAAGTCCGCCGAGTGGTCGTGGACCATGTTAAATTGGTACCACGAGAGAACCATCTCTGGCAGCTATGGATTTGGAAGCCACGAGTAGAGCGGTAGCACCGACCACATGCCCCACAGTGGGCCTTGCAACACACACACACACACACACACACACACACAAACACACACACACACACATACACACACACACACACACACACACACACACACACACACACACACACACATACACATAACCATCATAGCAACCTCTTTTAAATGCAATTCTCCATGATTACACAAGCTATGACAAAAAATAAACAAAATTACATATAGAACATTGTAAACACACATAGAAATTACTATCAGTTCATAAATCAATGATGAAAAAACAACATAGCATAGCAGTAGCAGCAGATATGATTATAGGCATGAAAACATCAGAAATCTATTCACAACAGTCCTCAACATTAGAGTAGTAAGCAGGCAAGCAGCAAGCAAAAACATCATATGTACAAGAAGAAAAGCAGGCAAAAAAACTATCGATGGTCAGGGTTTAGAGGTAGGGGGTATACAGGGGAACAAAACGATACAAACCTTTACATTGTCTCAAGAATTAACAACAAATTTACTGAGTTTACATGACTGTGTGGTCAAATTACAACACAACATACATTGTCACGATCACATTACACTCACACAACCAGTCTACATACTCACACACCATGCAAGCCACGCCGACGCCCCCACTCTGTGAACACAGTGACAAGTTGAGAACGTACATTCTCACTCAAGCCACAGCCACGCACCATCAGTATAGGTAACTGTGTACACACCTTCACTGCTTCAATGAATCTCAATTCATCATCCTCACTACCCACAAACACATTCCCACTCAACCACAACACTTTCAGCTGTGTACATTGCTCCAACATATCACAGAGTACACACAACGGTGCAGCACCATCACTATACATGTACTCGACATAGACATCGTGTACATTCTTACACTGACTAAGTGCACGGCACACCGACACAAAACCACTCACACCAACAGGGTTACCACTGACATACACAACCATAAGACTAGCAGACATGGCTGAAATCACTGAGGACAATGCCTGACCATCATGAATACCATTCACGCTTAGATCTAGTACCCGTACACTACTACACCTCTGTAAGCCTGCTGATAAGCTGGGAGTGACTACAACCGGAGAGGGTGACTACCTCCAAATCACTACATGTATAGCCACGCAGTAAAGAACTGAGAGCAACACATTCATGAGAAGAAAGCGAAACGCCATTGAGAATGAGCTTTGATGCAAGCATCGCACGAAAGAAAGGGTGTGTCCAGTTGCAGGACACACCGTGATACTCTGCATGCTCGTGATATGCCACCACAAGATGAACAAACAACCAACGGATAGGAGAATCCACATAATCAGGGGCAGCATCAGCTAGACTTACAATGGCAGAAGGAGCAGCTTGCAGGGATTCATGACTCAGCAGCATAGCAGCGGGATGAAGAAGACTCTCGCACGGCCGCGCCAGCTCGGCATCCACCTTGGATAGCGCTTCCAGCAGCACAGTGCCATTTGCAACACAGCCGTTCTCCATCCACACTGTCAGGAGAGTCTTTAAGAAAAGCGCGTCTGTGGGCTCTCGGCTGATGGGCATGGAACGGCGCACACGTTGCTGACCATGGCCCTTGCCACGGTCATGCCGAGGAATGAGGAGAATGTCGGCAAGGACTGTCATATCCTCAGCCTTCAGTACCTGGCAAAGTCGGTCGTGGACCTTTGCCATCTCCATCTCACACGTCAGGACACTTGAGTCGTTCCGCATGTCCTCGGCTAGCTTAGCGGCGGTGGCAGCACGTCTAGCGGCAGTAGCAGCATGTTTGATAGCCTCCGTAGTCGCGTTGGAAGCCCATTTCTGAAACCCCTTGCTGGCGTATCTGTCAGCTAGTTTGGTGGATTCGTCGGCTTCACTGCTAGGATCCAGCGGTATGGGGTCCGCGCACTGCACACGCCATTGCTCCTCCATGATGGTCAGCGACACGTCTTCCGGGCATAGAGCAATGAGAAACTTCCAGAACATTGCCATATGACCATCGTACGCGCCCAGTCGCCGTACCAGTGCAATGGCGTGATGTCTTTCTTGCACCACGCATTCTGCCTGGAACCATGCCGCCAGGAACTCCTGCAGTGACAGATGGCAGAAGCGGTATTGGCGAGCGTCCGTAGACATTGTGCCCTGGCATGTTTGCAGAAGACCCAAGCTCATTGCATCCTTGCTCAAGTGGGAGGTGATGATGTCGGACGTGTTGAACACCATCCTTTTCACCAGCAGCATGCGAAACGCAAAACGCCCCAGTTCCTGTAGCGACTGGACCACTTTGCTGAGTGCAAGTGAAATGGACTCGCAAACCGCACCACCGGCACGCTCTACGACTCGACGCAGTAACGATTCGTACAGGGATGCGCTGCACTTCCACACACCTTTGCTGGTCTTGAAAAGCTCACATGTTAGGGCTGCAAACATGGGAGTTGCCATAAGACATGACACATCCGGCTTGCTCTGCAGCTCTTCCAACAGAATTTCAGCGCGTTGTTTGCCGAGAACCTTCTCTGTGTACTCCTTCACGTGCTCCGGTGAGAAACCCAGTACTTGGATCTTCTGCTGATATTTGCCACACTGCGATAGTTGATATGCATCCTGGCATGGACGGCTTGTGACGATCACGTGTGTCTTCACCATGCCCTCACGTTTCAGCAAGTGTCTCATGAACTTACTGCAGCTGGCGAAATCACATTCATCCAAGCCATCCATGATGACACATAGACGGCTTGGAGAATCCTCGAAGTAGCTTGCTAGCTCCAGTATCTCAGTCTGCGACAGGCCCTGGGTGTCCAGTTTCACAGCCAACAGCTCAGCAAGACTAGTGGCAGCTCTCACCTCCTTTTCACGGAGCTCCAGTCCTACGACAAGATCGAATTCCTCCTGCCATAGTTCACCTCTGCTCCACAGGTATAGAACCATGAGCAGAAACACTGTGGTCTTGCCACTACCAGCAGATCCGTACACCAGTACATTCCGTAACACCTTGCCACAGAGATTTCTCGACTCGGTCGCTGTAGCTGCTGCTGCTGGTGCAGATTTTCCTGCTGCATGAGAAACGGCGTCAACACTTGAACCTGCGGCACAAAACAGGTTCTTCAATTCAATTCGATCGGCTTCGCTAAATTGCACTGCGTGTTCACGTCTCTCGGCATACGTCGAGAACGCTTCATCAAAGTCTCTTTTCAATTCCTTTTCAGACACAAAGGCCAAATTCACGAATATCTGTTCGAGCGGAATGTGATCATCAGAAGCGAGGCCGCCGCTCAGCTGAACTCCCGACTCTTCGGCCTGTTCCAACAACTTCTTTTTGGCTTTCACCAGTGAAGGCAGCAGAGCCCTGGGCTTTGCGCCAGGCCCCTCAGCCATAAGCTTCGACAGCACAACAGGTAGAATGTGTGTGAAAAGCGGAAACCTAGTTTGTCAGTTCAGTGCAGTTTCTCCGTAGACCTACTGTTCAGAGTTCAGTTTCTCAGTTCAGTGTTACCTGGTTACATGATGCGTGCAACACTCACTCTGACTCTAGACTAGTGCTCTGTCATACACTGATACAGCTATGCATGCACAACTCTGACTACCCAATGATTGTACTCCGGTTGTAGCAAGTACAGGTTCCTGCACGAGTACGAGGGCAGTACCGCGGAATCCAGCCCGCGCCGCGATAGCGGCAAGGGCTATAGCTGGATGAACAGCGGTAGATCTACTGCCGTGCTGGCGTGATATGGCGCCGAGTATGAGTGACTGGAACGTGTTTCCCGTGTGCACCCAAGCCAAATAAAGAGATCATGACAGACACACACCTGCATTGTGTTTTGTGATTTTTTCTGGTACTGTTTTTGTAGTAGTCCATACGTACGTCGTAGTGTTTTTTTTTTCTCGTGGTGCCATTGACATTGTCGACTGGGCATCGGGCATTCTGGCTGTTCTGTTCCTACGGATTTTTTCCACGTCTTCATCGGAAACATCGGCAAATTGCGCGGGTCCTGCAATTTGCTGAGCATTGCGCGCTTTGGTTGAGGCTCATCCGGCTCGTCCAAGATCTCCTTCGCGAGCGACTCCGCAATAAAAGTTTCAGTCTCTTCCTCAACTTTTCGGAGGAGCTCATTCACATCGCCGTATATCGTTCAACAAAGGGGCTTCTTTTCTCCCAGTTCCAGATGAAATGTTGGAGCGCCATGATGACAGTTGTGGTTGCAAACAGTCGCTCTTCTGCTTTAGACTTTTGTAGTTATTTTTTTAGTAACCAATGAAAGACCATGAAGTAGACAGTCAGTCCAGTGGCTACTGCCCGTCGTCAAGTGACGACGGGCAGTGGAATCCGTTCCTGCCCGTCGTCACTTGACGACGGGCAGTGGATCCAGTTCCATCCCCTTTAGCAGGCAGGCCCGCGCTTTCCAGCCCGCGCTGTTTGATCTGTCATTGGTCAACTCCAAGGCGACAATCACGTGACATACGGGAAGAGTGCATAACCTATCAGTTGTACTGCGACTGTGCGGTGCAGTCACACAGGCACACGCGGCACAGTCACATTCATTGTGTGGAACAGCTGGCAAAAAGGCACATGGACCATGTTTATGTATTTGTGCGGTAGATCTACAGATAGTGCAGTGACACATCATGTGCCTGTGTCCAGGGTCACCCATACAGACTGCGTGGTACAGCCCGGGCAACCTCAGAACTCAAGCAGGCAGATGCAGAATCATACCTACATGTATTCACAAGTCCGATATGAGTTTCAAGCGTGGGTGCATGTCAGAAAATGCAATCAAAACACTCGTAGTCGTGTTCGATCAGCCTACATCACAGCCCTTCGCGCTTCGCGCGGCGGGCTGTGATTTTAGGCGATCTCACACTCGTACTCTTGCTTGATTCCATACTGTAACCAATCATCTGGCTCTTGCTTGCTAATTGCTTGCTCTTGTCTGACAGTCAAGACTCAAGAATATCTTACACCGTGCAGTCCAGCTCACCTAGTACCTCTCTCTGGGGCCACTTTGCCAAGCCCGAGTGTTGCTTGCTTGAAGCCTAGTGCCAGTAGTGGCTAGCACTGTGTATATACCAATCTATAGTATGTTATGAATACGACATTGCACTTTGCAGCTCTCCTCTCTTTGCCAACACTTTGACAAGGCTCTTGATTGGAAAAGCTTTCTGTCTAAAGCCTTTCCATACTGGTGCTCGATGTTTTCAGTTTGGGGACACCAAAATTAGTGTACCGCTAAAGACACGTGGTCGACACGTTGTTGACACGTTGTTGACACTTTTTTGACCCGTGACCCAATTACCGGCCTACCAAGTGCCTTTGGCGACCGCTAACAGCAACTGTGGAACAGTGCAGTGCCCTTTTTGGAGCAACGTACGAGTAGTGCCCGTGGATTATGACCCCGCGACCCCAATCTACGTGGCGGTCCGCAATTCGCTACTTCATACTGACTGGCGTCCGGCATCGTCCCGAATTTGGCCGCAATCTGCTCTCGGGACCCCTATAGGGCTCCCTGACCTGCTCCATCTCCGCCATCGTCAATGTACTGCGCATCCACCCAGGCCAGGACTGCACTTACTTACGGGAAGGAGTATTTGCAAGATGGAACCTGGGAACTGGAAGACGACGAAGAAGAAGCGTGGGAATCCGGCGGCAATGGCTGGGATGTAAGTCCAACATCGCTGGTGCTAGAGTTGCCACTGCTTGCTTATAAGGGAATCGATTATGTGTGTTGCCTTTTCGGCTTTTCTGACGTCCTCCTCCGACTGTACTCCCAGGACTGAACTTACGGGAAGCTCGAAGGAGTGCTTCCAAGATGGGAGACGAAGAAGAAGAAGCCGCTGAATCCGGCGGCAATGGCTGGGATGTAAGTCCAACATTACTGGTGCTAGAGTTGCCACTGCTTGTTTATAAGGGATTCATGTGTGTTGCCCTTCTTTGCCTTCTCCCATGTTCTCCTCCGACTGTACTGGTGAACGCTGTCACATATGTTGCCCTTTCCAGGCAGTAGGGGGGGGGGGGGGGGGGCAGCACATCCTGGCATCCAGGAATGCTGGGTGGATTTATAGGCAATCTGACCTTTCCCCTTACTCCAATGATGGTGGTATGGATGGGGAGTTCTTGAACGTCCTCAGTCTGGTTAAAGTGAACTGTGCAACTCGGCAATAGCAGAGGACCAATGCCGATGCTCCTTCCTTTTTCTCTGTCACAGGCTGTGTTCTCGAGAAGAAGCGTTATTTCTGCATTCCAAGAAGGACGGCACAATGGTGAGTGGAACTTCGTGGGTGTGCAGCCTTGCTAGTTGAGTTGTAAATCAACCATTCTTCCTGTCTCTGACTTCTTCAATGTCTTCCTCAGTGTCGGACTGTCCGCGTCGCATTGAACTGGTCTGATGAGGCTGCTATTGCACACACAGTGAGGGAACTCCCATACGGGAACTCGGAAGTACTGCTACAGTACAGGTAAGATCGCCGTTGCTTATGTGCGTGCGCCGTTGTTGTCAACTTTTAAGCCAGATGTACTCGGACCTACATGCCATGGAGTCTGAAAGTAGTCAGCTGGCGAACTAGAGGTTTAGACGTTAGATGCGCTTGGTCAGCTTTTTCAGTTTCACAATAATAGAGAGGTTCTGCTATGTGAAACGTAGAGAAATCACGTAGAGAGCAGGTGTCTGGGTTAGAGTCTACGGCTTCGCGTGTTTTGGCTCCAGATTTCTATGCGGAGATGGGGTTCTCTACGCTCTGGCGCGGCACACGCAGAGAAAATGCGTACGGATTTGCTGGGTATCGATCAACTGCATGCAGAAAACTGCCAAATATGGAAGGGGAAATCCCCAGTACACATTCCACGTGACTTCTCTAGGTGAAACGTAGAGCAGAACAGCATTTCTTTACGTTACGGGAACGCGAAGAAAGTTCGCGTGATTCTTTGCGTCGCGTTCCGAAAACGTAGAGCAGAACCTCCCTAATGCATTGCACTCAGCACCACTTCTCGGAATATCTTGTCAGGATAGCTGTGGAACGCATCCTCCCCAGTGGGGGAACGGCAAATGTGCTGTTCATTTTAGACTTGCTTTTATGGTACGTACAAATCCCATTGAAAAGACATAGTGGAGACCAGAAGGCTGCAAATAGATGTTGGGAACCGCGAAGACCACCGTTCCTTGCCAAGTTCCCTGAGGGTGTGGAGGGGGGGGGGGAGAGCGGAGGAGGGACATTCCTGCACTGCTTAAATTAAAGGAGGATTCACAGGAGCATTTTCAGAAATTGCTTGTACATTTGTACCAGTTGTAACCGACAAACGCATTCTCATTGAGCTTTGACTTGAGGCACGTCAGCAGGCGCTGTTGCATCGCTGACGTCTTGTCGTGATTCTGTGAATGGTATTTTGTGCGAGTTTGCATCGCACGCAGAATCGCAGGTCGTGTCGCATTGCGCAGCACACTGCCAAATTGCTTCTGTGAATCCCACATGAATGGGAATTCCAATGGGAATGTAACCCCGATGATTTTCAACAGGTGTATTCCCGAGCTGCGCATCATACTGCAAAATTGCTCCTGTGCATGCAAGTGGATTTCACTGCTCTTCACAGTTTGGGAAATTCTCAATGATGACAATTCTGCGTGTGTGTGTACACCAGCCCTGAACATACATGTAGGTGACCCATTTGTGGTGTCTCATAGCCTACCTCACGACCTTATGCTTTATTTCTGCATCACTTGTATCTTGCAGGTACATCATCCCGTGACGACCACATCGAAGTCTGAATTTGAAGTGCGAAGATGCTTCAGCAACCCCTTCATATTTTTCCATTGCTTTTATTGTGCTTCTACTGTGCATGTGTGTAACTTGTGGGGTATGCATGTGATGACAATGTATGCCGGTGACACGGTCAGATTTTGTCCATGCGTGTAACGTACACCTGCATGCTATCGTTGAAAAGGATCTGCCACTTACGATCTTCGGACGAGTATCAGGTCAGCTTGGTTTTGTGTGGGCTGTACCAGATGCTGTTCATTTCTCTATCTGTTGGATATGTGACTTTCTGCAAGTTTCTGGTGTATGGTGGTCACAATCATTCTGTATTCACTGCTTCCATGATGTGGTCTGCAAACTACAATCCTTAGGCAAATTTCATCACGGTTTGCAATGTTGTGCTTTGGCCGCCAGCTTTAATACCTACACATTGTAGTTGAATTATTTTTGTTTCACAACTGACTTCCTGAAGTACGGTGGCCACTGCTTTGCATGGCATTATACAATGTTCATCAAGAATTTCCTGATTGGGTCGCGTGTGTGTGTGTGTGTGTGTGTGTGCGTGTGTGCGTGCCCATGTGTGTGTGCCATGTGCATGTCTGTGTTTGTCACAATGTGTCTCTGTGCGGGGTAGCGAGGTGGGGAGGGCTGGAATATATCAGTGTGCTATTGCAGTCGCATGGCTACATACAGTGCATCGCGCGCGTGCTCACCATGTTTATCTTCGGAGCTGGGCCGGGGTGGGGGAGGGAACAGAAAAAGAACTGAAATTACCCATATAAAAACCGCTCTCTGAGCGGTTCTGAAAAACCTCTACTGGTGCGGCCCCGTCGTAAAAGTAAGAAATTAGAACTGGTGCATTGTCCTCCCAAATGTGAACTGATCCACCTGAATCGCGATTGACGGGACCCGAACGCACCAGTAGCACGAGGCCGGGAGGGCACAGGGTCACAGCAGTGGGCCGGCGCCGTCGCTGATCAAGATACCATACAACACTTACAGTACCCCGAAGCCCACCTTTGCCCGGACTTTGGCTATGGACCAGCATCCCCAGCTGCATCCACAGGTAGGAACCTCGTGCTACTGGTGCGTTCGGGTCCCGTCAATCGCGATTCAGGTGGATCAGTTCACATTTGGGAGGACAATGCACCAGTTCTAATTTCTTACTTTTACGACGGGGCCGCACCAGTAGAGGTTTTTCAGAACCGCTCAGAGAGCGGTTTTTATATGGGTAATCTTGCTTACAGTGTGCATCCCAATCACGAGCGTGCTACGCTATTCTAGGACCAGCAGCAGCAGCAGTAGGAGAAGTCACGTGATAATTATCATAGGATACAGCATGCCATGAGCAGAGATAACGGAAAAGAGCAACAACGAGAACAACGATGACAAGGAGGACGACTGACAATGGTTAGAACACTGTCTCAGGCGACCATTCACTGACCAGGTCATGATGCCTGCAGGCACTGCAGGCAGTGACGTCATACCCAATGAACCTCTCAAACCGGATGTCTGCAAACCCGGCTGTGTACATGTACATGTATAATGTCAGGCAACAACGACTTACGTTGTGAATGACCAACGATTCTCAGCGCTAGTTCAGCACCTACATGACCCACACTGACTCACCCTGCTATCTGATGTTCACCAGGTGTTTGTCGCGCTGGAAACGCAGCGTCTCTGGAAGTTTGTATCTCTTGTGATGTTTGTGACTGGAGAGCACTAGTATAAGTGGTGCTCTTCAGGCACAATCGTCCTCAACCTACTCAAGTTCAAGTGATGAGAGGCGAATTCCCCGAAACACTCTGTATTGAGCAGGGAGTGGTGCTTTCTTGCAGGTTTGCCGAGTGGCCGTCGGATGGACTTCTCGTGTGCTTGGTAGGCTCCGGCGGATTATCCTCGCGAAATCATGGAATTATGCTTTCAAGGATTCTCGCATTATGCTCGTAAAATCCTCATAATTATTATGCTTTGGTACCCGGGGATATCTATTCACTTTGTTGTACTTATGGAGCCTCAAAGTTCGGAAAATTGTGCTTTTTTCGTACTTGCAAGTTGCAAGTGGCCATATTAAAGTACAGCAAAATACATGAGTATCCCCATACCAAGGTGTCCATGCATGTTAGAGATCGACATGGAAAAGAGAAAACATTACTTCTTCTATTCATCACTTGATTTCTTTTGTACTTCAGTAAAAATATTATTTCATTGCCAAATTAGTTTGAGTTACCTTTGAAAATGATCATATTCAACTCACGGTCTTGGTAATCATCATACCGAGTCGTCCAAGTTGCCAGACAATCTGCATGAGGGGAGCGGCGGCGATAAGCCACGCGAAACGTGACACCGGTTTGTATTCGGCAGAGAAACACGCACGCGTGCGCGCGCACATACACACACATAATAACACACACATAACGCGTGCATGGTACTTCTCCGATGCAGTGAAGTGTGATTCGGGAATGCTCCGAATCATGCCAAAACGCTCATGAACAAGTTCATCATTACAGTAATTTTTATACTGCACGGACGCAGTGCGCTGATAATGCTTTTACACTCAAAGCTCTTTAGTACGAACACCAAGGGACCGGTGGTATTTGTTTGCAATAACGGGAGTTCTTCTTATCCGTATTTTATACCCAGTGAGTACACAGTATTTTCTGCAATAAAGGTACATGTATGAATGCTAGTTCTTCTAAAGCGAAAGTTTGTCTTGTCATTCACTACATGTCCATGTGCATTATTAGTATTCTACTTTTATTCCACGATGACGTCACGCCAATAAGGACGATTGATAAGTGTGATAGAAGTGGCACTAGCCAGAAACAGCTAGATGGAAAGTACCAGGGGAGGCAAGATGCAATGGATCGTGAAAAACAAGCGGGGGGCAATAACGTTAGCAGGGGTGATCGGGATACAGCTGTAGCACACGTTCGAGATATTATCAGAAACCAGTGGGATGCGCGGAGCAGGAACAGGTACTACTCAATTGAAAAGACATGTACAGTGTGTTACTAGGATTGGCGTTAAACAGTGAAAACTAGCTATTGGCCTTGTCGCGAGGAGTCTTGGCTCACCACAAAACCTGTTTCTAGTTCTAGTGTTCGTCGTGATGTGCACGTGCACGTGTACGCTAACAAGAAACTCACGGAGCGCAAGCTTAACCCAAAACGTTAGTGCATGCCGTGTGCTAGATTATTGAGGTGACAATCGATCTCAATTCTCATAGTCACAATACCTTCCTCTATTCCAATATCCTTACTGTACGTAATACTCGTAGCAATCGTACGCTCGATTATTAGCCATTAGTAGGGACTTCAGACCATTTTTTCAAATCGGTTTTCTGTGGCTTATGTTTTGCTTTTTGGATAGGTTAGAGCTTCCTGAGGAGTTTGGTCTTTAGTTTTTCTAAATCGGACAAAGGAAACTAAAGTTTCAAGCAAAATAGTCATCGCCTATCACCGGATTTGTCCGACAAACGTCCCACACATTTGAGATCAGAGAGATATGTCAAACTGAGAGAACCCACTTTCCTTGGCAACGCATAGCAACCGCACACCAGATCCAAAAACAATCTTGATTCTCCGCATGAAATAGCGGAATAGTATGGTTTACAATGAGGATTATGTAGTGGGTAGTAACAGGAGACATTGATAATACAGTCCTGAGATAGCTTCGGACTGTTGGTGTGGTTGGTGTCAAGAAAAAGAATGATCACGTAAGAGGCACTGACTAAGCTCAACATGTACATGTACATGTACATGTACAGGACATTGTATTGGCTGGGGTAATCGTAGCACGCACATCATCATCAGCAGAGATACAGCAAATAGCAACAAGAGTATACAGCACATCTCCCAGTTCGGCACTCTTTCAGCTATTCTTGCCGAGCTCAACCAGATCGAGCATAACAGCATTGGAGACAAGAATCGAGGCATGGACCGAAACAGCCAAGAGCAATTCAATTTGTACATCAGCATCATTTAGCGCAGGATACTTCTCGCTGCTTTCCATACTGTGACTATGGCGGCGCTGCACGGCAAAGTACAAAGAGGAATAATGCAAGAAATAGGTCCTCTGGAAGGTGAAAACAATAAAGATGACCTTCTATCTAGACTAATTCGAGGTCGAAGAATACGAATATCACATTTTCAAGAAGGGGGCCCGGACGGATCATATGGTTTCTCACCTTTCCCTTCCATCCGCATACGTATCTCAGTCAAAAATGAACGTAACAGCTCCATTCTTGCTGGTCCCAAACGAAGGCAAGCTCCAACAAGACGAACCGAAACTTTCTCCAACTGTACAAGCTTCCTTCATTTCGAAAAACGGTTCCACATTTCGTTACACGACTTGACATATGACCATCACACGATTTGTGCAGGTGTCGATTTGCACGCTTTTGGGCCAAGAAGTCACGTGGTCTGAAGTCCCTACCAGCAGCAGCAGCAGTAAGAGAAGTCACGTGATATTAAGATACAGCATGAGCAGAGATAACGGAAAAGAGCAACGAGAACAACGATGACAAGGAGGACGACTGACAATGGTTAGAACACTGTCTGTCAGGCGAACATTCACTGTCCAGGTCACGATGATAGGCAGGCACTGCAGGCAGTGACGTCATACCCAATGAACCTCTCAAACCGGATGTCTGCAAACCCGGCTGTGTACATGTATATGTCAGGCAACAAGGACTTACGTTGTGAATGGCCAACGATCCTCAGCACTAGTTCAGCACCTACATTAGCGACACTGGCTCACCCTGCTATCTGATGTTCACGAGGTGTTTGTCGCGCTGGAAACGGAGCGTCTCTGGAAGTTTGTATCCCTTGTGATGTTTGTGACTGGAGAGCACTATAAGTGGTGCTCTTCAGGCACAATCTTCCTCAACCTACTCAATCAACCTACTCAAGCGATGAGAGGTGAATTCCCCGAAACACTCTGTATTGAGCAGGGAGTGGTGCTTTCTTGCAGGTTTGCCGAGTGGCCGTTATTATGCTCCAAATTTTCAACCACCAAATTATGCCAATAATTATGCCGGCATAAACCGCCGGTGCCTAGTGCTCTGGATGGCAGTCGTAAGTCAGTCAGTGAGAATTCAAGTTGGCAGGAGCTCCCATGTAGGGAGCAGCACACAATAACACAAGATAAATACTCAAAATGTAGTGAAGTGAAGACAATGGCAACTTTAGTGGAAGGCAATGAGAGGTGAGATGGAAACATAACTGCACTACTACAAACCCGTATCACGTGACAAAATTCAATTTTCACCTCAGACTCTGCTGGAGGGCGAGTAGTCTATATACTAGTAGTAAGTACTGGTCGTATGAACACCACCAGCCGAAACGATCAAGACGAATATGCAGTCCTAAAGCGCGGGGTGGAGATCACAAGCAACGAGCAAGGGCAAGAGAGTGTAAGACACAAAATGTGAACTATACATCCAAATTCACAAACAATTTCAGAATAGACATTTTCAAAGAAGAAGGTGTGTATCGACCACCATGTGAAGTTCAGAATGAACAATTTATTTCTGTTCCTCTCGCACGTCTGGCTTATTACTAATCACGATACAAACTGTCTCCCTTCCATGCAAACACCACTCAGTACTAATAACGATACAAACTGTCTCCCTTCCATGCAAACACCACTCAGTACTAATAACGATACAAACTGTCTCTCTTCCATGCAAACACCACTCAGTACTAATAACGATACAAACTGTCTCCCTTCCATGCAAACACCACTCAGTACTAATAACGATACAAACTGTCTCTCTTCCATGCAAACACCACTCAGTACTAATAACGATACAAACTGTCTCTCTTCCATGCAAACACCACTCAGTACTAATAACGATACAAACTGTCTCCCTTCCATGCAAACACCACTCAGTACTAATAACGATACAAACTGTCTCTCTTCCATGCAAACACCACTCAGTACTAATAACGATACAAACTGTCTCTCTTCCAGTTCCATGCATACACAACAACAGACTACGTGCGTGAGACAAGCCTGAAACCCAATCATAGAAGTAACTAGAACTCTGCAACGGCACGCCGTTTTCATTACATAGTGTGGACAGGCCCTTACATGTACATGTACATGTAAACTCAGCCTCTTTAACGGGCAAAATATACACAATGAATATTTTTTCCCAAGTGTTCCAAAAACTTCAACTCAAAGTTCTAGAAAGAAAAAATACACGCAAAAAAAAAACAGCATAATAATGTATATACATACTTAGGTAAACAGCAGCAAGTTCAACTTCAAGTCAATATTCCAGTCACTGTTACCGCTCGTGCACGCTAACTATTACGAAGACAGCCTTCTGGACATGGGAAAGAGAAGAAACGGTGGAGACCAGTGTCAACAGGTTGTTCTGTCAGGTTTGATAGATCTTTGCATGCCGGTGACATGCTCTTCGGGTGTCATGACTTGGGCACGCTGGAAACGATGCGTCTCTGTAAGTATGTATACTTGGTGATGGTTTGGCCTGGACATCACTATTTATGTGGTTCTGTTCAGTTACAATCTTCCCACACTCACTGCTGTCCCACTCTGCATATACTCACTATAATGTATGCTGGACGAAACTTGCAATAGTAGACTTAAAATAATTTACGACAATAGATTGCCAAGTTTCAAGATCAACATAGTCATTCGGTAGAAGACAGTACCTGCCCGATTCCGTCCAGTAATGTACCGTCACGTGACACCACTACAGACTCTATCTGGATGCAATGTAGTGTACAGATGTATGATTCAACCTATCATAATAATGGAGTATTCATCACCCATCTCTGGATGAACACGTGACCAACTACGTGAGCACACACGCACGCACACACACACACACACACATACACACACATACACACCTTGGACCTTGGACCTTGGACGCGCTGCCATATTCTGGCTATGCGGACCCCATGGGGGGTTGAGCAGGTTCGGAACAGTAGGGGCGATGACGGGATAGGTCCTGTGGTCTACTGAAACGCCGACCGCAATTGCAAACGATACAGAAGGAGCTACGGTCTGTGTTGGTTGCTCTGGCCGAGCCACGGCTGCACTTGTGACGTTTCATGCCTTGGCGCGATAGCACACAGCGGTTGCAGCGGGCGCAGTGGAAACTGCAGCGTTCGCAGTACATATTGTTTGTAACCGGTGACTCAAATGTGTCAGAAGATGCCTCTGCTGGTGATGTTGGTGGCGAGCACTTGTGTCGGGCAAATCCACCCTTGCTCCGGAACCATCTGTCGCACTGATCGCAGTGACAGCTTCCTGGCTGTTGGCTTACGGGTAGGGCACGCGTAGCTGTACACTTGTGTCGCTTCCTGTCACTTACACGACTGAAGGAGCGGTGACAAGTTTGGCACACAACCGGTAATGGTCGAGGTCTGTTCTGCTTGTCTGGCAGACAACGGTAAGCCTGGCGCCATTTGGAGCGAGAAGAGGTGGCCACTTCATACCAGTCGTCAAGTGGTTTGACGTCACTCCGAACACAGGCTCGCCACCTTTTCTCTTGTTTGGAAACGAACCGAACAGTAGAGCCTTCGGGATGCGCTCATCCTCCATCCTTGCCACATGACCAAGCCACTCAAGGCGACGTCTGCTGAGACGACACTCCATGTCCAAGGTATCTCCCCAGCGCTCCAGAACTTCAACATTAGTTATCCTGTCATTCCATACATCTTGACGACTGATGCCCAGAATTGTGCAGACACAACGGAGATGAAAGACAGACAACGCATGAACATCAGCCTGTAGCGGTACCCAGCATTCGGACCCATAGAGCAGAGTCGACAGCACACAAGCATTGTACACTGACCGCTTGATGGATATTGTCAGTGTTACATCGTGGAATATCGATTTCTTCAGAGCGCCAAACGCTTTGGCAGCTTGTGCAATCCGGGATGTGACATCATCATGACATCGGCCGTTGCTGTGTATGTTGGATCCAAGGTAACGAAAAGACGACACATGGGCAATCTCCATAGTTCGAATCGCGAGCGGCTCTAGATCGTCGTTAGAGATGTTGGGGCCAGAGACCATGAACTTGGTTTTGGTGGCACTGACGGTGAGGCCAAAATCGCTGCATACATCCACAAATACCTCCAAGGCTGAAACTGCGGCCTGGCGTGTCGCGGCCACAAGAGCGGAATCATCAGCAAACTGACACTCTGTCAGCTCCAGGGATCTATCACGGCGGCTACGGTGGTGGAGTAGCTTCCCTTCTGGCTCGAAGAAGACCGTTGCGCCTACACCAGGGATAGGCTGCACGTGCTGGCGCCAACAATGCATCACTGCCCACATGAAGATGTTGAATAGGACAGGGGCCATGCAACATCCCTCCCGCAAGCCGTTCGTCACAGGGATGGGGTCAGCTTCAACATTCGACAGACGGAGAGTTGCGGTCATGCCGTCATGGAATGCACGGATAACAGCGATCAGCTTCTCGGGGACGCCAGCTTTTCGCAGTACTAACCACAGACACTCTCGCGGAACTGAGTCATAGGCTTTCTTCAGGTCAATGAAGATGAAGAAACACTTCTGCTCATGCTCGTAGCTCTTTTCGATTAGTTGCCTTGCCGCAAAGATCATGTCAGCACACCCACGTCCTGTGCGGAAGCCGCACTGAGAGTCTGGTAGCACATCGTCTAGTTTATCAGCAAGTCGGCTCTGGATGACGCGAGCAACCACTTTACCAATAACGTCGAGGAGAGCTATGCCTCGCCAGTTGTCACATTCTGCAAGGTTACCTTTCTTGGGGATAGGCACCAGCTGCGCGTTGACCCAGTCGCCAGGAACACTGCCACTGTCCCAGACTGAATGGAGAAGTTCCAGTAGGTGGTCAGTAAACAGATCTGGACAGGCTTTGAGCATCTCCGGCAAGATTCCTGACTGACCTGCAGCTTTGCCACTTCGACATTGCGTGATTGCCTGCTGTAACTCCAACAGATCAGGCGGCGCAACCAAACTATCCAGACACGGCATTTGTGGAACACAGTCAAGAATACTGGAATTGAACGTACTTTGCACATTCAGAACACCAGAGAAATGACGGCCCCAACGTTTGCCCTGGTCTTCGGCAGATGCACATGGATTTCCATTCTCGTCGTTGATCGCAGCAGTTGTGATGCGGGTCGGGCCTTGTTCGACTGTTTGTAGTGCACGAACACATTTCCACACAGTTCGTCCTGAGAATCTTTGTGCATTGGCGAGCTCTGCCTTGGATGATATCCAGTCACGTTTAGCCTTCCGCACTCCGGCACGCGCTTGACTGCGAGCCTGTTTGAAAGCAGTGTGATCCCTAGGACGTTGATGTTGAAGCCAGAGCGCGTGCAGCCGATTCCGTTCCTGTAACAGAGGTTCAATAGTCGGGCCACTGTCCACATACCAATCAGGTTGTTTACGCTTGCGTTGACCAAGAGTGTCCGTTCCGGCAGTGACAACAGCATCGCGGAGGACGTTCCACTTTTCATCTATTGGATCATGCGGGCGCCAATGTGTTGATACTAGAGTGGACACCGCGTCTTGATAAGCAGACAACGGGGTGGCGCCATCATCAGGGTTGTTGTTTGCATCGGCAGAAAGAAATAACTTGGACGTGTCGAAGCGACCCTTGCTACGTTGCACACGCACAGCTTGCGGGTTGACAGAGTGGTGATACGTGCCAAGAAGGAAGCGTGCACAAAGCAGTTGATGGTCACTGCCACACTCTGCACTTGGGATGATCTGAGAATCCATGCACAGCATCCTATCACACTGGCCAGTGATGATGTAGTCAATGCAATGCCATTTCTGTGACTTAGGATGTTGCCAGGTTGGTTTGAGATTTTGTCTCTTGTTGTGCCAGGTGTTACAGATTGTAGCATTGTTCATTGCCAGGAAATCTAATAGTTCCTTTCCAGAGGAGTTCATCTCCCCAAAGCCATGAGGGCCACGCACAGTGCACCACTCATCCCTAGACTGCTCAGCATGGCTGCCACGAGTGCCAACTCGCGCGTTGAAGTCTCCGAGTAGAACGTATCTGTCACCACGAGGGACGTCGTCCATCGCTCGCTGCACGGAGTCGTAAAAGTGCCCCTTCTCCGATCGAGTGCTGGCGAAAGTCGGAGCGTACGCCACAATAACAGTGTACCAGCGTACAGCACGCTGGACTTTGAACTTCAATCGTACGGTGACAAGGCGAGAGCTGTACGCTCTCCAGACACAGCCTCCTGCTTTCCAAGCGTTCGTTGAATTCAAATTCAAAACGACAGCAACACCTTCTCCTCGTCGACGACTGGAGTCCTCCGAAGGAACAGGACGACCCGATGTAAGAATAGTAGAGCCACCAACACGATACGATTGTTCACCAAACCAATGTGTCTCCTGAAGTCCTGCAATATCCACAGCCAGACGCGAGAGTTCCGCGACGACCCGTTCGATTTTCTTATCCTCCACGACTTTTCCTGTTACAGCTGCAGTTTCAATTGGGCCTGAGCTTTCCACAAGTGACCGGACATTCCAGGTGCCCACTGACAAATAACGTCTACGTCCTGTACTGTTTCGAACCTGCTCATCCCGTGCAGTCGCGGACGTTCGGGGGTTGCAACTCCTCACCGAACGAAGGGCGCGCGGAGAAACTTGAGGTGGCAACATCATGCGAAGCCCTGGTCCTCAAGAATCTTAGTCCGCGACCCTATCTACTTCAACAGGTCCTGAACTAACCTGGGACGACCCTGGACGAGGCCAGAGCCGCCCCAGAGTGGGGAATTCTTGAGAAAACTTCCAAAATTCGAGAGCTCAAAAACTACCAACTACCCTCACCAACTGCAATCTCACACACACACACACACACACACACACACACACACACACACACACACACACACACACACACACACACACACACACACACACACACACACACACACACACACACACACACACACACACACACACACACACACACACACACACACACACACACACACACACACACACACACACACACACACACACACACACACACACACACACACACACACACACACACACACACACACACACACACACACACACACACACACACACACACACACACACACACACACACACACACACACACACACACACACACACACACACACACACACACACACACACACACACACACACACACACACACACACACACACACACACACACACACACACACACACACACACACACACACACACACACACACACACACACACACACACACACACACACACACACACACACACACACACACACACACACACACACACACACACACACACACACACACACACACACACACACACACACACACACACACACACACACACACACACACACACACATAGCTGAAAGAGAATGAATGAAAAAGACTGTCCTATGAGTACAATTTCACGCTCATCAGCGATACCATGTAGGTAAAACAATCTATCAACCTTGTCACTACAACCTCTTTCTATCTTGTGTTTACTTTAGTATTTGTATGAGATTTCTACGTGTGTATTGTGTTCCATGATGAATCTACTTGTATTAAATACAGTGTTGTCGTTGTTGTTGTTGTAGAAAACAACAACAACAACACACTGTATTAAATACAAGTAGTTTCATCATGGAACACAATAGTGTGATATGCTGGAGTATTGAAAACACAGGAGAAAATACGAACTTAGAAGTTGCGACTTCGGCGGTAATAGTCATGAAGTTGATTGTTCCAACTAGGAACACACGCTTCTTCCCGAACTTGACACTTGACTGACTCACGACTGCCATCCAGAGCACACGAGGAGCACGTCGCACCTTCCACTCGGCAAACCTGCAAGAAAGCACCACTCCCTGCTCAATACACAGTGTTTCGGGGAATTCACCCCTCATCAGTTGAGCTTGAGTAGGCTGAGGAAGATTTTGCCTGAAAAGCACCACTTATATACTGCTCTCCAGGCCAAACCATCACCAAGGATACAAACTTTCAGAGACACTTTATTTCCAGCGCGACAAACACCTCGTGAAGCTCCAGGTAGCAGCGTGAGTCAGAGTCGCTCATGGAGTTGTGCTAAACAGACGTTGAGAGCCAGTATACATGTAGCTATTCGCAACGAAACACTGTGTATTGAGCAGGGAGTGGTGCTTTCTTGCAGGTTTGCCGAGTGGAAGGTGCGACGTGCTCCTCGTGTGCTCTGGATGGCAGTCGTGAGTTAGTCAAGTGTCAAGTTCGGCAAGAAGCGTGTGTTCCTAGTTGGAACAATCAACTACAGGACAAAATGTATGTATTATTAACCTTGGCAGACCTGTCATGTCGATGTCAATCTATCCACTTCTCCCTGGCTTAGCTTGTCTGACCCTCTGTCCGTTAGGTTTGGAGTACCGCAATGTTCAATACATGCCGACCTACATTTCTCACACTCTACATATCTGATATACACATGACGTAATATGATATCAATCAACTACTACCTACCTTCTCTTGTACCACACGTAGGCATCTTGTTTGCACATTACAGTTGACACTGCTGCTCTGGTATTCTCTGACATCTCGCTGGATCATCTTGTGACGCGCAGTGTTGCAGGCTGGCATCAACACCACTGTTCTAGCTATATACGTGTACTTGCATACAAACCATAATGTCTAGTGATAACAACACTACATTCATTCATTCCGAGAGAACGGTGTGCTAGATACCAGTCATTTCTCACCACTAAATGAAGTCTCTCCTGAGGATCCAACTACCGGCCTGTGTCCATGCTCTCCATTATATCCAAGGTCATGGAGTGTATTCTAAACCAACAAGTCACCAACACGTACATTGGGTACTGTACTTGCCTGCGACCCGAGAGGTCGCGGGTTCGAGTCCCGCGGTCGCACATCTGACTGCAAAATCCCCACGACGCAGCTCACCACATCAAGGTGTGGGTCCTCTGCACTCAGTAGAGTCAAGTCGAGCGAGCTGCAACTCCCGGTGCCGAAAGGCGGGCTAACGCCCCTACATGGCTACTTCCCCTTGTCTAACCCTCAAGACGAAATGATAGTAGCCGACTGGCCGAAATGAAAAAAATAAATTAAAACAAAACCAACAAGTCACCAATTTCCTGGAGCGCAACGACCTGCTGCCTGACAGCCAGTTGGGTTTTAGACGTGGCCGTGGCACAGCTGACCTCCTCACAGCACTCCAGAGCGAATGCGTGCGGGTTGAAGCTGAGGGGGCTGTGTCCAAGTAGTAGCAATTGATATTGCCGGTGCGTTTTACCACGTCTCTCATGTCGGCCTCCTCAACAAAGCTGAGCGAGTAGGCATCGGTGGACCTCTTCTCTCTTGGTTACGCGACTACCTGAGTAACCGCTGCCTAAAGGTGGTAACTGGAGGCCACGCTTCCAAGAAATACCTCATCACTGCCGGAGTGGCCCAAGGCAGCGTCCTGGGCCCCACACTCTTCATATCATTGTTTGCTGCCGATATCGACCAATGCCTCTCGCATGGAGTAAAGATCAGCTCTTTCGCCGATGACACTACCGTGTACAGTCTGATCAGACCAAACGACAACCTCCAGGAGAAGGCAGCATCTTTACAGACAGCCCTCAGCAATCTTGCCGCATGGGGCCAGCAATGGTGGATCCAGTTCGAGCCCACCAAGAGCCAGCGTGTGATTTTATGCAATGCTCGAAAGCGCCCTGACTTTCAACCAACCACCATTGCCGGCGCGATTATTCCGGATTAGGACCACCTAAAGCTGCTTCGAGTCACATTCGACTCTAAGCTTGGGTTCCAGCGCCACATTCATGCTGTCGCTGTCAAGGCCAGCCAGCGGCTGGGA
This sequence comes from Sycon ciliatum, assembly GCF_964019385.1. Taxonomy (NCBI): domain Eukaryota; kingdom Metazoa; phylum Porifera; class Calcarea; order Leucosolenida; family Sycettidae; genus Sycon; species Sycon ciliatum. Next base: position 1,701,783 of record NC_088655.1, on the reverse strand, counting down.
TTCTTGCGCCGTGCTGCTTGGCTTCTGGGTCATGAGGGCCGCCTTGCCGTGTATAAGGGGTTCATTCGGCCCATCCTGGAGTACGCTCCCCTAGCCACCATGCGTGCAGCCCAAATCCCACCTAGCACGCTATGACAGGGTGCAGGAGAAGGCAATGCGAAACATCGGACCTGGCACGATCCTTCAGAGCCTGCATCTCAGGAGGGCAGTCTCAGGGCTTGCGTATGTGTACAAGTTGCACTACATTACGGGTCCACCCCAGCTGACAGCCCTCCTCCCACCACAGTCGGCGCCTGCACCTACTCCTAGAACCCGCCGACAACTAGCTTCTCGCCACCCTTTCCAGTTCCAATGGCCACTTGTTCGGACAGTACCGAACTACCTACTGAGGTCATTCCCCTACATCCTCATTGCGGCATGGAACGACATTCCTGAGCAAGCCATCCCGGAACCTCCTGCATCGAAGTGAATGCAGGCCTTCAAGTCTCGCATTTGTCAGCACCTGATGCGCCAGGATTGGTTGTGGGCGACAGCATTCCATGGCTAAATTTGACGATGTTCCATTCTCCAGTCCCACAACGATCACCTTTTCTTCACCTCACTGAATTGTACCTTGCTCCCTAGAGCTCTCGAATCACCTCAGTGCAGAATTTTTTTGCGTTAATGTTTCTTTCTTATCTTCTTTCATTTGCTGCTTTTCGTGGTCCCTGTAACCGTTTGAAGGTATTCTTGGAAAAGACAATGCTTGCTCAAGGCAACACAACTGATATAGGGCACTTCGTGCCCTAAGGTGATAACGCGCGTGCTGACAGGATAGGGAAAGGTGCAAGATACAGAGCTAGAGGGCAGATAAGGTTAGCGCTAACAGGGAACTGTTACACCATCCCTCCCTCCTAAGCGAGGCACATGTGCCTCCAGGGAGTCGAGGAATATGTGGAAAGGGAATAATCAAAATGAAATCGTGTCAACCCAACAACGCTCATCTAATTGAAGTACCGTGCAAGGTAACCAAGGACAGTCAGGCGAGTGAAGATAACGGAAATGGGGAAAATCTAAAACAGGAGGGGAATGGATTGCTTAACACAACAAGGATCAAGTGGGAATTCTCAAGGTACACGTGCAATTGAATTTGAGCGAGTAACATTTCGCTGTAACCATAGTGTCACTAACATGCCCTGGACGCCCTGTAACGCCTCAGAGCAACTATCGGCCTACCGGCCTCGTCCAGCAAGTTCTCTTCTGGCTCCCAGGTCGCTTCGTCGTCTGGGTATCCTTGCCACTTGACAAGGTACTGAGTCTGATGCCTTCGCTGGCGATCGTCAAGAATCTTCTCCACCATGTATCTGGTCTGACCGTGCAAGTCAGTGAACGGTGGCGGGGGTGGCTGCCGCCTGCCGGGAATAGTATTCTGCTCATACCGGCGCAGAGCAGTGACATTGAAGACAGGGTGGCACCGAATAGCGCTGGGTAGATCCAGCTGATAGGCGTTGGGTCCGATCTTCTTGATGATTGGGTAGGGCCCGAACCACTTAGGGCGTAGCTTCTGTGAAGGCTGATCCCGGGCTTCTGCGGTTGTTAGGAAATCCTTGTACACCAGCACCATGTCGCCAACCTTCAGGTTGCTGGCACCCTTCCCCTGTCTGCATACTGAGCTTGTCTAGCCTGAGCGGCAATCATGGCGTCCTTTGCCAACTTGACGGCATCCGCCCGATCCTGGATCCAGTCTGGGGCACTCCCTCCTCCCCTCCGTGCCAGGAAATCTGGTGGGGACTTGGGATTAAGTCCATAATTTAGATAAAACGGCGTGCTAGAAGTGGAAGACTGATATGAACTATTAATTGCAAATTCGCAAAGAGGCAGAAGCTTGTCCCAATTATCTTGTTTGTGGTTAACAAACGCTCTAAGCACATCCTCAATTACTCTATTCATTCTCTCAGTCTGCCCATCGGTCTGTGGGTGATTGGCAGTACTAAACGACAAGGTGGTACCTAATTGATGAAACAATTCCCGGAAAAATTCAGAAGTAAATCTTGGGTCCCGATCACAAACAATAGTGGAACTCAAACCGTGTAATCTAAACACATTCTGGAGATACAAATCAGCAGAACCCTTAGCGTCAATTTTGGAAGTCGTGGGGACTAAATGGACACATTTTGTAAGCCGGTCAACAAATGTATAAATTGCATCAAAGCCCTGAGGGGTCTGGGGTAAGCCAACGATAAAGTCCATGGAAATATCTTTCCAGGGGGTGTCTGGTACTGGGAGCGATTGCAGCAAACCGGATCTAGGCAACCCACCCTTAGTGCGCTGACATATGCCGCAAGACTGAACAAATTTCTTCACGTCAAGGCCCATCTTGGGCCAGTAGAAGAATTGACGAAGCCGGAAATATGTACGATCCCGTCCCTGATGGCCTGCCGTAACACAGTCGTGGTACTCCTGCAGGAGCTGAAGCCTTACTGCACACTTGGGTACACACAAGCGATTGTTTGGTGCTGCACGGAGGTATAGGTACCTGGACTCTTCATCCCAATAGTACCGCCCGTGTAGATTATCAGAGGAATCGCCGCGCAGCCGCTGAATTATTGGGGAAAGCTGCTCGTCATTCTGATATGCTTCCGAAATCATCTCAGCAACCCTATCACTCAGTTCCAAAGCAAACTCAATCGTATTCAAATGGGGTGCTGGTAGGATGGGTGGGCAATCCTTTTCCTCAACTACATTGCCAATTGCTGACCCGCGCAGATCAGGGCGGCGGGATAACGCATCAGCCATATTTTCCTTGCCGGGTTTGTGATTAACTGTGAAGTCATAGTCTGCAAGAAATTCAACCCATCTAGCTTCGCGCTTAGTGAGATTGGCTTTTGTGCTTAAGTAGACTACGGCCATGCTGTCACTGAACACTTCAAAATGCTGGAATAGATAAATTCTCCAGGATCGCAGTGCAAACACCACCGCCAGGGTTTCGCGTTCTGCAGCAGTGTAATTTCGCTCCGCTTGTGACAGCTTACGACTGGCATATGCCACAGGATGCCAAGCACTATCGCTTTCCCCCTGTTGGAGAAGGACGCCTGCTATTGCAAAATCACTTGCGTCTGTTGCAACTCTGAAAGGCTTCTGCACGTTTGCTAGTTTCAACAGCGGTGCACTCAACAAGGCCTGTCTCAGGGATTCGAATGCATGCTGACGGGGGCCACTCCATTCGAACCTGGCATGTTTGCCAGTGATCTCCTCGAATGGCCGCGATATAGCAGAGTAGTGCTCAATAAATCTTCTAAAGTAGTTCGCAAAACCAAGGAACTGTCTCACCTCCGTAACTGTCGTCGGTGGCTGCCATTCCCTCACTGCTTTAAGCTTCTTTGGATCTGGAGCGATACATTCACCGTCGATGCGATGCCCTAGAAACAGAACATCCTTGACACCAAACTCACATTTCGACTGCTTACAGAATAGCCTATTTTTCCGGAGCGTCTCAAGAACTGTCTGGATATGTTCAAGATGATCTTGCCAGGATTTGCTGAAGATAAGAATATCATCCAGAAACACTACCACAAACTGCCGTAAGTACGGTTGGAGAATACTGTTCATCAATGACTGAAACGTGGCAGGGGCGTTAGTTAATCCAAAGCCCATAACCCGGAACTGGAAATGACCGAAGGGAGTATTGATAGCCGTCTTAGGTACATCTTCCTGACGGATCCTAAGCTGATTATATCCCGAGCGTAAATCCAGCTTACTGAAGTATGAGCTACCTTGAATGGTATCAAACAGGTCATCAATGTTTGGGAGGCAAGCTTTGTTTTTGATGGTGATCCTGTTCAAATTCCGCCAATCACAAACCATGCGCAATGAGCCATCAGACTTTTTAACGAAAAAGACTGGGGCACCGTATGGTGACTTGCTGGGTTCGATGAAGCCCTTGCGGAGGAGTTCCGTGAGCTGGGCTTGCAATTCGTCCATCTCGGGTTTGGGGAGACGGTAGGCAGCCCGTGATGGAGGAACGGCACCCTCCTCAGTCACAATCTCATGGTCGACATCCCTCTCTGGCGGAAGCTCGGTCGGCAGGTCGTCTGGAAAGATGTCCGAGTACCGCCGCAGAAGGTTAGCCAGCTGCTCTTGATGATCTGGGTGTTGTCTGGCGGCTGATGGCTTGCTGTCCTCCTCCTCGTCGTCAGTAGCGTTGACCCACGCCAGGATTCCCTGCGCGCCTTTCCTCAACTCGCGGCGAGCCTGAGAACCAGATATGAGCATGCTCTCAATTGGCGGCGACTCCTGACGCTCCGTATCACTATTTTGGCTGGAAGGGGGTTTAGCAACGAGCGGCTCTCCGTTCAGTTTGACTTCGTTGGTCTGAAAGTTGATATCCGGGTTGTGTCTGGTCAGCCATGGCTTGCCCAGGATAGCATCATAGCGGCTCAACGGAAAAACTGTGAAAGATTGGGTGTCGCTGAAGTCTTTCACGATAACCTTTACCGGACCGGTCCTCTGCAGTTCCGATGATGTCGATGAGCCATCAGCCAGGGTTACTTTCAGTGTTTCGTCCTTGCTCTCCGTAACAAGGCCGTTTCTTTGCACGAAAGCTTCCGATATGAAGTCGTGCGTCGATCCCGAGTCAATAAGCATAATTGCCCGGCGGCCGTTGATCCTGCCCTCAACACGGAGAAGGTCATGCTCCAAAGGAAGCTCCGTGTCCTGTACTGCGATATCAACGTTGCTGACATGGGATTCCTGTTCGGCAACATCTTCCGAATCAGCTTGCAGCGTCGGTTCTTCCAGCTCTAGTACGCTGTAACGGTTGCGTATGTCAACCGGGTAACCGTTGGGTGCTTTCCGCTTGGTCACCAGCGAGCGCACGCCATTTTTCACTGGCGACCAGCGTTTGGGTGTTGATTGCTGGGACAATCCCGAGCTAGGTGACCTGGCTTCCGACAAGCGAAGCATCCACCCTGCCGACTCAGGTGACGCCTCTCCTCCGGTGTTAGCCTTTGGGGTCGTACTTCGGTGCTGAATCGGGTTCGGCTGTTGGTCCGCCGTTTGCGCTGACCTGATCGCTTGGCTCAGATCAGTGGGGTGCTCTCGCAGCACCCGGGTCTTGACAGATGGGTGCAGTCCATTTACGAACAGCAGTCCTCGGGTCAGCTCGTCGATCTCAGGCACTTGTAGGCTTAGGCGCGAGAACTCGGTGACATAGCTCTCCAAGCTTGAGTGCTGCCTGACAGCGAAGAGATCCAGTCGCACCCGCTCTTGATGATGCAACGGACCGTACACCTTGGCGAGGGCTTCACGCAGCGCTGGCCACGTCGAGAACTCCACACCCGTATCCAACGATGCGATGAGCCATAGCTTGGCGTTGCCGCTCAGGAAGCCCGCTGCGTAATCCACCATCACCGATGAGTCGGTGATTCCCAGTGACCGAATCGCCAGCTCAATGGAGAAAGCCCACTCCTTGAACTGCGAGGGCTTGCCATCGAAGATCGGCGGCTCCTTAGCGTGCCGAGGCTTCCCGGACGAATGAGCGGGCGGCACAGGGAGCGGTTGTTGTCGGTTGGTCAGACGGGCGCTGACTTGGCGACTGGCTTCACGGACCTCGCTGGCCAACCTGAATAGCAACACAGAAAAAACAAGGATCGCCACGACAATGGCGAGCTCCAAGAACACCATGTTAACCATCCTCCGCTACCAGTGTAACCGTTTGAAGGTATTCTTGGAAAAGACAATGCTTGCTCAAGGCAACACAACTGATATAGGGCACTTCGTGCCCTAAGGTGATAACGCGCGTGCTGACAGGATAGGGAAAGGTGCAAGATACAGAGCTAGAGGGCAGATAAGGTTAGCGCTAACAGGGAACTGTTACAGTCCCTTTCTCGCTGATCCAGTGCCTGCACACTACTCTGCCTGGCAGCAGCTCCGATCTAACTTCTCCGTATTGCCCCCCCCCCCATCTGAAAGAAATGCAGCTGTTGGTCCATTGCCATAGTTTCCTGAACTCATCTGGCACTCATTCCCTCACCCTCCCTGACTTCCCCGCCCCTCCCCCGATCTCTTCCTCTCTCTCTCTCTCCATCATTAATTGTCTCGCTCCCAGGTTCTCACTCTTCACACACAGTCTTTCTCCTCTCCCTTTCCCCCAAGGTACGTGCAGTGCGCCTTAATCCCGAGACCATTCGTCGGGGAACCACACTTCACCTCACCTGCAAAGCTCAATAGCACCTACACACTTCACCTACACGCCCTTTGTAGCTCCCTATGGTCTCTTGATGTTGCTGTTGCTGTTGCTGTTGCTGTTGTTGTTGCTGTTGCTGTTGCTGTTGTTGTTGCTGTTGTTGTTGCTGTTGCTGTTGCTGTTGTTGTTGCTGTTGCTGTTGCTGTTGCTGTTACTGTTGCTGTTGTTGTTTCTGTTGCTGTTGCTGTTGCTGTTGCTGTTGCTGTTGCTGTTGCTGTTGCTGCTGTTGTTGTTGTTGTTGTTGTTGTTGTTGTTGTTGTTGTTGTTCTCTTCCATTCTATGTAGGCATTTGCACTTTCATAAAATAAAATAGAAATAAAAAAATAAAAAGGCGTGGGTTCGAATCCGCCTCCCCGCCGCCACCACTGAGGCGGTACTATTTTCCTGGATAACTATGAGCTTCCCCAACAACCAGAAGCGCACTCAATACAAGCTCAGCAATACAGCTGCTATGCGCTGTGTATTTTCACTCCATTGTGGTGAGTTCCCCTTGGGAACGGATACGAGAATGATAATAATACAGTCATACAGTAGGAGATCCCCCAGATAGGCGTTAGCTTTTGGGTAATCCTGAAATAAAGATTATTATTAACCTGTCCCTTCACATCCATCAACCTGTCCCTTCACACTTTCAACCTGCGTGAAACAAATAGCAAGCATGCGTTTAAATCAATGGCGTCTAGCCTCATTCTATCATCCATATGCTCCTGTAGTAGCTCACACTGTACCCCATCGTAACCCCATCCCCCTGCAATGTGTTGGTTTCCTTACTTGATAGACTGATTTTATATAATTCTGGACTTATTTGAATAATATTATCTTCCTTATTGGCCATGGGCCATCGTGGAAATAAAGAATAATAATAATAATGAACAAGCAAACCCAGCGCTAATCAAGGACAAGATGGTGATGATCAGATCAGACAGTACAACTACAGTCTACCAGCTAAACAACCTGGGGGAACGCTAGGAAACTATGATGGCCGTAACTCGTCGAATCAATGTCATAACCTCGCGGCTCAAGACAACCCTCCTGGCAAAGCACATCCCAGCTGCAACTGGTCACTGAACCGCGGTATCTTCCAGACAATACACAGGGAACTGTGACCAGACGATGTGGATCGCTTTGCCAACTGTCAGAACACACGGTTACCTCCATACGACTCACGGTGGTTGGACGAGGAGACGGAAAGCAGTAGATGCACTCCAGCAAGACTGGACGGGAACCCACAGCAATGTCAATCCTCCGTTTCCACCCGAAACAGGGTGTAACGGAAACAGTTATTGCCCCCCGTTTGGCCAGCACAGCCCTGGCACCAGGATGTGGTAGGCATGGCAATGGAACCACCACTGATAATCCCGAATCTTCCCAAATCTGTTCGAGCCCCGGCTCTAACGTCGTTCCGCCAGCCAGAGCTTCTCCACAACAAGAAGTGAGCTATGACATTATGCAAGGTCTGTAGCGACAACAGACAGCGGAGAGCATTCCAAACGATGCCTTAACCCTTTCACCGCGAAGGATGTATATTTTACGTATAATGTGTGCACCTGTCACACTTGGCTCGGTATCACAGATTTGCAGTTGACCTGGTCAGTTTCAGTGGTGATAACGACTGCCTGAGCTTGGACGTCGTAAGCATTTTCCTCGAATTCGTAACCAGATCATCTTCTCGTCCAGAACTAACACTTCGACTAGTCCGTGTCACCGTTACGTTCCTGGCTGACATACGGGTTAGTCCAATACCAGATATCACAATACTCTACACTCTATGTGTACACACAGGTCACGTGACATCTCCTACATCCAAGACACGCCAGGCAACGACGAACACTGACGTCGAAAAGATTCTGACCTACATTCGTGACATTGGCCTATCAGTTGAATTGCCTGTTAAAAAGAGCTATGCACAAAGGCTTTGACACTGCTTTGACTCTCAGCCCTGTGCCGGCCATCAGATGTAGCATTAGTCCCAGTACCACCATCTATCTCGACACCAGCGATAACGACACAGAAACTAGCAAAATATGCTTGAGCTCGACTCAGGTTAGGCGGCATCGCATGGGTCGAGGCTGGCTTAGAAATATTCTTCTTCGGCTCCAAAGCGGACAAGGGTATGTCAAGCAATGCAGTGGTGATCTAGCATGTCACAGATGCAGAACTACGCCCCGTTGCCACATAGTGACAGTACATGAACAAAACTGCGGCTGCATGGGAAAAACGGTAGACAAGCACCCCGTGTTCATCACACTCAGACAGCCATATAGAGGATTGGTGTCCGCTTCAACCGCACAGTTGTTGTCACAGGTGCTCAAACACTCCGGCCCGCAGCAAGGAATCTCTGCTCGATCACTGGGCCCTACCGGAGCACGAAAGGCAATTGCAAGTTCTGTCGAGCTCAGCCTGGTCCAGCGCCGTGGGCGGTGGAAAAACTCAGATGCATGCCAGCGACATTTTTCCGGAATCACAAGTCCAGCTACAGATGCCATCCTTTCATGACATGATAATATATTCCTTTACGGCTTACCTGTTTCGAGCATAAACAGATTCTAGTCTTCAGTCCAAACATATGGAGCTCTGTCATGCATCCATTGTTCATTGTGTTGCATCCCTGCATCTCATTTCACTCACCATAGTAGTGGTGGGTTGCTGTGTAGATAACTGGTATTACTTTAGCAATATAATAGTTACCACACAACAGCCCGGTACTTTCCCTCAGTGACAATCTACACAATTGTTTTGTTGTTTTCGCGTTGGATCTCAGGACACTGCTTCCTGTGGCCGGAATTTGGTGGAACCTTCCATACTGTCAAATCAGATTGTCTGGGTTTTTTTTATAAAGAGAAAAGCAGCACCACGTGACATGGACCCAGCCGAGCTTTCCATCAGAGGTTTCCTAAGGCACATGGAACGCACTATGAGAACGACAGGGATATGGCAGAATCCTAAATACAACATCTCCCAAGCAAACCTCCACGTGCTAAAGTTATTAGGAGAGAGTGAAAATATCGTGGTCACCCGAAGTGATGAAGGAGGTGAGATGGTGATGATGAAGACGGAAGACATGAATACACTCTGCAAGAAGCACCTCAAGTTGTCGACTCAACAACATACTGTAAACAAATCACTTCAAACTCAACACCTACTGTAAACAAATCACTTTAAACTCTACAACATTCTGTAAACAAATCACTTCAAACTAAACAACATACTGTAAACAAATCACTTTAAACTCAACACCTACTGCCTAACATCAGTCGACCTCAAAGAGCTACTCAGACTTCTTCTACACAACAACGC
>NC_088655.1:1624763-1687263 GCF_964019385.1 Sycon ciliatum | reverse complement strand
ACCTCGCAGAGACGGTTGTGGACCTTTGCCATCTCCATCTCACCGGTCAGGACACTTGAGTTGTTGCGCATGTCCTCAGCTAGCTTAGCGGCAGTGGCAGCACGTCTAGCGGCAGTAGCAGCATGTTTGGTAGCCTTCGTAGTCGATTCGGAAGCCGACTGCTGTAGCCCGGCGCTGGCCTGTCTGTTAGCTCGTTTGGTGGATTCGTCGGCCATACCGCTAGGATCCAGTGGTATGGGATCCGCACACTGCACACGCCATAGTTCCTCCATGATGGTCAGCGACACGTCTTCGGGGCATAGAGCAATGAGAAACTTCCAGAACATTGCCATATGGCCATCGTACGCGCCCAGTCGCCGTACCAGTGCAATGCCGTGATGTCTTTCTTGCACAACGCATTCTGCCTGGAACCAAGCCGCGAAGAACTCCTGCAGTGACAGATGACAGAAGCGGTATTGCCGAGCGTCCGTAGACATCGTGCCCTGGCATGTTTGCAGAAGACCCAAGCTCATTGCATCCTTGCTCAAGTGGGAGTTGATGATGTCGGACGTGTTGAACACCATCCTTTTCACCAGCAGCATGCGAAACGCAAAACGCCCCAGTTCCTGTAGCGACTGGACCACTTTGCCGGGTGCCAGTGAAATCGACTCGCAAACCGCACCACCAGCACGCTCTACGACTCGGCGCAGTAACGATTCGTACAGGGATGCGCTGCACTTCCACACGGCATTGCTGCTCTTGAAAAGCTCACATGTTAGGGCTGCAAACATGGGAGTTGCCATAAGACATGACACATCCGGCTTGCTCTGCAGCTCTGCCAGCAGAATTTCAGCGCGTTGTTTACCGAGGACCTTCTCCGCGTACTCCCTCACGTTTTCCGGTGAGAAACCCAGTACTTGGATCTTCTGCTGATATTTGCCGCACTGCGATAGTTGATATGCATCCTGGCATGGACGGCTTGTGACAATCACGTGTGTCTTCACCATGCCCTCACGTTTCAGCAAATGTCTCATGAACTTACTGCAGCTGGCGAAATCACACTCATCCAAGCCGTCCATGATGACACATAGACGGCTTGGAGAATCTTCGAAGTAGCTTGCAAGCTCCAATATCTCAGTCTGCGACAGGCCCTGGGTGTCCAGTTTCACAGCCAACAGCTCAGCAAGACTAGTGGCAGCTCTCACCTCTTTTTCACGGAGCTCCAGTCCTACGACCAGGTCGAATTCCTCCTGCCATAGTTCGCCTCTGCTCCACAGGTATAGAACCATGAGCAGAAACACTGTGGTCTTGCCACTACCAGCAGATCCGTACGCCAGTACATTCCGTAACACCTTGCCACAGAGATTCGGTCGCTCGGTCGCTGTAGCTGCTGGTGCAGAATTTCCTTTTGAATGAGAAACGTCGTCAACACTCGAACCTGCCGCACGAAACAGGTTCTTCAATTCAATTCGATCGGCTTTGCTAAATTGCACTGCGTGTTCACGTCTCTCGGTGTACGTGGAGAAAGACGACTGCTCGTCAAATTCCGACTTCAATTCGTGCTCGGATACCAATGCCAAATTGACGAATATCTCTTGTAATGGAATTACTGCATCGCCAGCCAGTCCACCACTGATTTGCAATCCAGACTCTTCTGCCAACTCACGTAGCTTTTCCTTCGCTTTCGCTAGTGAGCCAAGGATCGATGTTTGCTGAGCTGAGGGCCCAGCTCCTGTCTTGTTCCCCATCTTATTCTTCAATAAGTTTCTTTCACAGAGACTCGCACTCTCTACTCTAGCTCTCCCGTCACCAGATCATGATCCTCTAGCCCCACGCTTGACCTCCGGTCCGAGTCATACCGCGCCGCGGGCCGTGCTTGAAGACCAAACTCGAACGAGTCGAACTCCAAGCGATCACTACAAATTCATGAGTATTAAAATACCGGCATTTTACTACTCCTTGCTCCACAAAAATTGAATCATGACTGTGCTTGGCTACATGTATACAATCAAGTGGTAGATCTACTAACGAGTGTGGTTGTCTACATAGTTATTCGTTACTGCCACATTTTAGTCTGCAATCAGTCATGTAGAAACTGATGGAGATATACAAGACTCTTGATTATGATTTGCTGGTTGTCCGTAAACTGTGTCACGTGCAGACTGGATATGAGGGTGCGGGATAAAAACGTTGAATCTATCCATGTCATCGGAAAACAGTGAGAAGGAACACATTCATTTGAAACATGTCAAAGTGAAAGGAGGAAAAATAGGATCCGAAAACCGGTAATGCGACTAAGAGAAAGCAGAAAAGAGAATGTGATGCGCGCTAAGATAATAAAACCCAAACCAGAAATTCACCGCTGAACAACTACATGTCCAAATGTAGATCAGGCAGGGAATGAATGACTGTTTAAAATATATACCAATTAGGCAATAGTTGTGTATTTGTATTTCACTATTTCCTAGTTACAATCAGAGTACATGATAGACGATTCAGCCTGGCTATGGATGTGTCCATTGTTGACTTGTTTCTTTGCAAAGAGAACACTTACATTGGTGATGATGAAGGGTTTTCTGTGTTATCACTCAAACATTTGATGTTGCAAACCTTGATGATGAGAATGAGAATAGTGGTGCGAGAATGGCAAAACGAAACACGTCATCGAATCCATGACGTCAAATGTACATGTGTGGCTACTTGGTCCGGTAGGAAACTATAACGAAGACGCTGGTACAAACCTGGCGGAGGGGAAGTTCCCAAGGCAACACTGGCTTAGGGAAAACCGAAGCCGAGAAGGTTGGTACATGTAAGTGTGACATGATGCACCTATTTCTGATGTGTTGTTCAAAATGACAATGTTTCTACTTTTCACGGACCATGACACTAGAACGTGACTGTGTGTGAGAATGTTACAGTCTGATTCGATTGTGTGAAAGGATTGAAAACCAGTACATTGAGAAACACGTCCGAATCGTCCATCCCATACATTCCACTAGCCGAACATCAAATCCAGTCTGTTCGTCTGTGATTGCGGTCCAGTACAGAAGACTCGCCCCAGTACAAGTTAGCGAATGTAGCCCAGGCTTGAGTGACACATCAGTGACAACTCTCTCTAGCAGGTTCGCTGTCACGCGACTAAGCTCATTGTAAGGCATTATCTGTTAGCCGACAGTGCTGCAGTAAAGTACGTGGGTCACATTGAATAGCTACATCCCCCCCCCCCCCACACACACAGGCTGAAGGTCGGCGACAGGGCTGCCATACCGCAGAACAAGACCATCTCTGCATTCACTGTTTGACAGCTAGAACCCAGGAGCCTTCAGTGGACATGGTTAGTCAGCTGAATACTCCAGACTCGCGGACCTGGTTCATGGCACGATGCAGACTTTCAGAGAATGTGCTGATGACACAACGTCACCGTAGCAGAAGCAGCAGCACCCTGAATATGGGCTATCTTCACTGTCTACCTTCCTTGGTGTTCATATGACTGAAGGTGGACAGCGAAGTTCTAAGCTGTGGACATTGAGTCATGATGTTGTAGAGGTGAGGGATGGTGAGGAACGATACAGCGTACCCAGTTCGATGGGATCAAGCATACCAAAACAGCCTTCTGAACATGGGAAAGAGAAGAGATGGTGGAGACCAGTATCAACAGGTTGTTCTGTCAGGTTTGCTAGATCTTTGCATGCCGGTGACATGCTCTACGGGTGTCATGACTTGGGCATGCTGGAAACCATTCGTCTCTGTAAGTTTGCATACTTGGTGATGGTTTGGCCTAGATAGCGCGATACACGTGGTGCTTTTCAAGCACAATCTTCACGAACTGCTGTCCCACTCTTCATTCACTGACTAGTATATTTACTTTACGACACTTGATATAATTATGTAGTACTGAGGTTTAAAATTAATTTTCTACAATTGAAAGCCTTTCAAGACCAACCTTCGTTAGCAGGCATCTCTTCCCCGATTGTGTCCAGCAAGGTTCCGTGACGGGTACCACTACAGAGTCTGTCTGGATGCAATAGTGTACACGTTCCATGACCGGTACCACTACAGAGTCTGTCTGGATGCAGTATAGTGTACAGGTTCCGTGACGGGTACCACTACAGAGTCTAGTCTGGGATATGCAGTATAGTGTACACGCTCCGTGACGGGTAGCACTACAGAGTCTGTCTGGATGCAGTATAGCGTATACCCCCTTGATTTAGACTTCGGCCTTTGGGGAATCCCTCAAATAATACTAATAAAAAAAATAAAATAAAAAATAATAATAATACACATGTATGAGACAGCCTATCATGAAGCATACCTCACTCATCTCTGGATGATGGCTTCACCAACTCCATGAGCAGACACATACACACACACAAACATACACACGCACACACAGTCACACACACACACACACACACACACACACACACAAACATACACACACGCACACACACACAAACATACAAACGAACACACATAAACATACACAAACATACACACGCGCACACACACACACGCGAACATACACACGCACACACACACACGCACACACACACACACCGCTGCAAGGGAATGAATGAATATAAACTTCTTACGATCGAGTACAGTTTGACGATGGTAAGGGATGAGGCGTACGTAAAACTGTCTACCAACCTTGTCACTACAACCTCTTTCTATCTTGTGTTTACTTCAGGATTTGTATGAGATTTCTACGTGTGTATTGTGTTCCATGATGAAGGTATTTGATACAGTGTGATATGCTGGAGTCTTGAAAACACAGGATATAATCTATGTATAGTGTTTATGATGATTGAGACCTGAACATACCTATCATGTCCATGTCAATCTATCCATTTCTCCCTGGCTTAGCTTGTCTGACCCTGTGTCCGTTATGTATGGAGTACCGCAATGTTCAATATATGCTGACCTACATTTCTCACACTCTACATATCTGATATACACATGACGTAATATGATATCAATCAACTACTACCTACCTTCTCTTGTACCACACGTAGGTATCTTGTTTGCACATGACAGTTGACACTGCTGCTCTGGTATTCTCTGACATCTCGCTGGATCATCTTGTCACGCGTAGTGTTGCAGGCTGGCATCAACACCACTGTTCTAGCTATATACGTACTTGCATACAAACCATAATGTCTAGTGATAACAACACTACATTCATTCATTCCCAGAGAATGGTGTGCTAGATCCCAGTCATTTCTCACCACTAAATGAAGTCTCTCCTGAGGATCCAACTACCGGCCTGTGTCCTTGCTCTCCATTATATCCAAGGTCATGGAGTGTGTTATAAACCAACAAGTACAAACTATTGCATTGGGTACTGCACTTGCCTGCGACCCGAGAGGTCGCGGGTTCGAGTCCCGCAGTCGCACATCTGACTGCAAAATTCCCACGACGCAGCTCACCACATCAAGGTGTGGGTTCTCTGCACTCAGTAGAGTCAAGTCGAGCGAGCTGCAACTCCCGGTGCCGAAAGGCGGGCTAACGCCCCTACATGGCTACCTCCCCTTGTCTAACCCTCAAGACAAAAATGATAGTAGCCGACTGGCCGAAATGAAAAAATAAATTAAAAAAATAAACCAACAAGTCACCAATTTCCTGGAGCGCAACGACCTGCTGCCTGACAGCCAGTTTGGTTTTAGACGTGGCCGTGGCACAGCTGACCTCCTCACAGCACTCCAGAGCGAAGGCGTGCGGGTTGTAGCTGAGGGGGGCTGTGTCCAAGTAGTAGCAATTGATATTGCCGGTGCGTTTTACCGCGTCTCTCATGTCGGCCTCCTCAACAAAGCTGAGCGAGTAGGCATCGGTGGACCTCTTCTCTCTTGGTTACGCGACTACCTGAGTAACCGCTGCCTAAAGGTGGTTACTGGAGGCCGAGCTTCCAAGAAGTACCCCATCACTGCCGGAGTGCCCCAGGGCAGCGTCCTGGGCCCCACACTCTTCATATCATTGTTTGCTGCCGATATCGACCAATGCCTCTCGCATGGAGTAAAGCTCAGCTCTTTCGCCGATGACACTACCGTGTACAGTCTGATCAGACCAAACGACAACCTCCAGGAGAAGGCAGCATCTTTACAGACAACCCTCAGCAATCTTGCCGCATGGGGCCAGCAATGGTGGATCCAGTTCGAGCCCACCAAGAGCCAGCGCCTGATTTTATGCAATGCTAGAAAGCGCCCTCTGTTTCTCAATCATGATCTTAGACCATCACACTATGCCTGCCTGCAGAGGGTACCAGGTTCAAGCCCTGCTTGGAAGCGGAAGGATTTTTTCCAGCCGTGCTGCGACCCACAGTTAATTGGGAACTCGTGGCCTGGCACGAGGAAAACATGGATGCAGTGAATGGGATTTTCGGTCTTTGACCACTTGCTGGTGAGCTGATCTACTCACCTCCCACCGCTTTAGGAGCAGCATCTGCGCCTTGATCCTTGAAGGGTGGTGGCGTTCCTACGGATGCGGAAAGCCCGGCTTCCAGCCGAGTCTCACGCGAACCGTGAAATGTTATTAATTTTTTAGAAAGCGCCCTGACTTTCAAACAACCACCATTGCCGGCGCGATTATTCCGGATTCGGACCACCTAAAGCTGCTTGGAGTCACATTCGACTCTAAGCTTGGGATCCAGCGCCACATTCATGCTGTCGCTGTCAAGGCCAGCCAGCGGCTGGGATTCTTGCGCCGTGCTGCTTGGCTTCTGGGTCATGAGGGCCGCCTTGCCGTGTATAAGGGGTTCATTCGGCCCATCCTGGAGTACGCTCCCCTAGCCACCGTGTGTGCAGCCCAATCCCACCTAGCACGCTATGACAGGGTGCAGGAGAAGGCAATGCGAAACATCGGACTGGCACGATCCTTCAGAGCCTGCAGCTCAGGAGGGCAGTCTCAGGGCTTGCATATGTGTACAAGTTGCACTACATTAAGGGTCAACCCCAGCTGACAGCCCTCCTCCCACCACAGTCGGCGCCTGCACCTACTCCTAGAACCCGCCGACAACTAGCTTCTCGCCACCCTTTCCAGTTCCAATGACCACTTGCTCAGACAGCACCGAACTACCTACTGAGATCATTCCCCTACACCCTCATTGCGGCATGGAACGACATTCCTGAGGAAGCCATTCCGGAAACTCCTGCAATGAAGGGAATGAAGGCCTTCAAGTCTCGTATTTGTCAGCACCTGAGGCGCCAGGATTGGTTGCGGGCGACAGCATTCCATGGCTAAATTTGACGATGTTCCATTCTCCAGTCCCACAACGATCACCTTTTCTTCACCTCACTGAACTGTACCTTGCTCCCTAGAGCTCTCGAATCACTTCAGTGCAGAATGTTTTGCGTTAATGTTTCTTTCTTATCTTCTTTCCTTTTTGCTGCTTTTCGTGGCCTCTTTCTCGCTGATCCAGTGCCTGCACACTACTCTGCCTGGCAGCAACTCCGATCTAACTTCTCCGTATTCCCCCCCCCCACTGAAATGAACGCAGCTGTTGTTCCATTGCCATAGTTTCCTGAACTAATCTGCCACTCACTCCCTCACCCTCCCTCACTTCCCCGCCCCCCCCCCCCCATCTCTTCCTCTCCCTCTCTCTCCATCATTAATTGTCTGGCTCCCAGGTTCTCACTCTTCACACACAGTCTTTCTCCTCTCCCTTTCCCCCAAGGTGCGTGCTGTGCGCCTTGATCCCGAGACCATTCGTCGGGGAAGCACACTTCACCTCACCGGCACAGCTCAATAGCACCTACACGCCCTTTGTAGTCCCTTATGTTCTCTTGATGTTGTTGTTGTTGTTCTCTTCCATTCTATGTAGGCATGTGAACTTTCATAAAAAATAAATATAAAAGTAAAAAAATAAAAAGGCGTGGGTTCGAATCCCCCTCCTCGCTGCCAGCACTGAGACGATATTATTTTCCTGGATAACTATGAGCTTCCCCAACAACCAGAAGCGCACTCAATACAAGCTCAGCAATACAGCTGCTATGCGCTATGTTTTTTCACTCCATTGTCTAGTTCCCCTTGGGAACGGATACTAGAATAATAATTATAATGTGCTTTGTGTCATGTCAGCAATACAGGTTCTATGTACTACGCATATTGTTAGCAGTGAGAGATCTACCGGAAGGGAGTAGGAGCTAACGTGTGAGAGCCTGGAAGCGTTATGTGTACAGAGTGAAGTATGATATGTGTAAAGTGTCAAGTAGGACGTGTGTTAAGCACACCTTTCACAATGCCTGAGGGAAAGTACATACGATATCCAGGTAACGACACGAGATTGAGAAAGATCGCCACCACGACGAACAAATGAACTACCATGAGTGAAAAATAGACTGAAGGGAAACATCAAGAGACTGTCCGAGATAATGACCGAGAGAACGAGAGAGACAGTGAGAGAGAGAGCGAGAGAGACAGAGAGAGAGAGCGCGCGCGAGAGAGAGATTGAGAGAGATATATAATATTAATAATAATACCCAATGCTGTAGACAGCAAGCTGTTTCGGCCATAAAGGCCTCATCAGTACAGCTACGAGCTAAATAGGTTGAGCTACCAGCCATGGTGCAAAGGAGGCACCACAGACATGAAGATAGCTCGTCGCTCTAGCGCCAGAGTGCTCAAACTACAAAAATTAGCGGGCATTGCGTGATGCAGCAGCACAGAGCAGCCTACTGAGAGTGCTCAACAAGGCGAAAGCCGAGGAGCGTGATACCCAATGCTGTAGACAGCAAGCTGTTTCGGTTTTGTAATAACAATAATCATAGAACAGTTCGCGTACAAGGCAGCAAATGCTAACCTTTCCGCTTCTGTCTCTTTTGAGCTCTGCTACATGTGATGGTTGTGAAAAAAAGGAAAAGAAAAACACCCGAGAGAAATGAAAGTGCACAACCGGATAGAGGTGTGTATGGAGATGGGTGTATGTAAGTACGCGCATGCATGTGCTAGTGTGCGTGCGGGGAAGTGTCCGTGCGGGGAAGTGTGCGTGCGCGTGTGGGAAACGGAGTGCAAGCACTAATAGTTACTGAGCGGCCAAAATGCAGAGGTTACTGCTTGAACGTTAAGAATGGAGTCACTGAGCGGAACGGACAAAATGCAGCAGCTACTGATGGAACATGGCACGCCACTGATTCTTGTCAGTGGCAGTGGTGCGGACCTCTTCCAAATCCCCCACATTCTTCAATGGGATGTTCCTTTCTTGGAGGCCCTTGATGACTGTGGTGGCGAGTGTTGTCTTCGCGACTTCGGTCTACCACGGTGGCCGGTAGCGTCTCGCTTCAGGTAGCATGTCATAGCTCTGAAAGCAGGTGCATTGGGGTCCATCCGAAGAACGTGCCCTAGCATTTGCGTTCTGCGGCGCTTTACAATTGCAGATATCGGTTCAGAGCTGCACCTCTTGTACAACGGATCATTCGTTATAATGGTCTGGGTGACGAATTCCAAGAATTGTGCGTAGCTGTTTCCTGTGGAATACGTCCAGGGATGCCAGGTTGCCCTCCGTGAGTCCCCACGTCTCACAATTGTAGAGGAGGGTGGAGATCACGAGGGCATTGTATATTCTCAGCCGGCGCTTTTCTGATACCTTCTCCTTCCGGAGCCATAGGGAGAACATCCTGCCAAAGACCTGCGAGGCCTTTTCCATACGGTGAGCAATATCATCACCCCCGCCCAAGTAGGACCCAAGCTGTTTAGATTTCTTCTATCTTTCGCCTTCAGACGTTAAGTGGATCTATTCTGTCTTCGCCTCGTTTACTTTCAGACCCCAGACTCCGAGTGTGGCACTTATCGCGGGCAAAACTTCCTTGAGCCAAGATAAGTTACGGGACAGGACGTTAACATCATCAGCGTAACCTGTCTCTGGTGGGATCATGTTATCATGCTCTGGCCTTCAAGGGAAACGGTCCCGACACTCCCGCAGGGCAGCCCCCAGTTAACAAACGAACAGTATCGGGCTGAGCCCATCTCCCTGCGGAGTCCCGATATTGGCTTCGAAGGGATTGGATTCCTTTCTGCTGATCTTGACTGCTACAGAGGTACGATACAGCAGGTGTTGAATCATACACACCTCATATGAACCCGCAATGCCCGCCCTGACCTCCACCACCTCCGCTCGGTCATGCGAGTCAAAAGCACGGGACATATCTAGTCCTAGTATGTGGCAGTCCCAATAGTATCGAATTGCTTTATCTGCAAGCCATCGGATGCACCATACAACGTCACTAGTGCTGCGACCTGCCCGAAATCCAGATTGAGTGGGCCCAAGGAAGCTAGACACTTGCTTCGATATTCGGTTCAGAACAATGAGAGATATGACTTTGCGCATAGTATTGAGGAGGATGATATGGCGTATGTTTGCTGTTGGTCCCTTCGGTTTGTTTGGTTTGTTTAGCGGGACAATCGAGCCACTGCTTAGAGTCGAAATAAGATTGTCTCCATTCGTGATGCACGAATTGATGATTTCCGATATGACTGGAGCAAGCTGACTACAGGAGTACTTGATTAGCTCTCCCTGGATACCATCAGGACCACATGCACGACAATTGCGCAATTTGACGGCTGCCTTTACGACTTTTGCTGGTTGGATAGGATCCTGCAGTTGGTGTGGCCGGGGTTGATCAATAGGTACTGCGGTGGGACTGTGAAACAGGCGCTCAAAATGGGTTGCCGCTGCTTAAATCTTTTCCGTGTCTTTGCAAAGGGTTTCACCGTCCTCTGAATGGATTACTAGCTGGGTTTCTTGCTTTTCTTCAGTGCGGATGCAGCTGCAAACATCCTGGCGGGAGTTGGGGCGTTCTCTACCTCGGCGGCAATGTGATCTATCTTGTCATTGGCGTCTTTTCTCTGGAGTTCCCGGATTCTGTGCATCAACTGGTTTCTCTATTTCTTGATTGCTGGATCAGTGTTGCCCGCTGCCATCTGCTCGTGGACTCGGACACGACGCCTTGTAACATCTTGTCCACAATCGTACGGGCTTCCTGTCGTTGATGCCACGGAAGACGACGTGGTGGCTGGAAGATTGGAGTGGCATCGCCAGTGTCAATTTGATGTTCCATGAGCGATGTGCGACCCAGCTCAGCGCAGGACATCGCAAAGACGTGACGGTGACGGTGTAACAGGCCCCGTACCTGTTGCCGTTGGTCTGCAGTCAATCGCGACTCGTCAATGTGCAGCACATCATACAGGCCAGACTCGCTACCGAGCTCGTCCCAACTATATTCTCCCCGGGGCTCCTCCGTAGACCCCACTGCGCATACTTCCGCAGCATCGCAGTGAAGCGCCGTGGGACTCAGCGACCCAAGGCGCGTACCTCGAGGAACAACCACATCCCTGTCCGAGGTATTCAGCAGACGCACTGGCACATCGCCCTGTACGCCACACCGCACCACCGCGTGCGCTGCAACATAACCATACCTAAACATCGACCCTGCATCAGGTGCGAAAACAGCATCGCATTGGACATCGGGTTGCGGCCTCGCCCGCACTGCACCGGAGACACACAGCTCATGGCGAGCTGGAATACATACACGCCGCCGTAATTTCACAACACTAGACGCGGCAGGATCAATGGTAGATAGGCGTACAGGGGCCGATCTAAAGTGCAAGTCTTGGGCGCGGGGATCAGAAGTAATGGAACAGGGTAGCAAAGCTAGGACGTCACATCCAACGATGCACGAATGGTGCAGACCGCGCACCACACACACTGTATGCAAGCATTCACCCTGGTCCAACGTAAGTTGCACAACAGTTTTACCAACCACCCACAGCGGGCTGCCGTTAGCACTACATAGGCCACCTCCCTCGTAACCTTCAATGTCATCAGGCCCAACACCCACCCTGCCAGCCATGCAGTGTCTCGGAAATCAAGCTTACTGCGGACCCTGTGTCAATCAGTACAACAGCACTCACCCCGTTTAAACAGACTTGGACCTCGAACCCGCGGACATTCTTAGTAGAATGGGGAGCGGGGATCAGGGAAGTAGTTGTAGAACCTACCGACGCTAGACCGGAGACGTGATCCGCCGCTCCGGTCAGTACTCGTTTCCCGACTGGTGTTGAGGCCGCCCACGCCCCTCAGATCCTTTCCAGCCGTTTCGACCGCTGTCATGGGAAGCCAATTCGGGGCACTGAGCCCGGGTATGCCCTGGTCTATTACAGTGCCAGCAGAGGAGGGGTGACCCACCGCCACGTAAGTTTGGCGGACGCCATCCCCGCCGTGGGGACTGGAAGATACCAGGCGCATGGCAAGTGGACTCTTGATGAAGAACCTGGTCCAGTTTCTCAGTCAGCTGCGACAGGGATGTCGCGAGAGTGGCGAGTCGCTCGTCTTGGCTAACTGGGGCGACCATGGACGCTGGCCCGTAACGGGGTGACTCGCACACGCCAGATGTGGCCATCACAGTCTGAAGCAATGGCTGGGCGACCGCGCCCAAACCCGCCCGTACATAAGGGCCCACTAACTTGGTCGATGCATCTGGTGGAAGCTCTACCTCTGACCATACCTTTTCCAGGTGCAATGCCGTTTCGACCGCCGCTTGGACGGTTGCCGGTGGGTTCTCCTGTAAAAGCACCCTCAGAGCCACTGGTGTAAGAGATTCGATAAATAGGTCTCGCACCAGATCATCGCGAACCGCATCTGGCATCATAGGGTAAGCCCGGACGACTAAGCGACGAAAGTCATCAGCGACCCGCAGTAGGTCCTCACCCGCCTTCCGTCGCCGCGTACGGAATTGGGCCTTGTACTGGTTTGCAACCGCAGCAGGGGCAAACCGATTGCCCATATCAGCGCAGAGATGTTGCCAATTCACTCGTCGAGCAGCAGGCAAGGTAGTGAAGAACCGGCGAGCCGCATCGCGCAGCCTCACCCCAAGGAACTGGGCCCTCTGCGGATCCTGCCATCCGTTGACTTCCGCACACTGTATGAAATAGGCCAAGTATTCCTGCCAATCTCCTTCTCCATCAAAGGTCTCTGGCATAACAGCAGGCCGAGCAACCGCGCCGCCTGCTCTCGCTGGAGCGGCTCCTGCAGCAGGAACACCTCCAAGCGCAGCTGCCCCCGCAGCAGCAGCGCCACCACCACCTACGGGCGCTGCACCGGCAGCACCCTGGTTTTGCCCTCGTTGAGCCATCGCTCCTCTCACGCACACAACAAATTAAGAACACAAAAAATAAAAATAAAACCCGGGACGACAGGACCCAGGCACAATCCGTCAGGAAACAAGGTACAACAACCACCAACTGACTCCCCAGGGACGAACACGTTGCTTTATACTATCACTGGGCCCGCTAGCGCTTCCTAGCGGCCCACCGAAGACCCAGGTCTTCGCGCGATACTCCCGATCGCCCACGACCAGCTCATCAAGAGCTGTCCATTGTTACCTTAGCCGTCCCGACACCCTGACCTCTGTGCATTCGGTCCACACGCACACACACACGCACACGCACACAGTACCCTAGTACATCGTTATCCCTGGTGGCGCCACCAGACTCTTAAATTATCCTCGTCAACTGTAACCTGACCTAACCACAGGCTCCCAGGATACATCAACTCCATCGGATCACACCGAATCACAACCACTAGACCCTTATCAGAGCGCTGTTCCGAACAAACCACCAATGCCCTCAAGGGTAACAACAAGCCTCTAGACGTACAGACAATGCAAACAACCATGACACCTACTCAGACTGATCAGAACCACAGCCAATGCTGATACATGATTTGGAACTAACCGCAGTTCCACACCTAGTCTAAAGCCTTGCCAGGGTTTCGGTCACGACCCGTAACTGAACCCATGCGAGCAAGTGACTGCTAACCGCAAGCAGGTGACGCACACAGCACAACAGCATGCCGCAGACTAGTTCATATGCAAGCATTGGTTCACTGAAGGAGAGGTAGACATACATACACATGTAGATCATGCGTTAGCAATACATACAAGTCAGTATACACGATGTCCGCGTGAGCAGGCGCTCATTGGGGTTCCGCTGAAGGTGCCGGCAGTGGTGGCGGTGGTGGCCGGACTGGTTTAACGACCACCGACCGTAGCCGACCGGTGTAAGTTGCGCTGACCTCTTCCTCATCTTCCGTGCCTCCGTAATCGAGATCAGTGTCCAGGTCCATCGCGACCTAGTCACCTTGACCTTCTGGCCCGCCGCGGACCGCGTCAGCATAGGAGGGCTTCTTGGGAGGTGCAGCATTGATAACTCCCGCCACACTTCCCGCTGCCACCACGGCAGCTGCAGCAGTAGTCGCGGCAACTGTTGCCGCGGCCTCACCGCGAGGCTTCTCCGCAGGCCAACCTCGCTTGGCCAAATGCGCCTGCCACCGCTCCTCCCGCTTCACCCGCCGTCGGTCAGAACAGGACCTCTTTCCTGGTGCGACGTAGGCAGACTCCTCGCTTTCTCGTCGCCGCTTCTGGGGTAGGGAACCGTTCCGCCTTGGTACCGGAGGGGAATCCTCACTCCTGCCGGCATCCGCACCAACGAAGGAGGAGAAGAAGCCCTCCGATGACCGCTGCAACCGAACCAGCTCGCCACGCAGCCTCCGCAGCAGCGTGGCAGGCCGTTCGCGCCCGGTTTCCTCCAAGGCCGCCGCTCCATCGCGGAGCGCCCTCCGGACCTCTTCTGCCTGGCAATTGCTAGTTTCCGCCATCTAGCCGTCCTTTGTAGAGTGGTGGGCAGACCCTGCTCGCAGCGCCAAATGTCGTAACCGGGTATCCCGCTAGTAGTAGCGTTCAGCCGCAATATACGGCTACTGCCCAACCACTCACACAACAAGGTCACCGTAACCTAAAGGACGCTTATTGCTCCGGACAAGAAGAGGGAGAAACGAGAAGTGACCCTAGCGGCTAAGAACACCCCCTATTGTAAGCTTAGCTAAAACACGAAGTAAATATCAGCGCGGGTTATAATGCAATAGCGAACGACCATGCCAGCTGAGAAGCAGTTACGCTGCTAATGTATTGTTCAGTGCAACAGCAATAGCACCGGCTATACGGTGAGGTGCTACGTATGTCGTTGTCATCAGCGGGACAAGAGTACTCAGTACTACTGTAATACGGACGTACATGTATATGCGCACCAGACCATAACGACGGTGACAGGTATGAATATGTCGCACTGTCACCAACTGATTTGTCAGGGGAGAGCTAGAGGCAAGATGATGGCGGCGTGGATCAATACTACTACTAGTACATTACAACAAGTACACAGATGTAGAGGTAAGGGGATACGTTAGGACAGCTCTGCATGCATGATGCTCGCGGGCAACAACAATAATAACATGCATCTAGCCATGAGTAGGAAAAGTCACAGTTGCAGCATTGCCGGATATGACATCGGCAAGCAGCAAGCAAAAAACATAATATGTACAAGAAGAAAAGCAGGCAAAAAAAACCTATCGATGGTCAGGGTTTAGGGGTAGGGGGTATACAGGGGAACAAAACAATACAAAACTTTACATTGTCTCAAGAATTTACAACAAATTTACTGAGTTTACATGACTGTGTGATCAAATTACAACACAACATACATTGTCACAATCACATTACACTCACACAGCCAGTCTACATACTCACACATGCAAGCCATGCCGACACCCCCACTCTGTGAACACGGTGACAAGTTGAGAACAAACATTCTCACTCAAGCCACAGTCCTCCACCCACAATTCACGTAACTGTGTACACACCTTCACTGCTTCAATGAATCTCAATTCATCATCCTCACTGTCCACAAACACATTCCCCTCCAACCAAAACTCTTTCAGCCGTGTACATTGCTCCAACATATCACAGAGTACAGACAACGGTGCAGCACCATCACTGTACATGTACTCGACACGGACAGTGTGTACATTCTTACACTGACTAAGTGCACGGCACAACGACACAAAACCACTCACACCAACAGGGTTACAAGCGACATCCACCCTCACAAGACTAGCAGACATGGCTGAAATCACGGAGGACAATGCCTGACCATCATGAATAGCATTCACAAATAGACGTAGTACACGTACACTACTACACCTCTGTAAGCCTGCTGATAAGCTGGGAAATGACTCATCCACAATGCTACAAACGCCGAGGTTGACTACCTCCAAATCACTACATGTATAGCCACACAGTAAAGAACTGAGAGCAACACATTCATGAGAAGAAAGAGAAACATTATACTAGTACAGATTGAGCTTTGATGCAAGCATAGCACGAAAGAAAGGGTGTTTCCAGTTGCGGGACACACCATGATACTCTGCATGCTCATGATATGCCACCACAAGATGAACAAACAACCTACGTATAGGAGAAGATTCAGCAGCAGCATCAGCAGCATCAGCTAGACTTACAATGCGAGAAGGAGCAGCTTGCAGGGATTCATGACTCAGCAGCATAGCAGCGGGATGAAGGAGACTCTCGCACGGGCGCCCCAGCTTGGCATCCACCTTGGATAGCGCTTCCAGCAGCACAGTGCCATTTGCAACACTGCCGTTCTCCATCCACACCGTCAGGAGAGTCTTTAGGAATAGCGCGTCTGTGGGCTCTCGGCTGATGGGCATGGAACGGCGCACACGTTGCTCACCATGGCCCTTGCCACGGTCATGCCGAGGAATGAGGAGAATGTCGGCGAGGACTGTCATGTGCTCAGCCTTCAGAATCTGGCAAAGTCGGTCGTGGACCTTTGTCATCTCCATCTCACCGGTCAGGACACTTGAGTCGTTGCGTATCTCCTCGGCTAGCTTAGCAGCGGTGGCAGCACGTCTAGCGGCAGTAGCAGCATGTTTGGTAGCCTCCGTAGTCGCGACGGAAGCCCATTCCTCTTGCCCGTCGCTGGCGCATCTGTTAGCTAGTTTGGTGGATTCGTCGGCCTCACTGCTAGGATCCAGTGGTATGGGATCCGCACACTGCGCACGCCATAGCTCCTCCATGATGGTCAGCGACACGTCTTCCGGGCATAGAGCAATGAGAAACTTCCAGAACATTGCCATATGGCCATCGTACGCGCCCAGTCGTTGTACCAGTGCAATGGCGTGATAACTTTCTTGCACCACGCATTCTGCCTGAAACCATGCCGCCAGGAACTCCTGCAGTGACAGATGGCAGAAGCGGTATTGCCGAGCGTCCGTAGACATTGTGCCCTGGCATGTTTGCAGAAGACCCAAGCTCATGGCATCCTTGCTCAAGTGGGAGTTGACGATGTCGGATGTGTTGAACACCATCCTTTTCACCAGCAGCATGCGAAACGCAAAACTCCCCAGTTCCTGTAGCGACTGGACCACTTTGCTGGGTGCCAGTGAAATCGACTCGCAAACCGCACCACCAGCACGCTCTACGACTCGACGCAGTAACGATTCGTACAGGGATGCGCTGCACTTCCACACGGCATTGCTGCTCTTGAAAAGCTCACATGTTAGGGCTGCAAACATGGGAGTTGCCATAAGACATGACACATCCGGCTTGCTCCGCAGCTCTGCCAGCAGAATTTCAGCGCGCTCTCTACCGAGAACCTTCTCTGCATACTCCCTCACGTTCTCCGGTGAGAAACCCAGTACTTGGATCTTCTGCTGATATTTACCACACTGCGATAGTTGATATGCATCCTGGCATGGACGGCTTGTGACGATCACGTGTGTCTTCACCATGCCCTCACGTTTCAGCAAGTCACTCATGAACAAACTGCAGCTGGCGAAATCACATTCATCCAAGCCGTCCATGATGACACATAGACGGCTTGGAGAATCCTGGAAGTAGCTTGCTAGCTCCAATATCTCAGTCTGCGACAGGCCCTGGCTTGCCAGTTTCACAGTCAACAGCTCAGCAAGACTAGTGGCAGCTCTCACCTCTTTTTTACGAAGCTCCAGTCCCACGACCAGATCGAATTCCTCCTGCCACAGTTCGCCTCTGCTCCACAGGTATAGAACCATGAGCAGAAACACTGTGGTCTTGCCACTACCAGCAGATCCGTACGCCAGTACATTCCGTAACACCTTGCCACAGAGATTCGGTCGCTCGGTCGCTGTAGCTGCTGGTGCAGATCTTCCTTTTGAATGGGAAACGTCCTCAACACTCGAACCTGCGTCGCGAAACAGGTTCTTCAATTCAATTCGATGGGCTTTGCTAAATTGCACTGCGTGTTCACGTCTCTCGGCATACATCGAGAACGCTTCATCAAAGTCTCTTTTCAGACACAAACGCCAAATTCACGAATATCTGTTCGAGCGGAATGTGATCATCAGAAGCGAGGCCGCCGCTCAGCTGAACTCCCGACTCCTCGGCCTGTTCCAACAACTTCTTTTTATCTTTCACCAGTGAAGGCAGCAGAGCCCTGGGCTTTGCGCCAGGCCCCTCAGCCATAAGCAGTTAGCTTCGACAGCACAACAGGTATATCTACGTGTGTGAAAAGCGAAAACCTAGTTTGTCAGTTCAGTGCAGTTTCTCCGTAGACCTACTACTGTTCAGTGCAGTTTCTCAGTTCAGTGTTACATGATGCGTTCAACACTCACTCTGAGTGTAGATCTACTGTCATGTAAGTACAGGTTCCTGCACGAGTACGAGGGCAGTACCGCGGAATCCAGCCCGCGCCGCGATAGCGGCAAGGGCTGGATGAACAGCGGTACTGACCGAGTATGATTGATTACGGAGGATTAGGCCAAGTAAAAAAAAATCCTAGTTTATCGTCCCCGCCCGCCCCATTTTTCGAGGCCGCCCGGAATTTATTTTTATTTTTTAAATCTAGAATTTTGCCAAAAAGCTTGATTTTTTACGTCGGCTAAGGCTTGAAAACACAGCTTCGTCAACATGTTCCCTTTATGACTGACTATTGGTTACTGTCCTGACTGGTTCTTTCCCTTCTGCAGCTTTCTATCATTTATCTGGTGGTCTGTGTGAACCAAACAGTATTGGGGTTTGTGTCTTATGAGTGGAGTGACAATCTGTCGATCCAAAGATTTTGCATGTAATTGTTTATGTACATATAACTGTTATAGCATTGTGTATTCCATACACTACCACTATTCTGTTGCAGATTGTTGCACATGATGTGTCATTGTTTACCAAGAACTATACTAGTCTGTAGCACATCAAAAAATAAAAAATAAAAATAAAATCCGCCCTCCCTCCCCGATTTTTGTGAAAAAAAGGACGATAAACTGGGATTTTATTTTACTTGGCCTTAGCAAGACGAAATTCGCGTTCGCGTTCGCTCTCCAAAGAAAGTCGAACTCAGTGACGGAATGATGTTGACACGACGTAGGCAGTACAGCGTGGTAAATATTATTTATGACTGCCCTGACACGAATCCACGATTCGTGTTCCGACTACTTTTCCGAACGAAAAATGCGAAAGTTCGCAATCCGGTTCGCGAACTGAAAAATGTTTGCGAACGCGAACGCGAATTTCGTCTTGCTAGTCCTCCGTATTGACTGGAACGTGTTTCCCGTATGCACCCAAGCCAAGCCAAGGTCGCAAGGAGATCACTCACAATCTTTGAGTTTACATGAACCATTCTGTGACTCGAGTCCTGTATGACAGTATGAGGCTGTGAGCTGAGTGAGACGAGAGTGACTTCGACAACCGTAGATCTACACGGACTACAGACTCAGTACACGACTTTTGCATGTACTTTCAGACCACAGAAGCTTGTCATTGAAATGGTAGACTCATGAGCGGATTCTGTTCACTGCCTGTCGTCAAGTGACGACGGGCAGTGGATTCTGTCCACTGCCCGTCGTCAAGTGACGACGGACAGCTGTGCATGCAACACTTTGACTATAGACCGATCCCCTTATATAGTCTGGCCGGGTTCGAGCAAGGGGGCATTTCCGCAGTCGCGTGGGATCCTGCTGCACATGTAATGTACATACGACCAACCTCACCTCGGCTGTAGCTGTGCGTGACTTCTCGCATGCGAAGTGCAGAGCACGCGAAATCTACATGCAGTGCAAGCCTGTCTACAAAAAATGTCACAAGGACTTTTGATTTGAGCTGTTTTGTTTTTGTTCCGACGTCTTCCTTTTTACGACTTCAGGATGCCTTCTCAGGATCATTGCTGCGTTCCTCACTGTCAGAGCAGGAGGACGAAGCAAACAAGTCATTTCACTCTTTCCCTCGTGTGGAGCCACAGCGGCCTGGAGCAAGCGGATCCAGGCTATTCCCCGTGAGGAAGGCTTGGACGTAGTTTTAGGGTCACTCTGAATATTCGGGTTGCAGCGACCATTTCGATCCCGAAATCGAAATCGTTTTGCCCAGCTCTACTAGGGCAGGATGAGTCCAGGAAACCAAACAATATGTCCTACCAGGTTTGCTTTTCGCAAGAGAGTGGAGTCTGGACGCCCTGCTTCCCAGGCTCGCAAAACAGTATTTGCTGAGCCTAGTGCAGTTCTGAGTCCTATAATGGAAGTGCAGCATCGGCATGACGAGCTCCCCATGCTCACAAACCAGTATTTTGCTGAGAGGCAACAGCACTTTGAGTTGGAAAGGAACTTGGTTCAGTGCAGTTTGGTGCTGTAATGGAAGTGCAGCATCTGCATCAGGAGCTGGCAGCAAGTAGAGCTCGTGTGCAGAGTCTCGAGGAACAGTTGGGCGATGTGAAGACTGCGATGAAGAAAGCCGAAAAACAGCTACTTACGTACGATAAAATAAAGGAAGATTCTGAGCCGCTCCATTTTATTTTTTTTATTCTTCGCGATTGAGCGCTATTGAAACAAGCGACGGACACCACTGAAGCAAGTCATAAGGCATGAAAACTCAACTGGCGGCAGCAAGTAGTAATTATTTCATACCACAGAAACTCTACTGACTGGTCATGTATACAATGTATATCATGATCATCAACACAAAATGAAGTGATGGTCTCTTTAGTGCAAAGTGACCACTTCATTGTTGGGCATGAGGTACATGCAGGGTGTTATAAGGCCCTCTTCAGACTAGGAACAAAACAGCCAAGCCAAGAAAGCTGCCCAATCCTTTCAGGCACGGCGCGAACCCTTGTACAAGGCAGCTTTCCTGCATATACTTCATTTTCTCTATTATTAAACGTACACGTCTCCTCTAAATGTACTACAGCACTGACAACTGAAATCCGACCACCTGAGCGGTGAGTTCACATTCTAGCGGCCTCTGTTTCGTAGTTTTACCATCTCTTGTTGGGTCTTTGCGATGTGAGCGCACTGCTCAGTCAGGGGGTCGGATTTCAGTTTCCAGTACTGTAGTACGTCTGCAAATGTAGTACATGTTCAGAGTGCATCTAACAATATCAAACTACAGTACGTCTCTAGTAGTAATAGTACAGTTGCATGCCGGAATGATGTGATGGGCTGTACTGGGGTACAGGAGACTGTTTCAAATAGGAAATAGGTTGCAAACCGGAACGGTCTCAACACTCTAGTATTCACTTTCTCTCTTGGTATTTTGATTTGAAAACATAATAATTATGTCCCAGTGAGACTATGATTTGTTTTACTCTGGGCAAAAAAATGGCATGCGATGACCAGAAACGCCATACCAAGCAGATGAGTTTTAAACATGTTGCTTCGCACCGCGACTTGAGTTTTACGTCTTTCGAGAAATCAACTTCTTGTCGCAGGTATTAAAACAACGGCTCGTCTCTCGCCAGTAAAGCACCGTATACCAATGAAAACTAATGGAAGCACACACAGGGCTTATTGTTTCTCTGTACCGGCCGTCATGCAGCCATAGCAACTACCTAATTTCAGAACCCAGAGTGAACTTGACATGCCCTCCAACACCTTTCCGGTTTGGAGCCACCTCTGTAACACCAACATTTTAGGGCAACTTTCTTAGGGGGGGGGGGGAGGCAACGGACCAACACAAAGGAGTAGCTCAGTTCGACCGACTCTGGTCTCAGAGCAAACTTCAACATGCCAGTTTCCTTCCACATACATATTTCGAGTGAACAATCCACGCTGATGATCGGACTGGGTCTACACAATTTTGCAGTCAAAACGTTCCTATTTCAAACCGTCACCTCTACAGATACCAGCGTTCACCCTACTTCGTTTTTCTTTGTGTCTTTGTATTTGTATTAATTATTTAAAGGATTAAAATATTAAAAGTGATCTAAAGCATGCCAATATTGATATTTCTGACTGTTTTGAACTGGCTCTAGACAAGAAAGAATGGCTGATGCTTGTGGAAAAATGTGCTGCGCTTCCGTAGTTGTTCTTACTGCGATACGTTCTAACAATAATGAGATGCCTTTTGTCTGCTCTTCTGCCTGGATTTCGTTGACAGATGCGTTAAGCCCATGGATCCTTCCATGAGTGACATGCGAACTGTAACTATTATTATTATTATTACTATGTAAAGGATTTCCCAAAGGCATAGCCTATCGGGGAGATTTCCTAACAGTGAAAATGATTATTCATTTATATACTAGTGAATGGACTTGTGCAGGCAGTTGTACACTGTTTCTCACAATGATGGTATGCATGTACAGCCTTACAGTATGATAATCACAAGTTGTTTGCCAACGAACCAAGGCAATCAATCTTTCCAGAAACTATACTATTACAGTCTCCTAGACTAGTTCAGTCTCCTAGACTAGTACAGTCTCCTAGACTAGTACAGTCTCCTAGACTAGTACAGTCTCCTAGACTAGTACAGTCTCCTAGACTAGTACAGTCTCCTAGACTAGTACAGTCTCCTAGACTAGTACAGTCTCCTAGACTAGTACAGTCTCCTAGACTAGTACAGTCTCCTAGACTAGTACAGTCTTCTAGACTAGTACAGTCTCCTAGACTAGTACAGTCTCCTAGACTAGTACAGTCTCCTAGACTAGTACAGTCTCCTAGACTAGTACAGTCTCCTAGACTAGTACAGTCTTCTAGACTAGTACAGTCTCCTAGACTAGTACAGTCTCCTAGACTAGTACAGTCTCCTAGACTAGTACAGTCTCCTAGACTAGTACAGTCTTCTAGAGTACTAGTACAGTCTCCTAGACTAGTACAGTCTCCTAGACTAGTTCAGTCTCCTAGACTAGTACAGTCTCCTAGACTAGTACAGTCTCCTAGACTAGTACAGTCTCCTAGACTAGTTCAGTCTCCTAGACTAGTACAGTCTCCTAGACTAGTAGAGTCTCCTAGACTAGTACAGTCTCCTAGACTAGTACAGTCTTCTAGACTAGTACAGTCTCCTAGACTAGTACAGTCTCCTAGACTAGTACAGTCTCCTAGACTAGTACAGTCTCCTAGACTAGTTCAGTCTCCTAGACTAGTACAGTCTCCTAGACTAGTAGAGTCTCCTAGACTAGTACAGTCTCCTAGACTAGTACAGTCTTCTAGACTAGTACAGTCTCCTAGACTAGTAGAGTCTCCTAGACTAGTACAGTCTCCTAGACTAGTACAGTCTCCTAGACTAGTACAGTCTTCTAGACTAGTACAGTCTCCTAGACTAGTACAGTCTTCTAGACTAGTACAGTCTCCTAGACTGGTACAGTCTCCTAGACTAGTACAGTCTCCTAGACTAGTACAGTCTTCTAGACTAGTACAGTCTCCTAGACTAGTACAGTCTCCTAGACTAGTACAGTCTCCTAGACTAGTACAGTCTCCTAGACTAGTACAGTCTCCTAGACTAGTACAGTCTCCTAGACTAGTACAGTCTTCTAGACTAGTACAGTCTCCTAGACTAGTACAGTCTCCTAGACTAGTACAGTCTCCTAGACTAGTACAGTCTTCTAGACTAGTACAGTCTCCTAGACTAGTACAGTCTCCTAGACTAGTACAGTCTCCTAGACTAGTACAGTCTCCTAGACTAGTATAGTCTCCTAGACTAGTACAGTCTCCTAGACTAGTACAGTCTCCTAGACTAGTAGAGTCTCCTAGACTAGTACAGTCTCCTAGACTAGTTCAGTCTCCTAGACTAGTACAGTCTCCTAGACTAGAACAGTCGTCTAGACTAGTACAGTCTCCTAGACTAGTACAGTCTCCTAGACTAGTACAGTCTCCTAGACTAGTACAGTCTCCTAGACTAGTACAGTCTCCTAGACTAGTACAGTCTCCTAGACTAGTACAGTCTTCTAGACTAGTACAGTCTCCTAGACTAGTTCAGTCTCCTAGACTAGTACAGTCTCCTAGACTAGTACAGTCTCCTAGACTAGTACAGTCTCCTAGACTAGTACAGTCTCCTAGACTAGTACAGTCTTCTAGACTAGTACAGTCTCCTAGACTAGTACAGTCTCCTAGACTAGTACAGTCTCCTAGACTAGTACAGTCTTCTAGAGTACTAGTACAGTCTCCTAGACTAGTAAAGTCTCCTAGACTAGTACAGTCTCCTAGACTAGTACAGTCTCCTAGACTAGTACAGTCTCCTAGACTAGTACAGTCTCCTAGACTAGTACAGTCTCCTAGACTAGTACAGTCTTCTAGACTAGTACAGTCTCCTAGACTAGTACAGTCTTCTAGACTAGTACAGTCTCCTAGACTAGTACAGTCTCCTTGACTAGTACAGTCTCCTAGACTAGTACAGTCTTCTAGACTAGTACAGTCTCCTAGACTAGTACAGTCTTCTAGACTAGTACAGTCTCCTAGACTAGTACAGTCTCCTAGACTAGTACAGTCTCCTAGACTAGTACAGTCTCCTAGACTAGTACAGTCTCCTAGACTAGTACAGTCTCCTAGACTGGTACAGTCTCCTAGACTAGTACAGTCTCCTAGACTAGTACAGTCTTCTAGACTAGTACAGTCTCCTAGACTAGTACAGTCTCCTAGACTAGTAGAGTCTCCTAGACTAGTACAGTCTCCTAGACTAGTACAGTCTCCTAGACTAGTACAGTCTCCTAGACTAGTACAGTCTCCTAGACTAGTACAGTCTCCTAGACTAGTACAGTCTCCTAGACTAGTAGAGTCTCCTAGACTAGTATAGTCTCCTAGACTAGTACAGTCTCCTAGACTAGTACAGTCTCCTAGACTAGTACAGTCTCCTAGACTAGTACAGTCTCCTAGACTAGTACAGTCTTCTAGACTAGTATAGTCTTCTAGACTAGTACAGTCTCCTAGACTAGTACAGTCTCCTAGACTAGTACAGTCTCCTAGACTAGTACAGTCTCCTAGACTAGTACAGTCTCCTAGACTAGTACAGTCTCCTAGACTAGTACAGTCTTCTAGACTAGTACAGTCTCCTAGACTAGTACAGTCTCCTAGACTAGTACAGTCTCCTAGACTAGTACAGTCTCCTAGACTAGTACAGTCTCCTAGACTAGTACAGTCTCCTAGACTAGTTCAGTCTCCTAGACTAGTACAGTCTCCTAGACTAGTACAGTCTCCTAGACTAGTACAGTCTTCTAGACTAGTACAGTCTCCTAGACTAGTTCAGTCTCCTAGACTAGTACAGTCTTCTAGACTAGTACAGTCTCCTAGACTAGTACAGTCTCCTAGACTAGTACAGTCTCCTAGACTAGTACAGTCTCCTAGACTAGTACAGTCTCCTAGACTAGTACAGTCTCCTAGACTAGTACAGTCTCCTAGACTAGTACAGTCTCCTAGACTAGTACAGTCTCCTAGACTAGTACAGTCTCCTAGACTAGTACAGTCTCCTAGACTAGTACAGTCTTCTAGACTAGTACAGTCTCCTAGACTAGTACAGTCTTCTAGACTAGTACAGTCTCCTAGACTAGTACAGTCTCCTAGACTAGTACAGTCTCCTAGACTAGTACAGTCTTCTAGACTAGTACAGTCTCCTAGACTAGTACAGTCTTCTAGACTAGTACAGTCTCCTAGACTAGTTCAGTCTCCTAGACTAGTTCAGTCTCCTAGACTAGTACAGTCTCCTAGACTAGTACAGTCTCCTAGACTAGTACAGTCTCCTAGACTAGTACAGTCTCCTAGACTAGTACAGTCTTCTAGACTAGTACAGTCTCCTAGACTAGTACAGTCTCCTAGACTAGTACAGTCTCCTAGACTAGTACAGTCTTCTAGACTAGTACAGTCTCCTAGACTAGTACAGTCTTCTAGACTAGTACAGTCTCCTAGACTAGTTCAGTCTCCTAGACTAGTTCAGTCTCCTAGACTAGTACAGTCTCCTAGACTAGTACAGTCTCCTAGACTAGTACAGTCTCCTAGACTAGTACAGTCTCCTAGACTAGTACAGTCTCCTAGACTAGTAGAGTCTCCTAGACTAGTATAGTCTCCTAGACTAGTTCAGTCTCCTAGACTAGTACAGTCTCCTAGACTAGT
The DNA here is from genome assembly GCF_964019385.1 of Sycon ciliatum. Taxonomy (NCBI): domain Eukaryota; kingdom Metazoa; phylum Porifera; class Calcarea; order Leucosolenida; family Sycettidae; genus Sycon; species Sycon ciliatum. Next base: position 1,661,105 of record NC_088655.1, on the reverse strand, counting down.
ACAGTCTCCTAGACTAGTACAGTCTCCTAGACTAGTACAGTCTCCTAGACTAGTACAGTCTCCTAGACTAGTATAGTCTCCTAGACTAGTTCAGTCTCCTAGACTAGTAGAGTCTCCTAGATTAGTATAGTCTCCTAGACTAGTTCAGTCTCCTAGACTAGTACAGTCTCCTAGACTAGTACAGTCTCCTAGACTAGTTCAGTCTCCTAGACTAGTACAGTCTCCTAGACTAGTACAGTCTCCTAGACTAGTACAGTCTCCTAGACTAGTACAGTCTCCTAGACTAGTTCAGTCTCCTAGACTAGTACAGTCTCCTAGACTAGTACAGTCTCCTAGACTAGTACAGTCTCCTAGACTAGTACAGTCTCCTAGACTAGTACAGTCTCCCAGACTAGTACAGTCTCCTAGACTAGTTCAGTCTCCTAGACTAGTAGAGTCTCCTAGATTAGTATAGTCTCCTAGACTAGTTCAGTCTCCTAGACTAGTACAGTCTCCTAGACTAGTACAGTCTCCTAGACTAGTACAGTCTCCTAGACTAGTTCAGTCTCCTAGACTAGTACAGTCTCCTAGACTAGTACAGTCTCCTAGACTAGTACAGTCTCCTAGACTAGTACAGTCTCCTAGACTAGTACAGTCTCCTAGACTAGTTCAGTCTCCTAGACTAGTAGAGTCTCCTAGATTAGTATAGTCTCCTAGACTAGTTCAGTCTCCTAGACTAGTACAGTCTCCTAGACTAGTACAGTCTCCTAGACTAGTTCAGTCTCCTAGACTAGTACAGTCTCCTAGACTAGTACAGTCTCCTAGACTAGTACAGTCTCCTAGACTAGTACAGTCTCCTAGACTAGTTCAGTCTCCTAGACTAGTACAGTCTCCTAGACTAGTACAGTCTCCTAGACTAGTACAGTCTCCTAGACTAGTACAGTCTCCTAGACTAGTACAGTCTCCTAGACTAGTACAGTCTCCTAGACTAGTTCAGTCTCCTAGACTAGTAGAGTCTCCTAGATTAGTATAGTCTCCTAGACTAGTACAGTCTCCTAGACTAGTACAGTCTCCTAGACTAGTACAGTCTCCTAGACTAGTACAGTCTCCTAGACTAGTACAGTCTCCTAGACTAGTACAGTCTCCTAGACTAGTACAGTCTCCTAGACTAGTTCAGTCTCCTAGACTAGTACAGTCTCCTAGACTAGTACAGTCTCCTAGACTAGTACAGTCTCCTAGACTAGTACGCGCAAGGTTGACAGGCCCGTCTTCCCCCCAGATGAAACAGATGAAACAAGATGAAACGAGATGAAACGAGATGAAACAAGATGAAACAAGATGAAACGCCAATGTACGGGCGCAGATGGGGCCGAGATGAAACGAAATGAAACAAAATGAAACAAGATGAAACAAGATGAAACAAGATGAAACCAAATGAAACTCGAAGTACGGGCGTAGATGGGCCGCGAATGAAACAAGATGAAACAAGATGAAACAAGATGAAACAATGTACGGGCGGAGATGGGCCGCGCGCAGTGCACCCGGCGTGACGTGCACGAGCGAAAAGAACTGAATTAATCCAATCATTGAAATAATTTTGTTTGCAGAGGCAATTCGCGCAAGGGAGATAGGAATTTGATGGCTTGCGAGTGACAGCACGAGCCGAATTTATTGCCCGTGGAAGTACCCACGATAGGAATACACTGTTGGGAACATGGTGGCGCCGCTGACGGTACCTATGTAAGTGGAATTACTTTATTGGAAGTACCCACGACGGGGAAAATAGTCTCTCTAGTATTGTCGGTGAATGGTGATGGTGGTGGTGGCGATGGCTACTTTCCTCTGCTCAGAGAGAACCCCTGCATGTCCTTCGTCGTGATGCGAAAGAGCAGTGGATGCAGGTAAAGGCCGTGTCAGAGAATTTCGCCTAGTGCTGTGGCCAGGGTGAAAATAAATTAGGGCTGAAACGATCATTCAATAACTCCAAGCGATCAACCAATCTCTTTAGCGATGAATATCATTGTAACATAGAAAAATGTGGGCACAAGTTATGCAATCGAGTCCACCAACTAAACCAGATTTCGAATAGTCAGACGTGCACAATCTAGCACAAAACTGACAAGGAGTATGAGTACTGAGACATTGAGATCAATTATAATTGTTGGTTCATAATTATAGATTCTTTCCGGCTGTAGTCGTGCACCTCGAACACAAGACTATGAAGAAATTCCATGATGCCTTTGCTACATTAGCTGTGGCCACCAGTCAAACACTCTAAATATACCCAGGCTACCGCTCAGTGTTTGGTATTCTGTAAACATTTCAGGCAATTGTGTCGACACCTGTAGACATCTGACTGGTCTAAAGCCTAGTTCACATTCGACTTAACACTGACGGTACAGGACGTAAGGGCCTGTCGGGACGGCTGGGGTGAGCTGTAAAACCTTTTACGATTCGTACGACACGACATGCTGAAGTCGTTGCGATGTTCTCCAGCGAACGGCGCGAGTCATAAGGCACAGTCCGTGACGGGGTGACTTTCGGACCTTATTTCTTGTTTTTCGGGACTTCTTTTCAATTATTTCACCTTGAATGAAGCGAAATCAAATTCACAATACCAGTTTTTCATGGAGACAAAAAAGTAGCCCTGAAAGTTGTGCCATTCGAATAGTAGCCCTAGGAAATGATAAAACAGTTCATCTGTCATTCTCCTAAACTATCCCTAAATACCATAAGTGACATGAGATCTTATCTTGCTAAAATTCAACTCAAGTCGTGTTAGCCATTCTGCGAGTTATCATGGGAAGCGCAGTGTTCGAAATCCTAAAAATTTCCCAGTACGAATCGGGAGTGGATGGCGCACGCCGCCGCCTCCTGTTCTCACTCAAAATGCAGCCGTTTTGTACGCTTGCGTCTCCGTCTATGCCCGTCTACGGTATGAAAAGTTGAACTGATCCAACACTTCCCGATCCGTACGGTAGTATGGTTGCGTTCCCGTTCCTGGTGTTCACATTGGACGCCGTCAGACCGTCCTGTCGCTTCCCATCGATCCTTACGCCGCGTCCCGTCGAATTTGAACTAGGCTTTATCAATATGAACTAGAGGAGTTCATGTTGTTGTTTCTAGAACGAAGAATCAGGCTTGTCGTCACCCTTTGGCTTGAAGCTCTTATCACCAACTTCCGCAACGAATCAATCGAAAAGATACCGTCTTGACTCCCGATCTCTTTCATAGCCACGCATCAATATTACTGCGCTTGAAAGTACCAATTGCACTCGTATCCACAATTGGATGGAGGGCAAGGGCTAGAATACTGCCACTGGTATGCATGCATAAAAAATCGTTTGCATTCGCTTTGAACCCTAACGATTATCGATTGCGCTCTTAAAACGATCGGTTTGCGAGTTATCTGTATACTTGTTTCAGCCCTAAATGCATTGCCCTCGTAGAGGACAGGGATGAGCAGTGATATGAGCAGGGATGTGAGTACTGATGTGCCTTTCGTCCTCATATTTTACAGAGAAGACGTCTGCCCCCAATAATAAAATTAATGTAGTAATGATAATGTGTTGCCCTTTCATCTTCTCAGGAGCCCTATGCCTTTGCCTCTTCTCCCCTGGACTGAATGGACTGGACGCTCTGTCCAGTAGTGTCCAGTAAATGATTTGTAGTGTAAGTTAGGGTGCACTCTCTCTTGAGGATTTGCCCACCTTGATGATTGTGCTCTTCGTGTTATTAGAAAATGTCTCTACCTGCCAGGATGGTATAAGAGCACGAACTGAATCACCTGTTGGTGCAGAAGGCTTGGAGGACTGCTTTTGAAACAGTTGTTCAAATTTCCTGCACCTCTTCGTAGCCGTTGTCTGATTGCTGCATTCTGGGGAGACTGAAGTTAAGGTTAGTGAAGCTGCACAGTCCCCGTGGAAATGTTTATGCTGCAACTATTTACTGCTGACATGTATTTATGTATTTCAGGAATCTCCAGAGGGTGAAGGCTTGCTGCAAGCTCCGTCCCTTCAATGTCGTGATACATCCGTAGATCAGTCGTGTGCCTGTCCTGTGCTTTTATGAGCATGCTCCTTTGCACATGCCTTTGTCCTGTGCATGCGTGGGCGTGGGCGCGCGCGTGTGTGTGTGTGTGTGTGTGTGTACGCCAACGACACCGTCCGTGCACATGTGCATGGACGTGAGTTTGTGCGTATGTGCGTTTGCCTTTGTTATATGCATACAGTATTATCAATTTATCATGCCTATACAAGCCTTGCCAGTGTCTCGATAGGAGAAGCAGATACATGATTACACCACTTGGGTTTTGACCTTCTTTGGCCGGGGCGAATGTCGAAGGAAAGACTCCCTCTGGGCCAAGGTGTTGGCGACAGTTGAGAGTTGTCCTCTATTTTGCAGCGGGGGACAGCATGGCATATTTGGTGCCGGAAAGAGTGCAGTTGCACTTTTCATGTTACTGTAAAATTTGCTAGGTCAATCCCTTGAAGCTGGAGACTGCTGATACTGCTGCTCAAACGGCTGCTGCTGTTACTCTCTGCTGCTACCATGGTCGTTGCTTTGTATCAATGGCGAAAATTCTCAGATGAGCTTTGGGTCCGGGCACTAGAATCCTGCTGCTGCCTCTGCAGCAGTTGTAGAAAGTTTTATAATACCAGTGTCGATGGTGAACTTCTGCTCTTTTTTTTATCCCAGACACTTTGTGCTCAAGAGACTGTTAGGTCTTTGTGGTGTTGTCGTTGCTGTTTGGTTATACATGTACTAGTTGGCGTCTGTTTGGAAATATATTGTGCTTTTCTGTGTGTTCATGTGAACGTAGAAGCCCTCACCGAAACCAACACTACGTTGCTGTGTTGTTTTCTTCTAAGGTCGGGCACAGTAAAGGAGACGACTCTGTGAGTATATTCGCAGATGAACTTTGGGTTAATAGAATGCAGGTGCTGCTGCTCTTGTGCCGGGCTGTTGGTGTCAATGATGGGGTGGATCATGCTTTCTCTTTATATACCTTTTGTATATTTGTGTGTAATTAGGAGCACATACCAACACGTAATCTTTCTAAAGCCTAGTTCTCTTTCGACGCAACGCTGACGGTACGGGACGTAAGGGCCTGTGACGGCTGGGGTGAGCTGTAAAATCTTGTACAATTCGTACGACACGACATGCTCCAGTCTTTGCGATGTTCAACAGCGAATGGTGCGAGTCATAAGGCACAGTCCGTGACGGGGTGACCGTCCCGGCGTTTCCCGTCGATCCTTATGTCGCGTCCCGTTGCGCCCCGTCGAATGTGAACTGGGCTTAACAATGGCATGGAGACAGTTTCAATTGCAGTTTAATGTTACTGCACTGCACTGCAGGTATCAAGGCACTACCCAGAGGGAGGATGTTGGCCTTCTCCTGATGGGAAAATGTCTTCTTTCTCATGGCGTGGCCAGGACTGCACTGACCCTACCATCCACTCTACCTCTCCGGAAAGGGACTTGACAACCAGTCAAGATGGATGTGCAGAGATATACCAGCGGTAAGTAACATGCTTAGGATATCCACTTGATGAAGGAAGGACAGGTGCTCAACTACTACACCAAAATGTGAGCATAAGGAGATGGGCTGATGGGTCATGGATGGGTGACAGGTCTTTGCCCGGTTGCTGGAGTATACCAACCTGGGTCTTGGATTGGTTTAGAAGCGGCCTGTTCTATTCGGGGTGCCATCCTCAATTAGACGGGCAGTGAAGATCTTGCAGGATCAATCGCACATGTAGAATATGGACATGTGGATGCGGGCAGCAGATCTGTAATTTCCAGTACAGTTGAACATCGATTATCCGACCACCTCTGGGCAGACAACTGTCAGGCGGTGTTCAGATAAGGCAAATGTTCCGGATAAGAAAACACACTGTAAATACATGTACATGTACATTGTAAATAGAATAGAGTGCTACTTTTCAAAATTTTCGTATTTTTTGAATGGCTCACTACATGCACAGTGCGTACTCTACGGCACGTGCGCCCAAAAAAACTGTTACGGATAATCGAATGGTCGGATAGTCGATGTGCGGATAATCGATGTTCAACTGTATCAAAGTTCAGTTGTATTTGCTTTTCTATATTTTCTACATGTGATGTTGTTTACTGCAGCTTCTAGCATTAACTGCCAGTTTGCACTGACGCAGCAAGACTCCCCAACAGTCAAGTATGTTTCATTGCATGCACTAGGATTACAGTAGAATGCCGATTATCCGAATGTCAACTGTCCAAACGGTCAATTATCCGAAATTCCTGTTTGCACTGAATTAAATTCAATAAGTCGACTTATACCGGTAAAATATGGTAACCGCGGGACTGCAGGGTGTGGCATTTCCATGATACAGTGGAAAATTTCACGATTTTTGGTGCAAACATAGCTCAGACGCTGCTCGATTGGATATACAATGCAGGTTCTTGGAACCACGGACACGACTCTTCGATTCAAGGCTCACAACACTTCGGGATCTGAACGTTTTAGGTCCGGGAGCTGTTCGCGGTTTTGTCGCTTGTCACGGTTGTAGACTCATCGTTGTAGCATAAATAAGGCTGGACTATTCCAAGCGGAAAACTAAAATATTTCTTTCTCAAAGCACAATCACCGGCCCGGAGGAGCACACCTTCTCTAACTACATACCGGGTGCAGTACATGACACGTCCGTGTATTGACTAGTCTCTTGTACATTTAGATCTACCACACGACTCACGTAGCGCTAGCACAGCAGTGCGGGTGTAGTCATGTACTACTACTACCGCCGGGCGCCGAAGAACGGACCGCCGATGAACGGCCAGGCTATAATTTCGCCATTTTTTAAGAACGGTCTAGGTAGAAACGTAATGTACAATATGAATATGATGTACACTCAGATGCATAAATGTGCATGTAAGACTGTACCATCGAATAAGAACGAAACTGCTGTGTTCGCTAAAAATGAGAACGGGCTAGGCTAGAACCCTGACCCCGTTCTTCGGCGCCCGGCAGTACTGTAGTGTAGTGTTCCGTATGTTTGTTGACTATGGCATGCACGCAGAAGCCAGCGGATGTAAAAAGTCCAAATCGGAAACGGCTAAAACGGGATATCCTCAAATTTTGCCGAGCTGAAAATCACAGGGTACGTAGGGCTTGTAACAGTGAGTCGAATGCTCTTGGTCCGGAGAAGCTGCAACAGATGGTTCTCAAATCGAACGCGTTTTGAATATTGGCCATTTTGCACACAAATAGATGGTGTGGCTACCTGGCTGCACACTGTGACCTTATCACCTGGATCAGGTAGACTGCGTGCTCGCGTTCGCTCATGTTCGATTTGGCGTATCTGACGAACCATGGACCGCAGCCTCCTTGGAAAAGAACATTCAACTCAGCGCCCCAAATCTACGGGTCCTGAAATTAAAAAAATTCAGCAGACTTCCCCTTTAATATTTAAGGCAGAACTTATTACAGTCCTTGATTAGAAGTTGACATATTCTTGTACGAATCCGGTGGCAGCCACAACAATGTCTTTTGTGAAAATGTATGCAAGCCTTTTAAAAAGCATCTCCCACCAGGCATTCGATCGAATTTTTCATAGCGTGGAGATTTGTTACGGCGTGAACTGATGCTTGGCGTATAGAATTTGCTTTTCGATGTGTTCTTTGGAAGATGCAGTCTTAAAAATGGTGTGGATGTCTTTGTTTCTGTCCTTCTGCTGTCCTCGTAGAAAGAATAATATAGACGTGCAGAAAATGTAGGAGAGCGATGACATCAGAAGGACACTCTCAGGTTCAGGGTACCTGTACTGCCCCAATAAAGTGGGTCAGATCCCAAAACGAGGTTGGCCGAAGCAAAAAAATAGAAGAGCCTGCCTTGAATCGAATATGAGGAAGAAGAAGAAGAAGACAAAGAAAGAGAAAGAGTAGGAATTTGTTTGTGTAAACTTTGTTTCCTCTGTCTAGGCCATCGCATTATAGCAGCCAACAGTGTGTGTGTGTGTGTGTGTGTGTGTGTGTGTGTGTGTGTGTGTGTGTGTGTGTGTGTGTGTGTGTGCGCGTATGTGTGTGTGTGTGTTTGCGTTTGTGTGCACACGCTTGTGTGTGCGTATGTGTTTGCATGTGCGTATATTCTGCTCATCTTGACTTAAATTTCCACATCTGGGCATATTGTGTTCTGTATGTGAATTTATCTTCATTAACTTGTGCGCTACGTTCCTTTCTTCACGTTACGGCACTTTAGTATTGTTTTACTTGAACATCATACTCTCGCCCAACTTTGTTTCACCAACAAAGGTTTATTTTCTAATTGATTGTGTATGAGTTTCATACCACTGTCAGGGGCGTCGGAAGGTATTTTAGTGTGGTACGGTCAGCCATCTGAAGTACAATTGACTCGTGGGGGAGTGGTGGCTGAGCCGAAAATTTTGGAATTTTAGATCCCAGATCAGTGTATTTTGTTGATTCACGGGGTATCTGGGGCAAAAAGTGGTACGGTCAATACTGTAGTGACCGTACCGTGTGCGACGCCCCTGACTGTTGGAATCCACCAGCTGTGTTTCCTTGAGGGGCGTATCCTTACCTGGGATGTGTTTTCTCATTCCCGGCAGCAACAATATGTATATAATTTAAGAATAGAATTAGATGTACAGGAGAGTGCCGATTATCCCCACCCCTCGGGACGCGGGCTGTCTCCAGAGGGTTCAGATGAGAAGAATGTTCGGATAAGAGAGTAGTCACACATCAATCCAAATCATGCATATTCCAGCATGTTTTCATCATTTTCATTCTCTTCAGCAGTGCAATAGGAACTAGGTGCACTCAAGCTCCTCTAAATTAATGACACTATTATTACACATTTTGACTCAAACCTGTTGTAATACATCTTGTGAATCGCTTCAATGGTGCCCTGAGCGACGAAAATCAACAACTTGAAACTCATCTTCTACCCCTCAATTAAATGCAAGCAATTATTTTGGATAATTAATCATTTGGATAGTTGATATTAGGATAATCGGCACATTGTGTGTGATGGGGGGGGGGGGGGAGAGGAAGAGGAGGAGGCTGCGAGAGGCCGTGGTGGACGTGTACTTGTGCAGAGCCTGGAAAAAGCCTCACTTTAGATGTATGCACATTCAAACGGTGGATGCTTCCCGCCATCCTTTTCCCCCTCTTTTTCCTTTTCCCGCCATTCTTTACCCCCTCTTTTTCAATTTCCCGCTCTTCTTTTCCCCCTCTTTTTCCCCCTTTTTCTCCCCTTTTCCCCCTTTTCTGCGAGAAGATTAGCCCCCTCCTTGCGCAACTAGACTGGTACAGTCTCCTAGACTAGTACAGTCTCCTAGACTAGTACAGTCTCCTAGACTAGTACAGTCTCCTAGACTAGTACAGTCCCCTAGACTAGTACAGTCTCCTAGACTAGTACAGTCTTCTAGACTAGTACAGTCTCCTAGACTAGTACAGTCTCCTAGACTAGTACAGTCTCCTAGACTAGTATAGTCTCCTAGACTAGTACAGTCTCCTAGACTAGTACAGTCTCCTAGACTAGTACAGTCTCCTAGACTAGTACAGTCTCCTAGACTAGTACAGTCTTCTAGACTAGTACAGTCTCCTAGACTAGTACAGTCTCCTAGACTAGTACAGTCTCCTAGACTAGTACAGTCCCCTAGACTAGTACAGTCTCCTAGACTAGTACAGTCTCCTAGACTAGTACAGTCTCCTAAACTAGTACAGTCTCCTAGACTAGTACAGTCTCCTAGACTAGTACAGTCTCCTAGACTAGTACAGTCTCCTAGACTAGTACAGTCTCCTAGACTAGTACAGTCTCCTAGACTAGTACAGTCTCCTAGACTAGTACAGTCTCCTAGACTAGTACAGTCTCCTAGACTAGTACAGTCTTCTAGAGTACTAGTACAGTCTCCTAGACTAGTACAGTCTCCTAGACTAGTACAGTCTCCTAGACTAGTACAGTCTTCTAGACTAGTACAGTCTCCTAGACTAGTACAGTCTCCTAGACTAGTACAGTCTCCTAGACTAGTACAGTCTCCTAGACTAGTACAGTCTCCTAGACTAGTAGTACAGTCTCCTAGACTAGTACAGTCTCCTAGACTAGTACAGTCTCCTAGACTAGTACAGTCTCCTAGACTAGTACAGTCTCCTAAACTAGTACAGTCTCCTAGACTAGTACAGTCTCCTAGACTAGTACAGTCTCCTAGACTAGTACAGTCTCCTAGACTAGTACAGTCTCCTAGACTAGTACAGTCTCCTAGACTAGTACAGTCTCCTAAACTAGTACAGTCTCCTAGACTAGTACAGTCTCCTAGACTAGTACAGTCTCCTAGACTAGTACAGTCTCCTAGACTAGTACAGTCTCCTAGACTAGTACAGTCTCCTAGACTAGTACAGTCTCCTAGACTAGTACAGTCTTCTAGAGTACTAGTACAGTCTCCTAGACTAGTACAGTCTCCTAGACTAGTACAGTCTTCTAGACTAGTACAGTCTCCTAGACTAGTACAGTCTCCTAGACTAGTACAGTCTCCTAGACTAGTACAGTCTCCTAGACTAGTACAGTCTCCTAGACTAGTACAGTCTCCTAGACTAGTACAGTCTCCTAGACTAGTACAGTCTCCTAGACTAGTACAGTCTTCTAGACTAGTATAGTCTCCTAGACTAGTACAGTCTCCTAGACTAGTATAGTCTCCTAGACTAGTACAGTCTCCTAGACTAGTACAGTCTCCTAAACTAGTACAGTCTCCTAGACTAGTACAGTCTCCTAGACTAGTATAGTCTCCTAGACTAGTACAGTCTCCTAGACTAGTACAGTCTCCTAGACTAGTACAGTCTCCTAGACTAGTACAGTCTTCTAGACTAGTATAGTCTCCTAGACTAGTACAGTCTCCTAGACTAGTATAGTCTCCTAGACTAGTACAGTCTCCTAGACTAGTACAGTCTCCTAGACTAGTACAGTCTCCTAGACTAGTACAGTCTCCTAGACTAGTACAGTCTCCTAGACTAGTACAGTCTCCTAGACTAGTACAGTCTCCTAGACTAGTACAGTCTCCTAGACTAGTACAGTCTTCTAGACTAGTACAGTCTCCTAGACTAGTACAGTCTCCTAGACTAGTACAGTCTGCTAGACTAGTACAGTCTCCTAGACTAGTACAGTCTCCTAGACTAGTACAGTCTTCTAGACTAGTACAGTCTCCTAGACTAGTTCAGTCTCCTAGACTAGTACAGTCTCCTAGACTAGTACAGTCTCCTAGACTAGTACAGTCTTCTAGACTAGTACAGTCTCCTAGACTAGTACAGTCTCCTAGACTAGTACAGTCTCCTAGACTAGTACAGTCTCCTAGACTAGTACAGTCTTCTAGAGTACTAGTACAGTCTCCTAGACTAGTACAGTCTCCTAGACTAGTACAGTCTCCTAGACTAGTACAGTCTCCTAGACTAGTACAGTCTCCTAGACTAGTACAGTCTCCTAGACTAGTTCAGTCTCCTAGACTAGTACAGTCTCCTAGACTAGTACAGTCTCCTAGACTAGTACAGTCTTCTAGACTAGTACAGTCTCCTAGACTAGTACAGTCTCCTAGACTAGTACAGTCTCCTAGACTAGTACAGTCTCCTAGACTAGTACAGTCTCCTAGACTAGTACAGTCTCCTAGACTAGTACAGTCTCCTAGACTAGTACAGTCTCCTAGACTAGTACAGTCTCCTAGACTAGTACAGTCTCCTAGACTAGTACAGTCTTCTAGACTAGTACAGTCTCCTAGACTAGTACAGTCTCCTAGACTAGTTCAGTCTCCTAGACTAGTACAGTCTCCTAGACTAGTACAGTCTCCTAGACTAGTACAGTCTCCTAGACTAGTACAGTCTCCTAGACTAGTACAGTCTCCTAGACTAGTACAGTCTCCTAGACTAGTACAGTCTCCTAGACTAGTACAGTCTTCTAGACTAGTACAGTCTCCTAGACTAGTACAGTCTCCTAGACTAGTTCAGTCTCCTAGACTAGTACAGTCTCCTAGACTAGTACAGTCTCCTAGACTAGTACAGTCTCCTAGACTAGTACAGTCTCCTAGACTAGTACAGTCTCCTAGACTAGTACAGTCTCCTAGACTAGTACAGTCTCCTAGACTAGTACAGTCTCCTAGACTAGTACAGTCTCCTAGACTAGTACAGTCTCCTAGACTAGTAGAGTCTCCTAGACTAGTACAGTCTCCTAGACTAGTACAGTCTCCTAGACTAGTTCAGTCTCCTAGACTAGTACAGTCTCCTAGACTAGTACAGTCTCCTAGACTAGTACAGTCTCCTAGACTAGTATAGTCTCCTAGACTAGTACAGTCTCCTAGACTAGTACAGTCTCCTAGACTAGTACAGTCTCCTAGACTAGTTCAGTCTCCTAGACTAGTACAGTCTCCTAGACTAGTACAGTCTTCTAGACTGGTACAGTCTCCTAGACTAGTACAGTCTTCTAGACTAGTACAGTCTCCTAGACTAGTTCAGTCTCCTAGACTAGTACAGTCTCCTAGACTAGTACAGTCTCCTAGACTAGTACAGTCTCCTAGACTAGTACAGTCTCCTAGACTAGTTCAGTCTCCTAGACTAGTACAGTCTCCTAGACTAGTACAGTCTCCTAGACTAGTACAGTCTCCTAGACTAGTACAGTCTCCTAGACTAGTACAGTCTCCTAGACTAGTTCAGTCTCCTAGACTAGTACAGTCTCCTAGACTAGTACAGTCTCCTAGACTAGTACAGTCTCCTAGACTAGTACAGTCTCCTAGACTAGTACAGTCTCCTAGACTAGTACAGTCTCCTAGACTAGTACAGTCTCCTAGACTAGTACAGTCTCCTAGACTAGTACAGTCTCCTAGACTAGTACAGTCTCCTAGACTAGTACAGTCTCCTAGACTAGTACAGTCTCCTAGACTAGTACAGTCTCCTAGACTAGTACAGTCTCCTAGACTAGTACAGTCTCCTAGACTAGTACAGTCTCCTAGACTGTGTAGTACGGTACGTAGTTCAGGTCAAGTCTGACTACAGTCAACTTCGCTAATAACGACTGCGGATATAACGACAATTCGCGAATAACGACAGCATTTCGATGCCCAGAGCAAAGTCCCTTCCAACTGTAATACATATAATGAGACTTCGGGTATAACGACACTTCGCGAATAAGGACACTTTTTTGATGCCCCGCCGAGTGTCGTTATAAGCGAAGTTGACTGTACACTGGAAAACAATAGAACACAGTACTTCGAGTCCTGGTGGTCACAGTCAATTTTTTTAGTCCTGGTGGTCACAGTCAATGTTTTTAGTCCAGGTGGTCACAGTCAATGTTTTTAGTCCAGGTGGTCACAGTCAATGTTTTTAGTCCTGGTGGTCACAGTCAATGTTTTTAGTCCTGGTGGTCACAGTCAATGTTTTTAGTCCAGGTGGTCACAGTCAATGTTTTTAGTCCTGGTGGTCACAGTCAATGTTTTTAGTCCTGGTGGTCACAGTCAATGTTTTTAGTCCTGGTGGTCACAGTCAATGTTTTTAGTCCTGGTGGTCACAGTCAATGTTTTTAGTCCTGGTGGTCACAGTCAATGTTTTTAGTCCTGGTGGTCACAGTCAATGTTTTTAGTCCTGGTGGTCACAGTCAATGTTTTTAGTCCTGGTGGTCACAGTCAATGTTTTTAGTCCTGGTCGTCACAGTGAATGCTTTTAGTCCTGGTGGTCACAGTCAATGTTTTTAGTCCTGGTGGTCACAGTCAATGTTTTTAGTCCTGGTCGTCACAGTCAATGCTTTTAGTCCTGGTGGTCACAGTCAATGTTTTTAGTCCTGGTGGTCACAGTCAGTGTTTTTCTTCAGACTTTTCTCGTTTGTGTATTTCCCTCAAACCAGTGAGTAGAGTATAAGTAGTATTGGGAAACATACAGTATCGTACTTTCAGCAGATGGATCTTTTTTGTACTTTCGAGTGAGGATGGCTTTTGCGAGCTCCCGTTGTGAGCAGGTTTTCGTGCAGTGTCTGCTTGCTGTATCCTAGTACTATACGGCCAAAGTCACGGCAGTCATGAGGGGGAGGACAATGATGTGGGTGCAACAGCACAACTGCATCGGCTGTGCTTGCGTGAAAGGCGGGCATCAGTGTTGTCATTGTTCCCCTGCCCAGTCCACTCCATAGGGGTCAGCGGATAATGCTACGAAGCCGTTTGTATAATGCTACAAAAACGTTTGTATAATGCTAGGAAAACGTTTGTATAATGCTAACCATAATGTTTCCAAAAATACCTTATACTGATGATTGCTTCAGAAAGGGGTAGAATGCGTTTGGTTTGAGACAAAAAGGGAGAATGGCTGCAGATTATCAAACTTCAACGAAGAAATGAACATTATCAACATGGCTCTGAAGCTACCACAATATCTGTCACCAGCTACACCCCCTCTTAGTACTGTAAGACATGATGGTTTGTCGAGCGGCTGCTCTCCATTGCAACTTGATGCAGGGCTGTGTCAGAATAGCGGGTGTATCAGATCCCTACCTCTCATTATGCACGTATTACCATAGTATGAGGTGAAAACCATCATTGCCATGATGGAAGATTATCATGGCAAGTGACATTCCTGCCTGCAGACAAGCTGTGTAAGCTGTCACTGCTTCCACTCTGTGAAAATGCCTTATGCGAAACAGCTGACACTAGGCCAGTTTGCAAGAGGCGATCACGGATCTAGATCCCTCCCATTTGCTGAAAGCTTGAAAACACGTGGTCCCAAGTTATTTTGCCACTCTACAGCCGCATGCTTGTGCTGTCTTCTTCTTCTCTTGGTGTTGTGTAGATAACTGCATGGCCTCAATACTCCTCTCCTTTTATAGCACTTGACTGAAGACTTGGCATTAAAACGGTCCACCACTAACTGTACGTGCTTCACCAGGAGAGTGGGACACGCGCTGCTGAGAGCTCACAATCATGGGCTTGCTCCTGAGTGCACTAGTGTGAGTAATTATAGTTTTTGTCCAGCCTGCTGGTCTGGGCTGAACTATGCAAAGGCAGGTCTTTGGAACGCGCTCCGCTTTCTGTTCATAGCCGCTCCTCCATCCTGGTCCGACTTTATCAATCGATCAGTGTCTACTTCATTATCGCTACCTCTTGTGGAGATGCTATCTCCAGAGCATGAGGCACAGTGAGAAAAACATCTACAGGTGCTTCATGTAAATCATCGTTTCGGATTTGTGGAACACCTTTGGTTGAGCATTATTTTATGATCTATATACTAAAAGTTAAAGGCGTGGCCAAAGAAAATTGACCCACGCGACCACGAGTCACAACTTGGACTAGAGTATTGCCACATTTCCTAAATCAATATTACATCTATTACGGTACATCTTGCACCGTCCAAAAAGGCAAAAACCAATCCGAGCGCCGCATGGGTGATGCTTTGCCTTATAATTAAGGGTTGGGTTTCTTTGGCTACGACTGCACATGTTGGTCGGTTGTTTGTTTTTTATTTCGCTTCGCACATTGAAACTGCATGACGACCCAATAAAATGATGGCGATGGCTTAGCCTAGAAGTGGTGATGGAAGCACATAGTAAGAGATTAGGATACTAATAGTTGAGAGTGCCGCTAGCTTCAGACGCCATGCACAGGAAAAGAGCCGGATGTATGAAGAGCGAGTACGCTTAGTCGAGCATGCCTCCTTCGTGCCCGTTGTGCTTTCTGCCTCTGGTGGCTATGGCAAGCATGCCAATGCTCTTTTCACGCGGATCGCCTCTCTCCTGGCTGAGAAGAGCAAGAGCCATACGCGCAGATTATCTCCTTGCTGTGTTGCCGCCTTGTGTTTGCTCTGGTTCGTTGTGGTGCCATGTGCCTGCGTAGCTCAAGGAGCATGTTTGCTCCTGCCGTGCCTGAGTCCCCTGCTGTGCTAGTGGTGGCGGAGGCACGCATCCAGTGAGCCTACAGTGATCCTACTGAGTGACAGAGTCTATAATATTATCATTACTGTATCTGTAATTGTGTTGATTCTTCACCAATTTGATATTTTGCCCATGCAATAGGCTCAAGGAGTTCATTCCTAAATAATATTATTAATTGTGAGTAAACGGGGGGAGGGGGAGAATACGATGTATCTGTGATACTACGTAAGGATCACTGAACTGCACGGGGAGGGAGAGCAGAGCGATCAGCAGTAACTCGGACTACTCCCTACAGGCGTATGGTACACATGCATGCTTAAGGTGGCTGGGGCGGTACAACCTTTTAGGGGTCAGTTTGATTACATTTTGACTGCATTTTTGAGTTTATCGGCAAGGTGGAGATGAAATTTGAAAAAGTTTTATGAAAGGTCCGTGAAAAAATAACACGAACCATTCATAAAACGTTTTCAAATTTCGTCAAAAAGTAAAAATAAAACTATAGGAAACTAGAGAAGGCTATTCTCCAGAGATTCACCAGAAAACATTTTCAAATTTATTTATTTATTTTATTCCAAGCAATACATGGCTGGGGTAGCCAATGACCACTTTGCGTGGCGATTGCAGGGTTTTTATAGCCAACCATGGCTAACTTGGAAAAGAGTAAGAAGTCAAAAAGAAAAGGAAAAGAAGAAAGAAGCAAATATGGACTGAAATTGTGGTCTACTGGTAAAGCAAGGCGTTCCTGAATGCTGCTAAAGTAGAAAGGCCCTTTGTCGCCTGGTGCAGCTTAAGCCAATGCAAATAGCCATCGAAAAGGGGGGAGTGTAGCAATGCAGAAGAGCGGGTTAGAGGAAGGGAGAGTTGGTTCCTAGTGGAGTTATCCCGTCGGAACCAGTCAAATGGTTTAAGATGCGGGGGTATTTTGGAAAGTCGAATACGATGGATAAGACAGCACATCATGATTCGTCGTCTTTCTAGGAGAGGTCTGGTCGAGGATAACATATAGAGAGCGACACTAGAAAGGGACTTGGGCATATGATAAAGAATCTTTTAAAAAGGAGGGAACGATTGTGAGTTTCCAGTTTCTGCTGTTGGGCAATAGATAGATTTGTCCAGGCAGTACAGCAGTAGTCAAAATGCGGCAAGATAATTATATGCATTATAGAAAAGAGCACGACAGCTGTCAGGAAGATGGGCGCGATGTGAGTATATTATACCTATGGCTTGACTAGTCTTCTTACATATGTGGGCAACATGGTGAGTCCAGGAGAGATTAGTGTCAAAAATAACACCAATATGCCTGTGATGACCTACATATTCTATGGGAGTGGTGGAGAAATGGAATACTAGGGGAGGGAGAGGGTAGTAGAGAGTAGTAGACAGAGGGGGAATGATCATTACCTTGGTCTTCCAGACGTTCGGTTTTAGCTTCCACAATGCCATCCACGAGGTGATATCCGTGATACCCGCTTGGAGGTCTAATATAAGACGGGAAACAGAGGGACTACTGCGCAGCATACAAGTGTCGTCTGCAAACAGAGACACGCCAGGGTTGAGGACAGGGAGGTCGTTGACGAAGGCCAAGAAAAGTATCGGTTCTAGAGTGGACCCTTGCGGTACACCAGAGCAAATAGTTTTTCGATTCATGCGAAGGCGAAGTCAACTTGGGCAACTCCAAGCGTTTGCGCCCGAGTGTCACCCCCGACAGACCTGAGGATAATGGCATGAGATCACGGAATCGCAAGAAGAGAAAGCAGCCCCCAGGAAGTGCATCACGGTGCTAGCGGCCTCTCCATCGAATCGAAGAAAAAGAACAAGCCAACAGGAATCGACTCGCAATGCCAGTAGTAAGTCACTATACCACTTTGCTAGTCCTTTCATTTCTTTCAATACTCATGCTTAATCCTCACGCACAATCTTTTCTCCCCCACAATGCTACGCAATCAGATCATATTTCATACGATCGCTCTTTCTGCGGGACAAGCAAGTTCAATTTCCTGAGCTTCAACGCTCGCAGCTTGTTCAACAAAATGGACGAGATTGCGCAGGTAGCCATAGAAAAGAGACCCAGTCTTATCGCCATATGTGAAACTTGGGCAAACCCCCTAGAGCCAGACTCTCTATACGAACTCCCCGACTACTCCCTTTATAGGCATGATCGGCAGCACTGTAGAGGCGGAGGAGTCGCCGTGTATGTTCACTCATCCACCCCACACAAACACAAAACAAACATCACGATGAGCAACTTCGAATCACTCTGGCTCGAACTTGACCTACCGAATGTATCACTTACAGTCGGATGCTCCTACCGTCCTCCAAACACAGATCCATACACATTCTGCCAACAACTGGAGCCCTGTCTAGGTCTCTGCAACATGAACTCTCCGTTTCTATTGGTAGGAGATATGAACGCAAAGCACACCTCATGGCTTCCCACTGTTATCACTGATAGAGCTGGCGACCTGCTGAGCTACCTACTAGACACTGCAGGATTAAACCAGCACGTGTCTTTTCCGACCTGTATTTCCAGAGGCAACTTGAAGTCCTGCCTCGACGTTGTCATCTCCAACGTACCAGAAGAAGACCTATCTGTCACATCGTATCCCCTGTCGGAGCGTCAGATCATGTACTCGTCGGAGGACATGTGTCCCTTGCATGCCCACCACAAGCACCAACACCCCAGCAAAACGTCGAAGCTTGGCGCTGGAACTGGGACCCTGATCGCGTCGTCGCACTGAAAGAAGCCCTGAGCTCAATGCAGCTTTTGCCACCAGCTGAGGAAATCCCGCAGTTATCAATGACAGACCTCTGGTCGCATTGGCATGACTCGCTTATCAACACAGCACACTTGTACTGTACTAACTTCGCACCACGACGTACACACCAGACATGCCCAGGTCGGCGACCATGGATGACTCAACAGCTTCTTTGCAGCATTAAACTCAAGCATCAGCTCTACCGTCAGTATCTCAGAACTCGCAGCGCCGAGAACTGGCTCACATTTGTTACTCAACGCAATAGGACCACAACACTACTGAGAGAAGCTAAATTCGCCTTCGTATCCACTACCGCGCAAGGCGACGTAACTGGTGTCCCACAGCGAAACCTGTACAAGTTAATGAAATCACTGCGGTCGTCCCCGAAAAAGGAGCTTCCACCTATTTCAGCGAACGAAACAGTGGCTAGATCAGATGGAGAAAAGGCGGAAGCGTTTAACAATTTTTTCATTTCGGAAAGCCAGAAGTCCGTCTCCGGACCAACTGAAGCCGTGCCAGAGATTGGCGTGTCGCGCATCATCGGAAGCGAACTGAAGGAAATCATCACCACCCAGGAGGAGGTCAGAAAACTCCTTTCCGCTCTTGATTTCCGGAAGTCGGCTGGGTACGATGGCATCCCGACGAAATTGCTCAAGATCACTGCAGACGAAATATCGTGCTCCCTCGCAACACTTTTCAACGAGTCTTTCTCGCGAGGCGAGCAGCCACAGGACTGGCGCGACGCCACTATCAGTCCTCTACACAAGAAAGCCTCTCGTGCAGAGGTCACCAATTATAGACCAATCTCGCTCCTAAGCGTTGTCAGCAAGGTTCAGGAGAGGATTGTTCACCAACGCCTCTACACTCACATTGAGCCCCACCTACCGGCCGACCAATCTGGATTTCGATCTAAGGATAGTACTGAACTACAGCTCTCCCGCCTAGTGCATGAGATTTCCGCCAGCCGAGATTCCGGTCAGGCAGTGTCAGCATGCTTCTTTGACTTATCAAAGGCTTTTGACCGAGTCTGGCATGCTGGCCTCCTGGCCAAACTCGAGCACCTTGGTGTCCGTGGCATTGCCCTTACCTGGCTCACAAGCTACCTGACTCGCCGCCGACAACGCGTCAAGGTTGGCTCCGCTTTGTCATCATGGAAATCCATTCCAGCTGGAGTACCCCAGGGCTCTGTCCTGGGGCCTCTTCTTTTCCTGGTGTACACGATCGACCTCCCCCCAGCATGTACAAACTCTCACACTAAATGCAGCCAGTTCGCCGATGACACGGCACTCATCGCGACGCATTACACGAGGGATTTGTCAGCTGCATTCCTCCAACGTGCCGTGGACGCAGCAGGACGATGGTTGAAGGATTGGCATCTCCTCGTCAACACCACGAAAACCGTCGTCCTTTCCTTCCAACCCCAACACACCATCCACATCACGCTCCACTCGACTCGGCTGCAGCAGGTCCACCAACATAGGCACCTTGGTGTTACACTCCAAGACGATTTGCGATGGACCCAACACATCATAGAAACCACCAACAAAGCCAAAAAACTACTACACCAACTCCACAAGACACGTGGCACAATGAACGCTTCCAGCCTATTGTTAATATACACAACCTACATCCGACCCGTTCTCGAATATGGCAGCCTTGCCCTCTCCAACAGCACACAGCAACAGCGGGACACACTGGAGAGAATTCAACGCCGTACTATACGCATCTGCCTTCGGATTCCCCTCTTTGCACCAGTTCACCACAGCTCCCTCCTCCATCACGCAAAGCTCCCCACCCTTAGCTCACGACTCCTTGTTAAACAAGCCCTACTAGCATGGGACATCCACCACCAAACCTCCCCACCACACCTGCAACAACCACATCTTGCACCACAACGTCAACACCAACCATACACCCTTCGACAGACAAGGACCTACTTCATCGGACACGCACACACGAACAGGCACCGAGATTCACCCATCAACAGTGCCCTCACCCTCTACAACTCACTCCCTATCGACATCACAACCCAACCTCGTAGAAATTCTTTCCGAAACAATGCATCCAGTCTTCTTTTGAGCAGTACCTGCTCCTGCTCCGCGCATCCCCCTGGTTTCTGATATCTCGAACGTGTACTTAACTATCTCGATCACCCCTGCTAACGTTATTGCCCCCGCTTGTTTTTCAAGATCCATTGCTTCTTGCCTCCCGGTTAATTTCCATCTAGCTGTTTCTGGCTAGTACCAGTTCTATCGCACTTATTAATCATTCTTATTGGCGTCACGCCATCGTGGAATAAAAGAATAATAATAATAATACCTACAAGGCAACGCCAGGCTTTGGCTGATGTCGGTATTGGATTCCGGCGCCTGCATCCACGACTGGCCGACGCTAAAACAGTCACTCGGCGACGTGTATGGCCCAGTTCATGAACAGGAGGAAGCGCGCCTCAAGCTGTTTGGACTGGTACAGCGCGGCAGCCTGGACGCATACGTACAGGAATTCACTAACCTCTGCCTTCAGGTGAACGACCTGAATGACCATTCGAAGGCGGTGCTGTTCGTGAGGGGCCTGCATGCAGCAATCGGTCACTCGGCTCTTCGGGAGCACCCGACAACACTAGGCCGGGCCATTCGTGCCGCACGCATGGCAGCCATGCAGGCATTAGGAGTATGGAGGGAACAGGCCACCACAGGCACAGGCATTCGTCGGTCGAGGCACCCAGGTCCGGCACCTCACGCTCAGGCCAGTACACCGAGGCAACCTGTCAGTCCATGGGGACGTCAGCAGCAGCAATCTAACCGTACGAGTGAGCCCATATGTTACTCATGCAGGAAGCCTGGACATATTGCCAGAAACTGTCCAGTCATCGTGAATTCCCCAAACGCTTCCAGCCAGTGAAGAAGGGAGTGCGCTCACTGGCGGTGGATACTCAGGCACCCACACCACTCATTGTGTTCAATAGGTTCGAGGGCCTGAGTGTTGAGGAAGGAGACAGCGCAAGCGATCCTGCAGTGGAGAGTTCTGACGCTACGCCTAAGGCGCACATCAGCAGCGTGGCGATGGGCGCAGAGCACGATCTGCCATGTGTCACTGGGAAGGTGAATGGGAGGAAGGCTACCATGCTAATAGACCCTGGCTCTACCCACGATTTTTTGTCGTCGGAGTTCGTCAGGAGACATAACCTGAAGACTGACACGGCGACCAAGGAGCTGAAGGTCACATTAGCAGATGGCTCGTCTCGTACACAGCCTTTGGAAACTGCCGGGCCAGTAAAAGTGGTGGTAGCTGACTTCAGCGAAACCCAGATCTTCACCGTGCTGCCACTGGCGCGCTACGACGCCATCTTGGGAATGCCGTGGCTGTCTCGCCACAACCCAACGATCGACTTCCGGAGTAAAAAGGTGCAGATCCAGGAGGACACCTTCGTGGCTCGAGGCCACGAAGCTGGCGAGGACGCCGAGTTCGCAGAATCCCACTTCATCTCTGCAGCACAAGCGAATGCCGCTATTCGTTCAGGGGACGAAGCGTATATAGCCTGGGTCTCTATGGAGGATGATGCGCCGGGCCAAGATCCACCACCTATCCGTGACAAGGAAGGAACTCACTTCGGAAGTGAGCTGAACGCTCTGCTACGTGAGTTCGACGACCTATTTCCGGACGAGCTCCCTGACCAACTACCGCCAGAGCGAACGGTCGACCATGAAATAAAGGTGGCGGAAGGAACAGCGCCACCATCACGACCGGCATACCGCCTTCCGAAGCCGGAGCTAGACGAGCTCCAGAAGCAGATTGAGGAGCTGCTCCGGAGAGGCTTCTTAGAGCCGAGTAAGTCGCCCTATGGGGCTCCTGTGTTCTTTGTGAAGAAATCAGATGGATCTCTTCGCATGGTGTGTGACTGGAGGGAACTCAATAGAATAACAATTAAGAATAAGGCCTGCCTCCCTAACATTGAGGACCTATTCGACACAGTGCAGGGCAGTGCATATTTCTCGAAACTTGATCTTCGCGCAGGATACAACCAAATCAGGATACAACAGGAGGATGTGCCGAAAACGGCAATTAACACCCCGTTTGGCCACTACCAGTTCAGGGTCATGGGGTTTGGTCTGACTAATGCCCCGGCAACCTTCCAATCACTGAACTCCATTCTGCAGCCGTACTTGCGCCAATTCGTGGTAGTGTTCCTGGATGACATTCTGATTTTTAGCAAAACCCTTTAAGAGCACGTTGAGCACATTCGAACCGTTCTGACTACCCTCCGCGCTAACCAACTATTCTGCAAGTTACCGAAATGCGAGTTTGCGGTGGAAGAAATTCTATTCTTGGGTCACCGTTTGACCGGTTCCTCGATTAGCCCTGATCCGGAGAAGTTGGCTGCAGTTCGTGATTGGCCCACCCCAGGTACGGTGAAAGACGTGAGACAATTTCTCGGGTTTACCAATTACTTCCGTCGCTTTATTAGACACTATTCATATATTTCCAAGCCCTTGGAGGAGCTAACGGGTAAATACACCAGGTTCTCATGGACTGGTGAGGCCCAGGCAGCATTCGAGGAGTTACGAAGGGCACTGCTAAATCCCCCTATTTTGAGACTTCCAGACGTGTCAAAACCTTTCCGAGTTGAAACTGATGCTAGCGATTTTGCAATCGCGGGGGTGCTCTCGCAGGAGGGGGAACCTGGTTGTTGGTTGCCAGTGGCGTACGGCAGTCGAAAGCTTTCCTCGGCGGAGCGGAACTACACAGCGTCGGAACGAGAAACGTTAGCAGTTGTGTCCGCCCTCCGGATGTGGCGCATTTATTTGTTTGAACACTTTGACGTTTTCACAGACAACCGAGCAGCAGTCTACTTACTGACAAAATCAAATCTCACGAAAAGGGAGTCCCGTTGGGTTAAATTTCTTGCGGACTTTGATTACACTATTCACCATAAACCTGGCAAGGAGAACGTGGCGGATCCGTTGTCACGCCGCCCGGACTTAAGGGACGAAGATCATGTGGTTCCGCCTGAAGCTCGACTAAACGCTATAGAATATACCTTGGAGGTCAATGACGATATAGCCAACATGATACTGGACAGTTATGCCGTGGACCCTGAGCTGAGTGTAGTTATGGAACGAATGAAGCGCCCCGGCAGTGACAATGTGCACAGTCAGTACTTCATCGACAACGACTCCGGGTTCCTCTACTTGAAGGCGTCTCCTAGCAACCGTTTATGCATACCGAGGTGTACCCTACGACTGAAATTGGTACAGGAGAACCATGACTGCGTGACGGCAGGTCACCCAGGGCGTGACCGCACGTATTCACGCTTGGCAACATTTTTCTATTGGCCGAAAATGGGACTCGATGTCAAACGTTTCGTGAAGTCTTGCGATATTTGCCAGCGAACTAAACCGGGGAGGCTGCGCACGGGCCTGCTGCAGTCATTACCAATACCCAAAGGCCCGTGGGAGGATATCGCCATGGATTTTATTACGGGTCTTCCTAGGACAGCTGCTGGACATGATGCTATTTATACCTTTGTGGACCGCCTGACTAAATGCGTTCATTTGGTACCGACTACCACATCCATTGATGCCAAGGGCAGTGCTGAATTGTACATAGCTAACGTTTTTCGGTTGCATGGTTTGAGTTCATCCATTGTCTCAGATAGAGATCCTCGGTTCACTGCTGCCTTTTTTAGGGAGGTGTTTCAACTTCTGGGAACCAAGCTTTGTTTCAGCACGCCAAACCATCCCCAAACAGATGGATTAACGGAGAGGGTGAATAGGCTGGTTGAAGACATCCTCCGTGCATTCATTAACCATAAGCATGACAATTGGGATAAGCTATTGCCTCTTTACGAGTTCTTCATCAATAGTGCCCACCATTCCTCTACATCGCATACCCCATTTTATTTGAATTTTGGGTTTCACCCCCGAGCCCCAGCGGATTTGCTGGGTGATCGTATGGGAGTCGGACACTCTGATTGGGTGAAGGAGCAACAGGATGCGTTACGCGTTGCTAAGGATGCTATTGTAGCGGCTCAGGCGCGGCAGGCCTTGTATGCGGACAACACTCGTGCCCCCAGTACTATAAAGGTTGGTGACCGTGTTCTGGTCTATAGGGATTTCCTCATTACTCCCGAGGCGCGGAATCAGCCGTCCCCTAAGCTGCGTTCCAAATGGTATGGTCCATTCCCTGTAACTGAGAAGGTTGGTGCCAATGCCTTCCGGTTGCTACTTCCTGCCAATATGCGTTGTCATCCGGTGTTTAATGTGTCAGCTCTGAGGCGGTATGAGGAGAACTCGATACCAGGACGGCAATAGCCGCCTCCGCCACCAATAACGGATCTGGACGGCAACACGCGTTATATTGTAGACGCGGTCGTCGATGAACGGAAACGGAGGGGCCGCATGGAGTATCTAGTTCAATGGCGTGGCTACAGTGAGAACACCTGGGAGCCTATCGAACATTTATTGGACTAGTCTAACAAGGAAATTATTCCGCTGCAGAGTTACTTGAAAACGAAGCGTCGTCAATAGCCGCCTTTCCTGCGTTGAGTTTTACTTCCTACCATACCTTGAATTGCCTCTTGTGTTAGCAATTATTTTGGAACCAATAATATTGATTTACTGGTATTATAATGCTTACAAACTCGTGTTTAGCCCGGCTCACCTTTGCTGACGAGGGGGGGTGGTGTAACAGATTCACACACTCACACTGTGCATCCTACTACACGTTCCCACTTACGTTGTGCTACATCACACCTGTGTTGCATGTTCACCTTGGATTACACTTCTGTCCCATATAATCCCGTTGATGGTATAATAAAGTCGTTCTACTCTTGATCCTGAACCGCTTTGGTTGGACGGTTACACCTACTGCCTAACATCAGTGGACCTCAAAGAGCTACTCAGACTACTTCTACACAACAACGTGTTCCAGCACCCAACCCTTGGAACATTTAAGTAGATAAAGGGGTTGGCAATGGGTAGCCATCTCAGTGGCACATTAGCCATTGTCATCATGGACCGCTTTGAACAACATAACATCTACCGAGATATCTGACAGAAGAATGGAACAGCGTTACACTAATGCCTCGCAAAGTGTCGTGGGCGGTGGAAAACTGCGTGTCCAGATATCACATGTGAGTGGCATTGCTCCAGTCTCCATACAGAACTGCAGAATAGTAATGACAGCGTCATGGCAGGTGATCCGCCATACATGCCCATCCTGGACAATGGAACTGAGCTGTTACACAGAGGTACACCAACAGACACAAAATCAGTCTCTACTGCGTCCTTACATCATTTCACTTTATAGTCTAGGTGCAGGTTTTGCATACCCATAGAGACATGCCCCCCCCCTGCTCAAAATACACTCAGACATGAGCCCAACCCCCCCCCCCCAAACCCAACCCATACACTCAGACATGAGACCACCACCCCCACCCCCCCCCCCCCCCCAAACCGCACACATACACTCAGTCATGAGTCCAATCCCCCCCCCCCCCTCCAAACCCCACACATACACTCCGACATGAGTCCACCGCCCCCCCCCCCCCCTCCCAAACCCCACTCAGACATGAGCCCAACCTCCCAACCCCCCCCCCCCCCCACACACACACACACTCCCAAACCTCGCACATACACTCAGAAATGAGCCCAACCCCCTCCCTCCCAAATCGCACACATACCTGCCCTCATACAAACATGAACCCACACACAAGCAAGTAGAAAATGCTGGAAGAAACACACATCCACAAACACACACAACACAGAGTGTGGTTGCTAGCAGAAAAACGCACGCACACCCAGACATAAACACAGAGTGTGCTTGCATGAACAAACAAGCACACACGCACACACACACACGTCGAGACATAAACACAGAGTGCGGTTGCTTGCACAAACACAAACATATACACACACACATACACACATACATACACGTTGAGCCTTGAACGCCCATTGCCGTAGCAATAATAGGGATGGCTTCCTCTCATTGAGGCTCTAAACCCGAACTCTGTAGTATGGCGCATGTCACTTGAGGTCACCAAGACGACAGAACACTCTGTCACAGCGGTAGTTGGTCACTTGGTGCACGGGATGTCTGTGGCTTCTTTCTTCCCCCTTTGTTGACCATACTGAAACCAGGTGGATCTCTCCTGCGCTGTGTCATACCAGTCCACCTCAGACAAACCGATGACAGTGAAGTCCGAGGACACAACATCCCGCCAGGGCTTCTTGGCCTTGGGACCATGTTGCGGGCGTTTGCAGCGCGGTTCAAGGAACAGCCGCATGATCTGCTTGGGCAGCCGGGTCTCCGTCATCTGTGCATCATGACCAAGCCACTGCAGGCGGTGCTTCCTGATCACATCGGCCATGTCGACGTCCAACCCTGCCAGCTCACTCAGCAAGGCCAACGACAATCTCTCCTCCCATTGCTTATGACGAGAGATACCGAGAATTGCGCGAATACACTGATGGCGAAAGGTTCGGAGTCGGCGAATACGATTCACCTTTATGGGCCATGTCTCCGCACCATAGAGAAGAGCAGAAATGACAATAGCACGATACACCAGCAGCTTGGTGTGGACCGAGACATGTACGCACTGAAATATTGGAGACCTGAGAAAACCCAACAGCCCGGACGCCTGCGCCAAACGAGCAGCGAGGTTCGCCTCCACCGTTCACAAACACACACACACACACACACACACACACACACACACACACACACACACACACACACACACACACAACTACCCCCTCCCTCACACACCCACACACACACACACACACACACACGCACACACACACACACACAAACACACACACACAACTACCCCCTCCCTCACACACACACATATAAACACACAGACACACACACACACATAAACACACACATCAACACAAAGTGTGGCTATATGCAAAAGCACTCATACACAACCATACAAAGCACACATTGTGGTTGCTTGCACAATCACGCACACACACGTCGAATGAAAGACGGGGTGCGGTTGCTTTCAGAAAACTCATACACACACGCACACACACACACACACACATACACACACACACACACACACACACACAAACGCACCCCCCCCCCACACACACGCACACACACGCACACACACACACTCACACCCACACCCACGAAACCAAACACACACGAACACACACACACACACACACGAACACATACACACAAACACACACACACACACACACACAGACGCATGCACGCACGCATGCAAGCACGCACGCACATAAACACAGGGTGTGGTTGCTTGCACGTACGCACACACACACAGACACAGACACACACACCCACACTACTACTACTACTAGCAGCATGACTGCCCAGAGGGGCAAGTGTCACCCCTATGGAAAGGGGACCAGAGAACGGGACACACACACACACTCACACACACACACACACACACACACACACACACACACACCAGTGCTGTCCTGTAGACCCACTACCACTAGGGTCACGTGGGCCCCGGAGGGGCAGCAGAGAGAGAGAGAAAGAGCACGCCACCCGATGGCGCTCCAGACGTGAGAGACTAGTCGCAACCGGCGAGAGCAGATACACATATGCCGGAACTTGTCCCGTTCTCTGGCCGTTGGTCACAAACACACACACACATAACACACACACACACACACACACACAGACGCATGCACGCACGCATGCAAGCACGCACGCACATAAACACAGGGTGTGGTTGCTTGCACGTACGCACACACACACAGACACAGACACACACACCCACACTACTACTACTACTAGCAGCATGACTGCCCAGAGGGGCAAGTGTCACCCCTATGGACAGGGGACCAGAGAACGGGACACACACACACACTCACCTTGAACCTTGAACGTGCCCATTGCCGATGGCAACACGGCTGTTCCCACTTGGCCATCTAACAATATGGCGGCTTTTGCGCCGTTTTTGACAAATCCCAACGGTATTTTATAATACGAAGCGAATTATTACATTTTCACATCAAAACCATGACGAACCGAATTTTTGTACTTGCTGACACGCGCGTCAGACGCGTCCTCGATCGCCTCGAAAATATTGTGAGGAAAGAGATTGAGATGAGAACAAAGGAAACAATCTGAATTATTTTGAGAGGAGAGAAAGCTAAAAGAGCTCGATGGAAGGCCGAGAATTTCAGATAGGCCAGCAAACAAGATACAGAGATACACTAACTTTACTGTGAGGATTTCCTCTTCCTGCTGACTGGACGGAGCGACTCGTGTTGTGGGAGAGTTGGATTGGATTTTTTTTGGATTGGATTTTTATTTATAGTGGTGACTATAACAGACAATTGCCTAATAACAATAGACCCACTCGAGGGAAAGATGCAAAAAGATATGAATAATTAATATAATAGACTACCGGTATTGGATAGGTGATCATGTTCGCATTTTGCATAGCTGAAAGGCATAATTACTAGCGTGAAAAAGCAAGGCTTTGGGGTAACAGTTTCTTAAAACGGGCGGAATTATCCACACAGCGAGCTCGAGGGTGCAAATCATTCCACAGCTTAGCACATTGGAAGGAAGCGCCATGACGGGCAAAGGCAGTTCTGAGCATGGGCAACTTAAGAGTGCGTGATAAAAGGCTGCGCGTTGCAAGACCATTATTTAAACGCTCGAACATTTGACTTAATGTGACACTACAGCGGCCTTCCAAACAGCGCCACGTCAGATACAGTAATTTCTTGCAATACATGGATGCCAAACGATCTAGACCAAGTCTCGCAAATAAAGGGCTTGATGGGCTACAAAAACCAGTATCATACACTGAACGCAAAGCTCGCTTTAGCATTCGTTCAAGCCTACCTAACTGGGTTAAGGAAAGGCCAGCAGAAAAACAATTTGATGCATATAGAAAATCTGGCAACACTAGGCACTTTACAAAGGTTTCTCGGCAAGTCAGCGGAATATTGTGTCGATTTCGGAACAGAATACCAATTTTACTGGCAAGTTTGGTGACCATAGAATCAACTTGAGTTCTCCAAGAAAGATCCTGGTCCAAATGTATTCCAAGGTACTTTGCACATGTCACTTGCTTGAGCTGCACTCCATGACAGTAGACTGCAAATTGGTGGTCAGTAATATGTGGCGTAGACAGGAAGAGCACTTGTGTCTTCCGGGCATTTAGAATTAAATTGCGGTTTGACAGCCAGGTACTAATGGCTGAGACAGCTGCAGACAGGGAGTTGCTAAGCGCATTCTTCTGCGTACCGCAAACATACAATAGAATATCGTCAGCAAATTGAATAACTTTCACACAAAACTCGGAGACAATGGACTGGATCGAACGAACATAGAGTACAAAAAGCAGCGGACCAAGAACAGAGCCCTGGGGAACGCCACACATGCAGGGGAAAGGAGGGCTATAGTTCTCAGCAATGTGCACTATTTGGCGACGATTGGACAAATAGTCGGCAAACCAAACTAATGCTGAACCAGATATGCCAAGCTCAAACAAATCATTAATGAGCACTTGGTGCCTGACCTTGTCAAATGCTTTGGACATATCCACGAGCACAGCACCAGTATGTTGTCCGGCATCGCGAGCGCGAACAAACGTGTCCGTGACGAAAACCAGAGCGTCTTCCGTTGAATGTTGACGTCTAAAGC
This sequence comes from Sycon ciliatum, assembly GCF_964019385.1. Taxonomy (NCBI): domain Eukaryota; kingdom Metazoa; phylum Porifera; class Calcarea; order Leucosolenida; family Sycettidae; genus Sycon; species Sycon ciliatum. The sequence continues at coordinate 1,630,836 of NC_088655.1, read as the reverse complement.
CAAACTGACAGGGAGGGTACAAATTCTCCTTGTCCAGAAATGAGGATAGTTGTCTATGGACAATTCGTTCTAACAGCTTCGACACAATTGGCAGGAGAGACACAGGGCGATAATTTCCCGGATCTTGAGGATTTCCAGCCTTGAATACCGGCGTGACATGTGCCAACTTCATGCCGTCCGGCACAGAACCAACAGCAAGAGATGCATTAAATATCAATGTTAAGGAGGGAGCTAGCAAATCAGCGCAGGATTTCAGAAGAAATGCGGGTATTCCATCACTGCCTGTCGCTTTGCTGGTGTCCAAGGAACCCAACAGTTTACGCACACAACCTATTGACACCGAACTGAAGGATGTAAAACCCTTAGGTCCCACTGGGCCCTGTGGAAGACACAGTTCAGGTGCTCGTTGTTGATCACTGACAACATCAGCAAATACACACCCAATGTTGCTTGCAGAGCATTGTGGAACGGATTGAACACGTTGTCTTCCGGATAACTCGTTCAAAACCTTCCACGTTTTCCTGGGATTACCTTGAACACTGGTGAGACTGAAAAAAATTCGTCTTCAATTCACGGTTCATACGAGTCACGATACGCCTGGCTTCTTTAAACGCAGCGTAATCAGTCTGGCACTTAGATTGCAGCCATTTCCGATGAGCGTGGTTACGTCGTCGTATCAACAGGAACAAATGTTCATTGACCCATGGTGAATGCTGTCTTGGTCGGGAAGACGCGTGGCGCAATGGAGCATGAGCATCAAGAATGGGCACAACCTTAGTCAGCCACTGTTGCCACATGTCATCGCAGGACCCACGAAGTTCACAGAGGTTGGCGCAAGAAATATTCATACGAAGTGATGCCAAGTCCATTCTCTTGAAGTTTCGATAAAGTCGGTGAGAAGGCAATGCTGTCGGCACTGGTTTAACACAAATCTTGGTTGCAATAGCACAGTGGTCGCTGAACGGAACTGGACACACATCAGGCGGGGATATGACTTGAGCTGTACTATAGACATGATCTAATAGAGTGCAGCTCCCTTGCAGCGTTATGCGTGTTGGAGATTTTACAAGTTGATGCAGGCCTAAGCTGGTTGTGATGTCATGCAAGGAGGCATGCTGGGATGTGGGAGATTGACTGACCAGATCAACATTAAAGTCACCACAAAGCAGAATATTCTTGGCTTCTCCCGATGCCTTGTGTAACATGGCCTCGAAAGTCTGCCAGTAAGCTAGTGACTGACTCGGTGGGCGGTAAATACACCCGACAAGAAGAGGTTGTGGGTGAGCTGCGAGTTGCAATCAAATGCGTCTGTGCAACAGACTTGAGGCGCTCCAAGGGATTGCGGATGGCCTCGTGGTGTCTCCTTAGCTCGTTGAAGCGGGCGTGAATGCTCTCACTCCCTTGCTCTGCGAGGAGACCAAGACCAACGCCTCGCCGTCGGATGGACGGCACGACATGCACCTCCAACATGTGCAATTTCGGCGTGATGTGGCCGAGCTTTTTGCTGACGACGATATCTCGGCATGCAGTCATAAATGTCTCCACCAAGCCTTCTAGCTTGGATATGGTGGCCTCGTCCACAGGCCTGCAGTGGCTGAAGAGGGCAGTGCACTCGCCATACAGGGACATCAGGTGCTGGTAATCCTCATGAATTCGATTTGCCTCTGGGAGCAGCAGAGCAGCAGCGGCGCACGAGAAGCTACTGCAGATAAATGTGCTGGGGTTATTTCAGTTGTCACTGCTGGCTGAAGAGCTACATGTATGTGCACATGGTTGCCCACAAAAGCACCTCCATGGTATGCTTGCCTATCGATTCCATTGCGCTGGAAAACTGGCTCGATGCTTGCTCAACATGGCCCCTCACACTTTTTGTTCTGTTTTATTGCGGCCATTTGGTCGGTGAGTGACTGTCTCCACGCAAGCAATACAGTACGGCGTGCATCACCATTCTTCCACTGGTCTTGTAGGTGTTGTGTCACGCTCTCCACTGTGGCAGCAGGTATCAAGCTGAGAAAAGAGAACAGTGTATTGGACTTGCTGCTGCACTACATGTAGTTGTTGGGTAACTGCAGAAATCTCCTCATCCGTTTTGCTGGCTTCATGCAGTGACGAAAGCTTTTCAAAGCTGCCAGCATCACCAGCTACTGCTGTAGCAGCAATGGCTGCAAGGATGACAGTGGCAGCAGGAACGCCTGCAGGAGCGACAGTGGCTGCAGGAGCAGCTGCAGGGACGGCAGTGGCAGCAAGGACGGCAGTGGCAGCAGGAACGGCTGCAAGGACGGCTGCAGGGACGGCAGCAGGAACGACTGCAGGGACGGCTGCAGGGATGGCAGTGGCAGCAGGAACGGCGGCAGTGGCAGCAGGAACGACGGCAGTGGCAGCAGAAACAGCGGCGGTGTCTGCTGTAGTAGCAACGGCGGCAGGAACGGCGGTGTCTGCAGCAGCTGTTCTTCTGGCAAGCTCAATGTCGAGGGCTTTGAGCTCAGCCTGAAAAGCAGTCAGCATCCATGGGAAAATACCCAGATCCAGATGAAGAGCCGGGATTACAACATTCTCCTCGGGAATAGGTAAGATCACTGGGCGTATGCTGTTGTTGTAGTTCTTTGCATTCTTTAGATTTGAGCCACTGTTCGTGAATCCAGTGAAATCGTTGTACAGAGTTTCTAGTGTTCTGCTGGTAGAATCGGCATCTGGGTTTAGGGCTGGTGGAATGTCCATATTCTTCTTCTGACATAGACAGTGTAAGCATGGTCGGGTGCCACTGGACCCCGACAAACCATTATGCTTTCGTTTGATATTCGTAGTCGCCAAAGAAAAACAATTTGAACGACTTGTTCTTCCATGTTGCTGTTGTTTGCAGATCTCTGACCTCGTCACGATAGACTCCTAGCGCGGTTTCAAGGTTCGATGGCGTGTCTTGTGCCTCGAAGATGCAAATCGGGATAGTGTTGAGGAGTGAATTCGGCCGCTGCACATTCACGATCTGCAGGACAAACTTGAAAGATCCTCCGCCGTGATCACCACCGAGTTTGATCCACAGTGGACGGACCAGTTCGCAAGCAGTTGACAGAACAGGTCGCTTGGCTTTGCCAGTTCTGAAGCACGCAGGGTATGTTGGCAGGCTGGACACTGCGCACCGTTGGTTAATGTTTGGCATATGCATTTCGTGCAAAATACTCTAGAACAGCATGGTGACCGAACACCATTGCTCGGCATGCTGCGGCAGATCATGCATTGTACTGTGGCTGCTGCACTGCTGTCGGCAAATCTTGACATAGTCAAATTGCACTCTGCTTCATAATCAGGTGCAGATATGTCATGCGCCTCACTTTCAGGTATATCCATGCTATTGCTAGATGCATAGGGTTTACCGGGTGTTAGCGGCCGTCGTGAGTTCCCTTCAGGAACGGACACGATAATTTACTTTTTCCTTTTATTGCTAGATGCACATGCACTGCTACTGCTTGATGTCATTTTTGCTGCATGCTCCGCTTGCTGTTTTTATCCGTTTGCTTGGTCGGCCACCCTTCGATTTTTCTTGAAACTTGGTGCAGACTCTGCAAATCACAGGTTCATGTCTTTTCTAACTAAATGTTACCCCTTGTCCACAACCACCGCCACTGGGATTGAACTTCTCTGTGCTCTGTGATCTCTTCAGCACTCTTTGGCAAAGAGCACAGATATATGTTGGGTGAATGGTAGGGTCGTCATTACAAACATCAATACTGAATACGTTTTTCATCGTTTCAGTGTAGTCAGACACTGGATATCTCGTCTGTTGGGAGCACGCAGTAAATTTTGCGCCTCCAACACGGCATAGATGCTGTAAATGCGCTGCATGGTGCTCCATGTCGTGCGATGCGTCGCAGATGTGCATATCTCCCACTGGAAACAGAGAAAAGTAAAGGCCCATCGTATTTTTGATTTCACAATCGTATTCAAAAGAACTTGCGAAAATATAACGGACAACTACCCGAGGATGCGAGGAAAACCTCGAGTGGTGACTGAATAACTCCAGAAGACGTACCACGAGCGTGATGAAGGTAGCTAACAATATACTGACAGCAATTTCAGTCGATAATTCCACTGCGCCAAAACAGAAAGCAACTTCCTTCTCCTTCGTCCGATCAAGGAATGTTTGGTACCAAAATGTTGCTGTGCGCGTCAGCTTTCCACTCCCGCGGATTTAGTATCAAAAATGTGGGGCTAGCGGCGGTAAATCGCGGAAGAATGATAGCAACTCACCTTAATCTCAACGTAAAAATGATTAATCTTTGATTTTTTGCAAAAATCAACGGGTACCCCCCGCCATGTTAGATGGCCAAAAATCGCTGGCTGAAACAGCCGTGGCCAATGATAGCGAAGGGACTATCCGCTAGCTTTGCAGTACGGAGCGTGGCGCTTGAGGTCCCCGGGACGACGGCAGACCTTTCCACATGCGCAGCGGAAGCCAGAGTCAGGATCAGGAGGAGCACGGGCGGGAGGACGACGATGAGCGATCCGCCTCCAGACAGAGCGATCCTGGGCAGCATCAAACCAGCAGTCAGAAGGCACAGGGGGGCTGATGGAGCGGAGATCATCCACGATGACGTCACGCCACCGCTTGCGTGGACCATGGCGAGGGCGTGTTGCAGGGAGCTCCCCAAACAAAACTCGCTTCGGCATGCGGTCGTCGTTCATCCGGCCAACATGGCCAAGCCAACGCAGTCGATATTCCCGGATGATGTCCGCGACGTCACAGTCAATGCCGAGGGTTCGGGCCATGGTAACCGAGGTGACGCGGTTGTCCCACTGGTCCCGCCTGGATACGCCAACGATGATGCGAACACACTGGTGATGAAAGGTGTTGAGAGAGCGCAGGTCCGGTGCCTTCGGCGTCCACGTCTCTGCTCCGTACAGGAGGGTCGTCAGCACAAGGGCGACGTACACGCGGCGCCGACAGCGGAGAGATAACGACCGATTCTCAAACACTGGGACACGGAGACTGCCGAACACACGCGAAGCCTTGGCGAGACGGGACTGCACATCATGCGAAGACTGCCCGTCCCGATGGATGACGCTGCCAAGGTACGTAAAACTGTCAACGGCCTCGATGGTGCTCTCACCAAGAGACACCGGCTCATTCATGGGCGAATTGACAGTCATGCATTTGGTCTTCGATAGACTGACCGTGAGGCCCCACCGCGCCGCACACGAAATGAACAATTCCGTGCACCGATCAAAAATCGGCTTAGTGGTGGCATACACTGCAGCATCGTCCGCAAACTGGGACTCTGTGATGACATCACGTTGCAGGCGGGACTTGGCAGTGCGGTCCCCAACCAACTTTCGGCCAACTCGGTAGTGCAGCTCAACACCAGCGTCCGGGCACATGGAGCGCCAATACCCAACGACTGCAGAGAAATACAAGTTAAATAAGACGGGTGCCAAAGTACAACCCTGACGCAGACCGTTGTTGACGTTAATGGCAGCAGTGACACCACCCTCGATGCGGACCTTCACCTCCATCGACTCATGCAAGGACTTGATGATACTGAGCATCCTTGGGGGAACACCAAACTTCTGGAGCAAACACCACAGCGCTGGACGGGGGATCGAGTCGTATGCCTTTCGCAAATCGACAAAGAGAGCATACAACGGCGAGTCATGTTCGTAAGATTTCTCAATTATTTGCCTGGCAACAAAGATCATGTCTGCACACCCTCTGCCCTTGCGAAAACCAGACTGTGACTCGGGAAGCATCTTCTCCGAGATTGTCTGCAGCCGGTTCTGAAGAATCCGCGCAAACAACTTCCCAACAACATCCAAAAGGCTGATACCCCTCCAGTTATCACAAACTTTCAAGTTGCCTTTCTTAGGTATTGGAACAACGATGGCATCCCGCCACTCAGCGACAACCGATGCCTCATCCCACACCAAATGCATGAGCCGAACCAGACGATCATGGAGCTCCTCGCCACCCGAGATAATCATTTCGGGAAGGATACCTGATTCCCCACCGGACTTTCCAACTTTCATGGAGCGCATCGCCGCAAGCATCTCTGCCTTCGTCGGGGGATCATCCAGCTCGGTC
>NC_088655.1:1589763-1622263 GCF_964019385.1 Sycon ciliatum | reverse complement strand
GGGCATAGACTTTGTGTACATTCTTACACTGACTAAGTGCACGGCACACCGACACAAAACCACTCACACCAACAGGGTTACCAGTGACACTCACAACCACAAGACTAGCAGACATGGCTGAAATCACGGAGGACAATGCCTGACCATCGTGAATAGCATTATAATCTAGATCTAGTACACGTACACTGCTACACCTCTGTAAGCCTGCTGACAAGCTGTGAAATGACTCATCGCCAATACGACAAAAGTTGAGGTCGACTTCCTCCAAATCACTACATGTATAGTCACGCAGTAAAGAACTGAGAGCAACACATTCATGAGAAGAAAGAGAAACGCCATTGAGAATGAGCTTTGATGCAAGCATAGTACGAAAGAAAGGATGTGTCCAGTTGCAGGAAACACCGTGATACTCTGCATGCTCATGATATGCCACAACAAGATGAACAAACAACCTACGTATAGAAGAATGTGCATGAGCAGCGACAGCAGCAGCATCAGCTAGACTTACAATGCCAGAAGGAGCAGCTTGCAGGGATTCACGACTCAGCAGCATAGCAGCGGGATGAAGGAGACTCTCGCACGGCCGCGCCAGCACGGCATCCACCTGGGATAGCGCTTCCAGCAGCACAGTGCCATTTGCAACACTGCCGTTCTCCATCCACACCGTCAGGAGAGTCTTTAGGAATAGCGCGTCTGTGGGCTCTCGGCTGATGGGCATGGAACGGCGCACACGTTCCCCACCATGGCCCTTGCCACGGTCATGCCGAGGAATGAGGAGAATGTCGGCGAGGACTGTCATGTGCTCGGCCTTCAGTATCTGGCAAAGACGGTCGTGGACCTTTGCCATCTCCATCTCACCGGTCAGGACACTTGAGTCGTTGCGCATGTCCTCGGCTAGCTTAGCGGCGGTGGCAGCACGTCTAGCGGCAGTGGCAGCATGTCTGGTAGCTGTAGTAGTCGCGTTGGAAGCCCGCTCCTCTCGCCCGTCGCTGGCCCATCTATTAGCTCGTTTGGTGGATTCGTCCGCCTCACCGCTAGGATCCAGTGGTATGGGATCCGCACACTGCACACGCCATAGCTCCTCCATGATGGTCAGCGACACGTCTTCCGGGCATAGAGCAATGAGAAACTTCCAGAACATTGCCATATGGCCATCGTACGCGCCCAGTCGCCGTACCAGTGCAATGGCGTGATGTCTTTCTTTCACCACGCATTCCGCCTGAAACCATGCCGCCAGGAACTCCTGCAGTGACAGATGGCAGAAGCGGTATTGCCGAACGTCCGTAGACATTGTGCCCTGGCATGTTTGTAGAAGACCCAAGCTCATTGCATCCTTGCTCAAGTGGGAGTTCTTGACGTCAGCCGTGTTGAACACCATCCTTTTCCCCAGCAGCATGCGAAACGCAAAACGCCCCAGTTCCTGTAGCGACTGGACCACTTTGCTGGGTGCCAGTGAAATCGACTCGCGAACCGCACCACCAGCACGCTCTACTACTCGGCGCAGTAACGATTCGTACAGGGATGCACTGCACTTCCACACGGCATTGTTGCTCTTGAAAAGCTCACATGTTAGGGCTGCGAACATGGGAGTTGCCATAAGACATGACACATCCGGCTTGTTTTGCAGCTCTGCCAGCAGAATTTCAGCGCGCTGTCTACCGAGAACCTTCTCTGCATACTCCCTCACGTTCTCCGGTGAGAAACCGAGTACTTGGATCTTCTGCTGATATTTGCCACACTGCGATAGTTGATATGCATCCTGGCATGGACGGCTTGTGACGATCACGTGTGTCTTCACCATGCCCTCACGTTTCAGCAAGTCACTCATGAACAAACTGCAGCTGGCGAAATCACATTCATCCAAGCCGTCCATGATGACACATAGACGGCTTGGAGAATCCTCGAAGTAGTTTGCTAGCTCCAATATCTCAGTCTGCGACAGGCCCTGGCTCGCCAGTTTCACAGCCAGCAGCTCAGCAAGACTAGTGGCAGCTCTCACCTCTTTTTTACGAAGCTCCAGTCCTACGACCAGATCGAATTCCTCCTGCCATAGTTCGCCTCTGCTCCACAGGTATAGAACCATGAGCAGAAACACTGTGGTCTTGCCACTACCAGCAGATCCGTACGCCAGTACATTCCGTAACACCTTGCCACAGAGATTCGGTCGCTCGGTCGCTGTAGCTGCTGGTGCAGATTTTCCTTTTGAATGGGAAACGTCGTCAACACTCGACGCTGCGGCACGAAACAGGTTCTTCAATTCAATTCGATCGGCTTTGCTAAATTGCACTGCGTGTTCACGACTCTCAGCATACGTCGAGAACGCTTCATCAAAGTCTCTTTTCAATTCCTTTTCAGACAAAAAGGCCAAATTCACGAATATCTGTTCGAGCGGAATGTGATCATCGGAAGCGAGGCCGCCGCTCAGCTGAACTCCCGACTCTTCAGCCTGTTCCAACAACTTCTTCTTAGCTTTCACCAACGAAGGCAGCAGAGCCTTGCGCTTTGCGGCGGGCTCCTGAGCCTTCGCATCCATTGCTTTCAAAACACAACAACAGGTCACTGGTGGGTGTGAAAGACGAAAGCCCAGTTTCTCAGTTCAGTGATGGAAATCTGATGACCTGAATGAAGTGAACGGAACAACTCCGAGTGCAGGACTGTGTGGTACAATCAAACTGACATCAGTATGAACACGGGGCCGCGGCCGGGGGCAGGGTAGGCAGCGCTGGCCGGCGACTCGGTCTTTCCCCGTGCGTTTTTCGCTTTATAATTTTCGCTGGTGTCTACAATGACTATTGCTTGTGGCTCAATGTAGCTGAACCATCGGACCTTATTTGTCAGCTTGGATCACGTGATCCATCCAGCTGCCGCGTGCGGCAAACAGCCCAAATAGCGCTAACTCTGGCCTGTGAGCGTTAAACGCGTTTGCTGCGACTAGCGCGCTAGCGCTCGTGACATACACAAACGCGCTAGCCAGAATGCTTTGACTTTGATGGCTTTCAGCTTCTATTTTTTGAAAAGTAGCGCGCTCAGACCAGCTCGCTCACTCTTTTCCTCTTCCATTTTTTAGGGCAATTGTTTTGTTTGATAGACGAAGCTTAGGGTCTCTTTGGGTTTGCAACCCTTACCCTCCTGGAAAAAATCATAGTTGTGCTAGACTGCGACACTTCAGACCAGGTACTATTAGAGCCGCTAATGGACGACGAGCTATTTTCCGCTATCCGGAGCTCAAGCATTTGAGCCGCTAAATGGACGAGACTCCTGGGGTAAAGGATGCAGAGAATGAGGAGAAAACACTCGTATGGAGCAGGGAGTAGGTATTGTACTACTTCCTGGTATGGAGCACTGAGACGCGGTAAGTCTTAGGGCAATTCTTAGCCAGTAATTACTTTCTCGCCATAATTATGTTCTCGTTTTTCGTGTCTTCTGTAATGCCAGTACACTAGCAGTACGACTACACTGTAGGCGAGAGTCCATAAGCCAGAGTGTGCAGCTCTCCATCTATGCAGCATAAACAAATTAATGACAAATTTCCTTTGCCTAAGGGCTGGGTTCCACTGCCGCTCCGCCGCACATCATCCACGGCATGAAACGTCATCATTACGAGCTGGTCCAGCGAGGCCGCGGCTCATCACCAGCTTTCGCTTCGCTGCTTGATACAAAAAAATGCAAGCCGCGGTCACGGCTTGCATTGTTTCCCGCACTTAATTGTTTTATTCGGGGGAATTTTAATTCGTTGCACAGGCCAGAACACGAGGATTTTTTTGGATTTCACGCTCGCGCAGGCAGGCTAAATGTCATAGAAAAAACGTCGAGCACGATCGCGCTACCGTGAATGGCGAGTGTCACTGGAACCGCGCCGCTCTGCTGCATGCAGCCAAGTACCGTGGAGCAGCGGAGCTGCGGAGCCGCAGTGGAACCCGGCCCTAACCAAACTTATAGCAATTTGAAAATGTTTGACAATTTTTCATAAAAAACTTGACAACATTGTTCTTCTGTAGAGTGCCGCTGGCAACTCCATCGATGAACTCCATCAATGAGCGCAGGGATAAAGTTTAGAAACCCTTCGAGCGAGAACGTGTTTTCAAAAAGGAAGCACAAATATGCTGCGTATTTTCAAATCTAGTACTGTATGGCCCCATCAAAGCCACTCGCTGACTACTTACCAGTAAAATGGGGTTGGACGGTTGTCAGATTAGCTGACATGTTTTCTGCCAACACAACCATAAGCAGTTGTCAACTCTCAAGACTAAAAGAGCTTGCGAAGAAAGTGAGAAACCTTGGCTTTGAAAGCACATGAAGCGTCAGAACATAATCGAGCAAACTTGGACCTAGATTACCAGTGTCTGCTCCAGAGCCGGGTCAGTGGCCCTGTTTGTGAGTACTTGGACCTTTTGGAAAAAGAACACTGGGTTACCTGCGACCTGGTCGGAAGTCCTGTCGAGTACTATACTTTTTTATACCGTTGGAGGGTATACCGCCACCGACAGGCTGCATACGCGTGCAGATGCGTGCGGCCAGAGTGCCCAGTGCGAGTACGTTCATACATGTACATGTACAATCATGTACATCAGGAAGTCGAAAGTAAGTTTACGACTCCCTGACACACAGTAGCCGCACTTGAACGCATCTGGCTCTGGCCCAGTGTTGCAGGAATTGTGCCAGGTAGACGTGTACCCGGTTTGTGTTAAATCTTAGAGCAGGTACTGCATACCCTATCATATCTGTGTACATGGGTAGACAGAGTCAGTGTTGTTGCGTCCCACTCAGCACCCTTCTGGTTCATTTCGGCACCAGCACTCTTTGCGTATGCAGAGTTGAGTAGAGTGCAAGTTCGGACCACAAGTACACTGCAGCGGCTAGTAGCAAACCTAACCTGTGCCGTGATGCCCGGCACGTGTGTGCATCTACTTCATCCCTGAGTAACACACCTGGTATATTGTGCACAATAGGGCACAGTAAATAATCAGCATGCATCGCAGTTTTCTGCAACATATTCCTGAAGTCACTTTACACCTCAGAAGAATTGCGTCGCTGACTGGAATTCGATACCGGTTTAGTTTCTCTCTGGGTCATTATCAATCATAGAAAACCCGTCATACAATAGGTTCAAGCTAAAGTACCGTATCACCATGGTAATTCCTGGAAATTCGGTGTGTTTTCTGCCTTTTGTTAAACAAGCAGCAATGTGCAACAGAAATTACCATGGTGATACAGTAGATTACCGTGTGAAGCGGTGTGAGATGCAGCAAAGGTGAGCCTGTTACTGCGAGTCTATGCCCTAAACAATAAACTTTGCCGTGGGATGATTATCCTTGGGCTGCACACTCTGCACACTTATTGCTAGGTATATCATTGGTCTTGTTCGAATCGTCCATTACGTTTGCAGCTGTTCAAACTTGTTTTGTTGTTTAATATTTTATTGATTTATTTATTCTACTTGCCTTTCCTATCTTCTTGTGTTTAGCATTAGGCGATTTGATCGCAGGACAAGAGAGGAGCTGATGGACAATCTCTCCAGTGTCCCTCTTGGTTCGGAGCAGCGCCGAGTGCTGACGTTGGGACTTGGGTAAGGATGAGTGTTCCCTCATGTTTACAAGTTATCCGTTTTGTCCAACACTAACGGTTATATGCAGAATACTGCTGAGTCAAAAATGTGCAACAATTAGCACAAAAACTGACTGATGAGATCATGACATTCAACGACCTGATGCTTAGCTGCATCACGTTTATATCCGTTAGTGTTGGACAAAACGGATAACTCGTAAACTGATGGTCCTCTTTTTCAATTTTAATCCTTGGCTCTCCATCCGAGTTCCCTCGTGTGTGTAGCTATTATTATTTTTTTGGTGACAGTCAATTTTTTCTTCAGACTTTTCCCGTTTGTGTCTTTCCCTCAAACTAGTCAATATTTTTATTTACTTATTTTTTTGCCCAGGGTCTACATTCTACCTTTATTTTACTTAGACTAGGGTTAGCTGTCCGTTTACCAGTACTCATCCACACATATGTGCACATAGGGTCTACACAGAACTCTATCAGTAGATTTTTGTGTATAGGAGGTTGTCTATCCACCGAGATAGCACTATATACTCCCATTCTGTGTGTTCTCTGGTAGCTATGTCCCTTGGAGACTATACGGTGCCAGTGTGGTGACCGAGATCAGGCGTGTCTGCACTGGCATCGTCAACTTTTCCTACTGCTACGTGCTCCCCAGTGCTCCATCTGTGTCCTGTAATTTGTTTGGGGAGGGGGGGGGGGCAATACCGGTACTTCAGGTGCAGGGGGCAAGGGGGGAATGGGGTGGGGGGACATCATGCCCCCAATGAACCTCTCCAGGCGTTGTTCTGGAGTAGACTAACCATAGGCGGAGTGTACACATGCAGCACATAGTTTGGGAATTAGAACGCAATCAGACTCGGGCATATTCAAAGGCAGTCTATTGTGATAGTAGTCCTGGACTGATCTCACTATGATGATATAGGTCGTGCCCAGCATCACAATGCCAAACATTATAAATGACTGTTTTTTTTGCCTGAGGGGCTAGATGAGCATGCGGCTAGACTGCCGATGGCAACCAACAGGCTCAAGGCTGTGTTGAGACTTCGTGTGAGCGACCCGAGTCAATTCTTTACTCACCATGACTAGGCATCGCATTGAGCATCGTATGCCCACTAATATAATATATTATGTCACTGTTCTTAGTCGCACCGGGGGCGCATGCCCGTTTTCAGGAGACTTCTCAAAACACATAAGCCCTGGGTCCTGAAGGTTAGGCCTATTGTTAATCTAAATAGTCCTGGCTACTATCCCGCTGAGTTCACTGACTTTCTACTGAACCCGTATGTATGTGAGGAAAGTACTGTTCTGACCTCAACTGCGGATTTCATCAACTTGGTAGAAGGTTTGCCTGTGCGGGACGATCATTTATAATTGAGCATAGATGTGACCAGCCTTTACTACACCAACATCCCCAACGAGCTCGGTTGTCGTGGTATATCACACACAGTTGTACAAGGTGGATGCCCCTCGCCCTTCGTACATGGTTATTACAAGCAGTGACTTCCTTGATGTCAGTCATTCGGAAGAAAAATGAGTTCGTGTATGGTAACGATGTGTTTCGGCAGATCCAAGGCCAGGGACTGCCATGGGTTCGCCTGCAGCAGTGGTCTATGCCGACATTGTTATGCTGTATTTGGAGAAGCAGTACGTTTTGCCGATCTTAGAGGGGGAGGGTTTAGAGGTTCAGGTTTATAGACGCTTTATCATTGCATGGTTGCGAAGGTCAAGCTCAGCGCACTTTAGATAGGATTAATAAGTGTTCGGCCCTCAAGTTTTCTCATGAACTGGCACCTGATGGCATTGATTTCCTGGACACCACAGTTTTCCGTAGTAAGGGATACATGGCGGTGAAGCCTCATTTCAAGTTCACCAATCGTTTCCTGTATCTGCTTGTCGGTAGTAACCACCCCTGTAGTATGGGCAAAGGTGTGTTCACTGGGGAGTTGATCCGTATCCGTCGGTCTTCGACCCTTGACCACCACTACGAAGCTGCTGCCGAGCGGCCGAAGCAGGCTTTCCGGGCCCGTGTATACAAGCGCTCCATCTTTCATCTTTCAGACCCGTACACTAGGAATGGATGCGCAGGGAAGGTATGTTGGTCAAATTGGCATGGGTTTGGGTTATTTCTGTAGTTGTATACAGTGCTCCTCATTGTATTTACCTGGGCCCGGCCTGCTGTCCTTCGCCCGTTGGTCTTGAGGTCCAGGTGTAATACCCCTACCATACAGTCCGGTGGCCAGCGCGGTTGTTGTTACACGGTGGAACATCGGCAAGAGGTTGCTTGCCCGTTTGCCTCATGCTCAGTGTCCTCAGGGAGTTAGTATTTTCCTCCTGTTTGGATTTTGCAGTGTCTATGGTGTCGGTAATTGAGTTTTTGTTCTGTATGCTTTTCTGTGGTGTGTGGCTGTTGTTCACACATCTTTATTTGACTTGCTTCCTGGTGTGGTGTACCTTTTTGTTTTATATTGGTGTTGGTCTGGCTGTAGAGTTCTAGCATCTGTAGCTGCCTCAGGGGGTGCCACTTCTCCCATCAGCGTCGACTAGTCCGCCGGTACGTGGTGCTATATTACGTTTAGTTGTCTGTTCCATCCTGTACGGGCTGTGTCCTGCTGACCACACAGTCTGGGTCTCCATACTTTGCATGTTCTCATCGTGTGTAGTGTTCACACGTACATATATGGACTGTCACACCCATATGTTGTACATGTGGCTGCACGTGTTGTCTCTTTGTCGTACCTGCTGCTGTATTTGTGTTTCTGTGATGCTGACCCGTACATACTGCTGCGCTGCTTTGTTGTATTGCTGACACGTGCACCTTTTTGTGCTGATATGATATCGAGTACGCCACTTTTTGTGCTGATGAGGGCACCACTTTCCGATATCATGTTTCCTTTCGCCATGTCAGTTGTCAGTTCTCCCGTCGTCTCCTGAAGTGTAGTAATGAATAGCTCTCTCTCTAGCTCTAGAGAAAAAACACTTGACTAGTCCGTTTGATGTGTGGCGTGGCGAGGGTATAGTAGAGGCAGCTCGTTCTCCAACCGAGACGACATTTGGCGCCCAACGTGGGGCTCAAACCCACGACCCTGAGATTAAGAGTCTCATGCTCTACCGACACATATATGCACGCGGCACCGTTTGTGCTCCTATCCATTTACATATGCTGCTTTCCACACCTGTGCTGACAGTCGGTACGCACCGACTCTGTACGCATGCACGCACACCATTACATTCTGTTGGCATCATATTAGTGAGGTTTTGCATTCCAAAATTCGGCAAAAGATTCGGCACGCGGGAGCGAGGTCAAAAATGCACACGAAGATGCGGCATGTTTGTTCGGAAAAAGCTCACTTTGCCGAACATATTTTTCGGATGAATTTTCTTGTGGAAGAGCGCTAGCGCGTGATTTATTCAAAGAGGTTTCTTATCTTGGCATGGCTTCGCAGGCGTCTTTGATGACATCCGCATCGTCAGCTACCTCTGATTGCTCCTCTCCACTGCCTGTCTACTCTCTTTCGCCTGGAGTGTCCTCACCGTCATCTGTGTGGCTGAAAAGACTATGGCGATACCCATAAAATTTGACTTGGCCATGGAGTTGGTTTTTCTGAGGCGACTGAGGAGGCAGGTTTGGCCCTCGACTCTTTGGGCGCGATCAAAGTTTGTCGGAATCAGCAAGAAAAGGAGCACGGGACAGGACATTGCTGATGCTGGGGCTCACGAAATCAAAACACATCATTTTCGACTTGCAAAACAAACGTCGGTGCGAAAATTCGACATTTTGATGTTCGACAAATTACCAAAGAACGCCAAGCCGAAATTCGGAATGCAAAACCTCACTATTGCGGAGCTTTCCGGAGCTCCGAGTTAGTTGTTGTTTGGAATACAGCAAGAGAACAACATTACATTGGCGCTGCGAGCAAACGCCTGATCCTCGCCATGTCCCTACTGTCACTACCGCCTCCGGAGCCATTCCCGATCTACAGCAGTCTCTACGATGCTGCTGCCCATTTTCCTGCCTGGGAACGGTGTTTCCAACTCTATGTCGCAGCAGCCGGCATCTCGGATGACACTCGCCAGAGAGACACTTTCCAGTATGTGGCCGGCAAGGACATCCAGCAGCTCGTCCCTACGTTAGCCAACACTGGCAACGATCTCGACGGCCTCATAACCGCCGCTGCCGACTACTTTCAGTCGAAGCAGAGCCCCAGCATGGCCCGCTTCCACTTCCGGCAGGTCACCCAGCAGCCTGGCGAAACATTAGACACGTTTTATACTCGTTTGCTGGCATCGGCAACGACCTGCAGCTTCGCCGACGATGCCCAGAAGAACGTGGCTCTCTGTGATCAAATTGTGGCAGGATGCACGTCCGATCCACTCCGCAGAAAACTGCTGGAGACTGGGTCCCTTGATCTCGCCAAGGCGCTCAAGGCCGCCAGAGCATTTGAAGCGTCAGTGGAACAGACGACGGCGTTCCGGCGCACACAAGACTCGATCAATGCCCTCCGTCATCAGCCACCGTTCTACAAAAGGACACAGCCGCCTCCTGCTACTGTTTCAACTCCGTCGCGTCGACCGATGCAGTCTTCGCCACATCCAGCTGCAAACTCGTACCACCAGCCACCTGCCCCAGTCGCCACTCGCGCTCCAGGCCGGCGGGAATCCAGCACATCGCTCTGCTACCGCTGTGGAGAGCCAGGCCACCCTGAGTCACGTCGCTACGCAGTTTTGCACTGTAAACGTCTGCCCATGGGCGTATCGTCCGCATCCGAGATCCTACAGCGCACACTGGACGCCATGGCTCGCTGGCCTCGACGGTGTGAAGAACGTCCACGACAACATCTTCAACTTTGGTAAGAGCGTCGAAGAGCACAACCGACGACTCGCCGCCTGCCTCCAGCGGCTCCAAGATCACAACGTTACACTCAACCGAGCCAAATGTCACAAATGTCACATCCTCAAGCCTCGGCTCAAGTTCATGGCTAGCGTCTACTCCGACAAGGGCATCCGCGCCTCTCCCAGCCACCAGCAGTCTGTGGCTACATTCTCTACGCCATCTTGCGTCAGCGACATACAGAGTTTCCTGGGTCTCACCAACTTCCTCCGCCGTTACATTCGTAACATGGCCGATCTCACCACGCCACTCCCTGCTCTCACTAAGAAAGGTACTGTTTGGCGTTGAACTGATGTTGAGCAGCAATCATTTGATGCACTGAAGAAGGCCATCGCCGAAGATTGCATGCTGCAATACTTTGACCGCAACACATCACTGTATGTCGACGCACCGGCCTCGGCGCAATCCTGTGTCCACGCCAAGACAACGGCCACGATGCACCTGTAGCATTCGCCAGCCGTGCACTCTCCGGCGTCGAGCAGCAATATTCTCAAACTGAACGGGAAGCATTGGGTGTCAAGTTTGTCTGCCTTCGCTTTCACCACGACTTGACAAGGTGATCCACAGTTCACCGTTGTCACCGACCACAAGCCGCTCCTGCAACTCAAGGCTGTCGGATCGAGACCTCCACCATGAATTGAGCGCATGGTCCTCCGCCTGCAGGATCTCAGCTTCCAGCTCCAGTACAAGCCTGGCCCAGAAAACCCGGCCGACGTCGTCAGTCGCAATCCTCATCCCGACTTGCCAAACATCGGCGCACAGGAAGACACTGCGTACATACATGCCCTAGCTACGGCAGCTAAGCCGAATGCGTTGGCTCTGAAGGAGATTGTGGACGCCACCACCGCAGACACCACACTGCAAGCCATCCTTTCCTCTCTGCAATCTGGCCGCTGGGATTCCAGCCACACCACGGTCCGCCCGTACTTTGCCCTCCGCCATGAACTGTCTGAGAGTGACGGTCTCCTACTCCGCAACGACCGTCTCGTCATTCCCACGGCCCTCCAACGGCTTACCCTGCAGCTTACACATGCGGGCCACCAAGATATTGTCTGCACCAAGCAACGGCTCAACAGCAATGTTGGGTGGCCCAACATGGCTACTGAAGCCGAAGCACTCTGCCGGCAATGTATTCCGTGCCAAGCAACTCTCTCAACGACACCGCTACGTCCGGGAGTCCGTGCCCACACCACCGTCCACCAAGCCGTGGCAACGAGTCTTCGTCGATTTGTAATTTTGTATGGACCCATGCCAAACGGTCAGCACCTGCTTGCCACTATCGACCAGTTGACTCGCTACCCGGTCATCAACGTGTTCAGCACGACACCCACTACGGCCGGTGTTGTAGCTCTGCGCTCTACATTATCCATGTTCAGCTTGCCCGAAGAGCTAGTCTCGGACAACAGTCCTCAGTTCCGTTCTTCGGCTTTTGCTGATTTCCTCGCGCAACACGCTATCCAGCACCGCCACACCCCTCCTTTGTGGCCACAAGCAAACGGAGCAGTCGAGTGCCTCAACCGTACCATTGGCAAAGTTCTGCGAACTGCCAAACTAGCTGGCGAAGACATCAATGTTGCATTTGACCAATGGCTCCTAGCGTACCGCACCACGCCACACCCTGCCACTCACGAGGCACCGGCAACACTCATGTTTGGTCGCCCCATCCGCGACAGCATACCCTGCATTACGGCAGCCGCACCAGACTTGCCTTCAGCTGCCCACCGTGACCAGCAATTCCGCCAATCCCAGTGCGACGCTGCCAATGCCACCCGCCGGTCAAACGCCCTCATCCTCACTCCTGGTCAGTGCGTCTTACGCCGCAATGAGCAGGCACACAAGCTCTCACCACAGTGGGATCCCAACCCCTGGACCGTGGACCAGATCTCTGGGTCTACGGTGACGATCTCCAACTCAGCAACTGGCCAAAGATCGACTCGCCATAATTATGTCGTTCGTCAAGCCCGTAATTGTTGTCACACAGACAGCCCATCACCCACTACCAGCTGAAAGTTCTGCCACCACACTGTTGTGTAATCGTAGGTGACATTTACGTTTTGTTGTTCTTTCATATTATTAGTATTTATTATCAGAGTCTTATCAATTCGTTCGTCGTTGTCAACGTGTACACGAGGTACTGCTTGCCTTGAGTCAACAACACGGAATTCACGAGTTACGATTGTGCTTACTACGACGTTGCATGTTGTTTGTACATTTACAATCACGTACATGCAGCTTGGCAAGTTGTGTCACGATGCAATGCATACCAATTTATTTCACTACACGTATTTCTCGTAACACATCAATTCTTACTTCGTAGGTGTTTAGGTCCGGTCTTGCGTGACAGAGGTAGTTACTCTTAGTTAGCTTTCTCCATGATTGATTCTAAGGAACACGGACATTGATTCTAGCTTCGAACTGTTTCTTCTTTGTCTGCCTGTGCATTTTGTTCTCAAACAAATCCTTCGTTCAATGTGTTTATATTTTCGCGCTCTGCAGATTTGTTTGCCTCGCGCTCAGCTTTGTTTCCTTTTCTTTGTCAACTGCATTATTACTAGTATGACGTATGACTTGTGTACGCACTTATCACGTGACCGTTTGACTGCATGCGCTATGCACGCTCTAGGCTAGTGCATTTGAGCGATCGTAGCGATCCGCTTTCCTTGCCGTTTCGTCTTCTCCGCTTCTTTACTCATTCGAGTCAGTGTCACTGCACAAGTTTGTTTTGCAGTTTATCCACGTCGCAGTCGTTCATGGTCGCCATCTTTACATTTGATTTTGATGCGCAGCTGCATGCTGATGCAGCTGCCTTTTTCATTCTTTCGATGATCTTCTTTCCAATGTTTATACTGAATCTACTGTATGTATTCTCTCACCCAAGTTTGCAACGGTTGTCGGTTGTAGCATGCCAAGGGTTGGATGCAGGGGTGGTTAATTAAGCTAGTAGTAGTAGAAACAATTCAGTAACAAGTGGTACCGAAACCCGATCGAACAGAGCCTCAGGACCGGTCGAGTGCTCGTGTAGAACTGCAGGAGGCAGTTGAGTGAATTTGAGTATTTGTAGTGTTTGTGGTGTTGGTTTGAGCTACACCAGTGCAGTGGCAGTGTAACCATGGCATCCATCAAAATGGATGGTTACTTGAGAGCGTTCAAAGGAAAAGGCGAAGACTTCCAGTTGTTTTGGAGGAAGTTTTTGGTTCTGTGCCGATTACAGAAACTGTCGACGGAAACCGACCGCATGGCATCGTTGCCATTGTTTTTGGATGGTGATGCCTTCCACCTGTTTGAGCAGTTGTCTGATACTGACAAGGCCAGTGAATCAGCAGTAAAGAAGGCCCTGGAGTCTGCTTACACCATGACCCCCGCGGATGCGTTCCGCCAATTTAAAGCGCGGACGCTCCGGGACGATGAGCCCGTGGATACCTACGTCACCGACCTGAAGCGCTTATTGGCGCTGTCCGGCCACACATGTGCCGACGACAAGGATATGGTGTTGCTCGAGCAATTGTTGGATGGCCTGTCCTTGGACTATGGACGGCAGGTGCGCATGGCGAGCACGGAGTCAGACCTGACTGTCACTAAGTGCGTCGCCAAAGTCCGTGCTCTGCGATCTACGGACGACTCCTGCCGCAAGCGTGCCAGTGTATCGGGAGCTGTTGCCGCTGCTGCTCCGGAACTTCGCCAGTCCAGTGTGTTGTGCTTCAACTGCAATGAGGTGGGGCACGTCCAGCGCAACTGTCCACATCGCCGGTACCAGAAGGGCGGACGGCAGCAGAGGGGCAATGAGAAGCCACGCCCTCCTCCCAAGGAGCAGAGACCGCTTATGTGCTTCTTTTGCGATCAAGAGGGCCACATGAAGAGGGACTGTCGGTTGCGCCGCAAGTTCCTCGCCTCTTTGGCACAGTCCTCGGCAGCAGCTGCAGAGCCAGTGCAGTCTGACAGGTGCCTGTGCATGGCGAATCTGGCACGGCCGGGATTGCCGAAGGTCTTTGTTGATGTGTCCTGTGACACTGCATCGGGAGTCCGTGTGCGGTCCGTCATAGACACTGGTTCTACCCGGACGTTGGTGACGTCGGCACTTGTCGACCAGCTCGGGACTCCTGTGACGGCCCACACGGGCCAACCAGTGGTGGCGCTGGATGGCCAACCCTTGCGTATCCTGGGCAGTGCGCTGTTGAAGTTCGTCCGGGAAGATGATTGTGTCAGTATCCCCGCTGTCGCCATGGAGGTTCTCGTCGTTCCAAGTCTGTCTGTGGTCGGCACTGATGTTCTGCTCGGGTCTGACACTATTGCGCAGCGTGGGGGTCTGCACCTGCGCTACGATGACGATGGCAGCTTGTGCTGCGTGACGCTCGGCCAGCATGCCGACGTGACAGCTAGTGTGGCCGACGTTCCACTGCGGCATGTCAGCTGTCAGACCGACGGGGACGACATCATCCTGACGTCCGACGATGGGTCAGTACGTTGGGACGCCACGCAGCGTTGCTGGACCCTCAACTGGCAATGGCGAGATGGCAAGCCACCGCATGCACCAGTCGGCCACGGGATCGGTGAGTATTCCCGCTCCAAACTGACAGACGAGGAAGAGCGCAAGTTTGGTGCAGAGATCCAGGGCTGGATCGATGCCGGGTGGATGGTGCCTCACGACGAGGCTGTTCATGGTGCTCCGGAATGCGTCTTGCCGTTGTTGGCAGTCAGCCAGCCGCACAAGGCCAGCACACCTGTCCGTCAGTGTCTGGACTACCGGCTACTGAACGAACGACTGATCTCAAGTCCTGGTCTAGACGCCCCAGCATGTGCCGAGACGCTGCGGTCGTGGCGCGTCAAGGGCCCTGATGGTTATGTCCTGGTTGATCTGAAGAAGGCATACCTTCAGGTTCGTGTTCACCCTGATCTGCTGCGCTACCAGGTCGTGGTATGGCGAGGTCGCTCTTACGTCATGACGCGGATGGGATTCGGCCTGAACATTGCGCCGAAATTTATGGACAACATTGTGCGCTGGGTGACTCGAGAGTTTGATGACGTCGACAACTATATTGACGACGTTCGTGTACCTGTTGCCCTGACAGAGACGGTGACTGCGCGCCTGGCTAGCTATGGGCTGGAGACCAAGCCGGCGGAACCAATGCCCACCTCTCGTGTTCTCGGCTTGCAGTTGTCAACGCCGCCAGATGGCCGTACTGAGTGGCGCCGCCGTGACGGAGTCAAGACAGCGTTTGATGAGCCACTCACCAAGCGCAAGGTGTTTCAGTGGTGTGGGCGTCTCACCAGCCATTACCCCGTCGTTGGTTGGCTGCGGCCCGCGTGCAGTATGGCGAAGCGTTTGGCATGCCTAGAGAGTCGCGGCTGGGACGACACGGTGTCACCTGAGTTGCTGCAGATATGTGTTGACCTGCAGCAAAGGCTCCACAATCATGATCCGGTGCATGGTGTATGGCATGCGGATCTGACCAGTTCTGCTACTGTGTGGTGCGATGCTTCGGACCTTGCCCTCGGTGCGTCGTTGGAGATCGGGGGTGACGTGGTTTAAGATGGCACGTGGATGCGCCAAGTCAGCGATCGTTGCCACATCAACGTGGCTGAGCTGGACGCGGCCATCAAGGGCGTCAAGCTTGCAGTGTCATGGAATGTGCGGGATTTGCTGGTCAAAACCGACTCCAAGACAGTCGCTGCCTGGTTGGACCAAGTGTTCACCAATGCCCAGCGAGTGCGGACTAAGGGGTTGAATGATGTTCTCATTCAACGGCGTCTCCAGGTCCTTGCTGATCTACTCGATGTAACTGGTTTACGTGCACGAATCGAGTGGGTGCCCAGTGCAGAGAACCGTGCCGACGTTCTCACCCGTGTTCCGGACCTGTGGAATCAGCGTGCCAAGTCGTTGTTGCAGCGTTCTGAGCAGCCGCCTGATGTTCCTGAGCCGCCGCCTGCTGCTGATCCGGATGAGTGTGTCGCCGCTGCGCCAAGTGTCCACCTGCCGTGTGCACTTCGTTTGACCGACATTACCGCAGCTCAGGCCGATGACGCTACGCTACAGTCCGTCATCCGTGGCCTTCAACATGATCAGCCACTACCCAGTGAGTACCGTAATGTTCGTACGCAGTTGTTGCTTGATGATGGTGTATTGTATCGGTCTGTCAAATCGCCTGTTGATGGCATTTTGATAGTTCCTGTTGTGCCTGCTGCGTTAGTCTCTGCTGTGGTTTCTAATGCTCATGAAGTGTCTGGTCATGGCTCTTGGGAGAAGATGTACTATATGTTGCGTCAGTGCTGCTTCTTTCCTGGTCTTGCGTCTGTGTGTCAGAGTTTTGTGTCTCAGTGTTTGCAATGCAGTGCTGCTAACCCTCGTCGTGGTCCGTCTGTTGCTGCTTCGCGTCATGCTATTTCTGGTCGCCCATGGGGTGAGGTGGTGTTAGATGTTCTAGAGCTTGGCTCGAGTAATGGTTCCCCCTTTCATTGTGTCTTGGTGTGTGTTGACACTTTCACCAAGTGGGTTGAAATTGCTCCGCTACAGCGCCATGATGCTGCTTCTGTTGCTGCTGCTTTTGTGCGGATGTGTCAGGTCTGGGGTGCACCAGATTGTGTTCGTACGGATAATGGTACGGAATTTTGCAATGCCGTTGTGTCTTCCCTGTTTTCGGTTATGGGTGTTACTGTTCGTACTGGTGCTGTGCGTCACCCGCAATCACAAGGGTCTGCGGAGCGCATGAATCGCACTGTGCTCGGGCTGATGCGCAAGGTTTTAGGTTCGTGCACTGGTGATTGGCTGTTGGACCTTGACATGCTCTTGTACTGCTACCGTAATCGCCCCCATAGTGCAACTGGCCTGTCGCCCATGCAAGCTATGGTTGGTTGGCAGCCACCTCATCTGTTAATTGCATCCGAGCCATTGCTGTACTCGGCGAGTCATTGGGTGGATACCCTGTCTGCTCGTTCAGCACGCATTCGAGATTTGGTGGATGATGCTTTGTCCCGAACAGACTTTATCGAGCCCGTCCAACCGTGCCCTTACCAGGTTGGTGATTGTGTCCTGTTGTTGCGTCCTGACCGTCACCAGAAACGTCAGTCTGCTTTCGAGGACGGTTGGGTTGTACAGTCTGTTGTTTCACCCTCCACTGTTAGTATTTCGAAGCCTGGTCGTCGAGACAAGACTGTCAATGTCGCCCTGTTGAAGTCTGTTCCCGTTCGTGAGCCTGCTGTTCTTAATGTTCCAGCTCCTGTTGCTGAGTTGCCCGAGGAGGAGGAATCGCTAGTCAGTCTAGATTGGCCTATTCCTGTCGTTCAGCATGGTTATGGGTTGCGCGATCGTGCTTCGATTCGCCCCCCTGTTCGCCTCTCCTTGTAAATTCACCTGGGGGAGAGGTGTTGTGTAATCGTAGGTGACATTTACGTTTTGTTGTTCTTTCATATTATTAGTATTTATTATCAGAGTCTAATCAATTCGTTCGTCGTTGTCAACGTGTACACGAGGTACTGCTTGCCTTGAGTCAACAACACGGAATTCACGAGTTACGATTGTGCTTACTACGACGTTGCATGTTGTTTGTACATTTACAATCACGTACATGCAGCTTGGCAAGTTGTGTCACGATGCAATGCATACCAATTTATTTCACTACACGTATTTCTCGTAACACATCAATTCTTACTTCGTAGGTGTTTAGGTCCGGTCTTGCGTGACAGAGGTAGTTACTCTTAGTTAGCTTTCTCCATGATTGATTCTAAGGAACACGGACATTGATTCTAGCTTCGAACTGTTTCTTCTTTGTCTGCCTGTGCATTTTGTTCTCAAACAAATCCTTCGTTCAATGTGTTTATATTTTCGCGCTCTGCAGATTTGTTTGCCTCGCGCTCAGCTTTGTTTCCTTTTCTTTGTCAACTGCATTATTACTAGTATGACGTATGACTTGTGTAGGCACTTATCACGTGACCGTTTGACTGCATGCGCTATGCACGCTCTAGGCTAGTGCATTTGAGCGATCGTAGCGATCCGCTTTCCTTGCCGTTTCGTCTTCTCCGCTTCTTTACTCATTCGAGTCAGTGTCGCTGCACTAGTTTGTTTTGCAGTTTATCCACGTCGCAGTCGTTCATGGTCGCCATCTTTACATTTGATTTTGATGCGCAGCTGCATGCTGATGCAGCTGCCTTTTTCATTCTTTCGATGATCTTCTTTCCAATGTTTATACTGAATCTACTGTATGTATTCTCTCACCCAAGTTTGCAACGGTTGTCGGTTGTAGCATGCCAAGGGTTGGATGCAGGGGTGGTTAATTAAGCTAGTAGTAGTAGAAACAATTCAGTAACAACACCTTACAAAATTACAACAAAATCACATGCAAGAAGTCCTTTCACTTTGACTACTGCTCGTTGCGTGACATCACTCCTCACGAAAGGACTTCCTGGGGATCACAATCCTAAACAGACAAATGTACGAATACCGCAACTGACTCTGTTGTTCTGCACGCCACGATCAACATGACTGCGTGCAAGACACAGCTGATCATCGTCGCTGTACTCTTCCCTGAGCACGTTACCCTGTCGCTGCAGCCTGCGACGGACATTCCATAGTTCCACCAACTTGATGGCTTGATGTTCCCATTGACGTTGACCATGCGGTGTTGCCATTGACAACCTTCAACTTCAGGTCCTTGCCGTGGTCCGCACCATTCAAGAGATGGGCCACATTTGGTGTACTTTCACCCAGTTGGTCACTTATTTTAACCTTGCCGACTTTCCACTGCCGGACTGTTGCTTCAACAACTGGCGGAGAGCACATACGCATATCATCATTCTTCCTTGCAAACATCATTTCCGTCTCCACCACGTCCTTATCAGCCTGATCCATGCCTGACACCCCCAAGGCACTGTCCACTGTGCCGCCGGGCTGGTGGAGCGACGGACCGATTCTCCAGTGACGGTCGTCGTCCACAAGGCTGTTGGAGTGCGCATCCAAGATGTGCTAGAGCTGTTCAGTGTCGTGCAATAGCTATCGCATGAGCTGATTGTTTAGTAACTGGTGGTGTTAGTGGACAGTATAGCGTAACTTGTAGTTCCTTGGTCTTTCTCTTTTGTATAAACAAACTAGTAAGCTAACGATAAACTAGTTACACTGAGACAATTCGACTGGCACAAATTACAACAAAATCACATGCAAAAAGTCCTTTCACTTTTACTACTGCTCGTTGTGTGCCAACCACCATCATCAGTGTGCGCATTGCGCCTGGTTTGGTGCATGCCTGGTGGAATCTGACATAGCGGCTGATGCAGTGAGCACGTCAGGTAACACCTAACGCATTGAAAATGACTCAACTATGACTTGGTTCGATTGCAAAAAACCTAATGATAG
The DNA here is from genome assembly GCF_964019385.1 of Sycon ciliatum. Classification (NCBI taxonomy): domain Eukaryota; kingdom Metazoa; phylum Porifera; class Calcarea; order Leucosolenida; family Sycettidae; genus Sycon; species Sycon ciliatum. The sequence continues at coordinate 1,602,476 of NC_088655.1, read as the reverse complement.
TGGTACCGAAACATTCGGGTAACCGGAGTAAGTGCCAATTGATATTTTTGGCTCCAGTCAGTCAAGTGATTCAATTGCAATAAAATTATATACGTATGGTGGAACTCACTTAGTACGTACCCGGGTAAGATATACACCTGCATAACACGGTCCTCTTTTGTCGCACGGATTTTCCTCCCATAAGCGCATATTCAGATGTGTACGGATACGACTGCTTCCTTCTGTTCATGTGGTTCATTGTCGCTGTGTTACTGTATGCAGATCTCACTCAGCTCTGCTCTCCGAGCATGCTGCTTCCAACACGACTTCCCGAAAGGTATGTATGGTGGCTAATAAATAATGCGAGAGTCTTTACGGATTCCAGTGCTCTCATGCCTTTTTGCAAGTTCCTTTTGTAAGTCAAATGGAACATGGTTTGTGGTCAATACTTCAGCAGTAGTGGTGCGAGAATATTCGGGTGTCAAATTGCTCGGAATTGATGTATGATAACGGAGAATATACCAACATGTGAATCACTTGGAGATATGGTTTGCCAGGTTCTATTCACACTCACTAGGCTAGACCCTCTCGAGTATTGTACAACAGTTTTGGCCCAGGAGTGGTAAAGGGCACGGGGCAAGCTATGTCGGGACCTGCTGTAAAGTCTGCCATACACGAGCTGTACGTCTTATCGGATGGGATATACCCCTGATATTGCTGATAATGAATGGCCCAGTTTCATTGTACTGCTGTCCGCGATATTATATCCTTAGTGGCATTGTTAACTTCTCATTGCTTGTGGGGACGCATGGATCATACGTCCATCCAACACCTGCCAATCGGAACCCACCGACAACGCTGTCGGTTGGGTTGGACCACAATCGGTTGGTTTTTGAGTCCAAGATGCCACCTAGGTAGCACACAGCATTGCTAATCTGATTTTAAATTAGCTGCGCAAATCCTGGCATACTGCCCGTAAATGCATCTAACTCCCAGGGTACTTATGAGTTTTTAGGTCTATGTGGTACTTGTGTCGCATTGGCAGCCACTGTTCCGTTCTGTATTTTCTGGTCTATGTGTCGTTGAATCTCCACAGAAAATGTGCTCGCGCATTAGAAGGAGGTGAAAGATGCACCTGCAGGAGAATACATGCTTAAGAGAAGGCAGAAACATGCCCGGATCCACCAGAACTAGTGCTGGCAAGTCAACAGAGGCGAGTACTGATAATGTTCCAGATTGTGGTAGGATCACATAAGCAAAATTGACACTGGGAGGCACGGCGGTGGGTCAGCTCATGGCCAGCGCCAGCTCCAGTGGATATCACGTGCATCCAGTTCTAGTACTATAGTATGACTGCTACAAAGTAGTGCGGCCCAAATAGAACTCGGGTCAGGTGCCGAAGAACTGGGGGGTGGGGCATGTATCAATGAATGGTAATAACTCCGGAAATCATGCTGGTGTATCGAGGGCGTGGGCCAATGAAGTGCTGGATTGATGGTGGACGACTGTACTGCAATCTTGGCTGGTCCCACTATCGCAGAGACAGCACTTCCTGGTGCAACCACCCTATCCTGCAATCTATATAATAATTATTATAAGAGATTTGTGTGAACGATTTTAGCATGATGCAAGTCAGCTTATTGTGCTGGGGGCCTGGCTACATGTCACTATAGCTTTTTATAGACTCGATCACCGCATTACGCTGCCTTGCGTTGACTTGATTGAGCACTCTTTTTGGTTAGTGTCAAAGGTATATGTAATATGTATCTGCCTTCGTGCAAAGCTCTCTTTGTGCGTGTCTTGCAGATAGCTCGCTGACTTTGATGCTTTGAGCCATTTTCAAATTGCTTTTTTTGTTCATTTCATATAGACCGTATTGCCATTTGTTTAACCTCCCGCTCTGAGCTCCACTGATGGGACCTAAAAAAGGCTGAAACAGCTGTCTGGAGATTAAGCGTCAGTATTATGGATTTAGAATACACGATCTGGGGACAGCACTAGTACTGTCTAGCTGTTTCGTCCTTTGTGGACTCATTAGCGAATCACGGAGAAATAACTCTTAACTAAGGATGAACCTAGCAGCCATGAAAATAGATAAATAATGCCTCCAAGCCAGAATTCAAGGCTACATGTGTAGGCCCGAATGTGCCTTGCCCAAGTGCTGAAACTGATAAGTCATTGAGATACGCATAGAACATCTGGCAAAGGAACTACTAAAGCCCCCACAAGCACGGTATTCTACTTCAACAAGGAAGAATTTTGAAAGCATGCACAGCCCTACATGTATAATGTTGGTATAGGTAAGCCTTGTTTGATAAATTAACATGACAAGGCGGGGGACGCACTGTGTTAAAAAACAGTGCTCCTGATACACTAGTATGTCCTCGGCTTTGTCACATGCTGTCAACCGATCAACACATACAACGTTGCATGCAAAACGGCTGCAGCCTCGAAGTACGGAGTGCTATTTTGGAAAATGCTAGATGTACAGCCTGTACTTATACAGGTGTTCTATCAACTAGTGCCATTATGACAACGGTAGCTGAATGATACATGTACATAAACCCGGGGTCATCATTTCAAGAACCTCTGGGTCTAAGCCCGAAGTAACATTCAACTACATGACTGTATACACCATCATGTATACACCATCTTCGTAGTAACTGAGTCTACCCCTCACCCGCTACTGCCACTGTGACCACAATTGCGCACAAACAGAGGACCTTAGAGGACCTACTTCTAACTACCATGCTGGCCAAAGAAATCCAACCTTATGAATAAAATTGCACCGGGCGCTATGCAGCCCTAGTAGTAAACATACTGGACCGGTCTGTGCTCTCGAACGCGGCGCTACTTTATTAACGAGGTTGGATTTCTCTGGCCAGCACTGTACAAAATACACACATGCACACACAACACTGCTAGGCTTTCCACCACCACACTAGGTTTTGAAACCGAAGAGTGGCAAAATTCAGGGCCAGACTAGAAAATCTGGGGAGACCTGATGGTTTTTAAAGCAAAACACAGCCAACACTCTGCAGCCTCACAGTCTCCGGCAGGTTTTCCCGAGCGCACAAAATTAAAAGTTGTTGAGGCACCACGAATACAGTCGGGCGTCACAGAACGTGGGACCCAGGAATGTACGTGTATACCTCTAGGTACACCACAGCCAATAACGTTTTAAAAAGAAACTCGAGTCTCTGCTTTTCTGGAATACAGATTCTGCTACACACGTATTGCTCACTATCCAGTGGGATGTGCATCTAAGAAAGTGGTACAAAAAGTCAAGGAACTAAGCCTAAGGCCAGATTGCTGAAAGGTTTTGTATAACTGACGAGCCTGACCCCTTGGAAACAACAGCTGTGGATGCGTGGCTCTACTGTAATAAATGTACAGGTACACAAACAGTTTGAATGCAGAAATAACAACAACAAACAGGGAGAGGTGTAGGAAAATATACTCGGCCCCTAGTGAATTTGCTTGTGTATTAGCTTGAAAACTATGGGTACACTTGTTGAGAGACCTAACTGCATGCAGCTAAAATATGGAGTGCCGTTGTCACCGACGACTTTTCCAGTAAAGTTGCGGCTAACATCTTCTCAGGTATTCCCGGGTCTTCGCTAAGGCCGTAAGGGTGGATGATATCATGTGCGTCTTCTATTGCTGATGTCGCTACACTCGATGGTGGTGCTGATGTACTGATTGTGGTGGAAGATATTGAGATGCCGTATGTCTCGAACCTTTTCGCTAGGTCTCCGCGGCCATCGCGCAAGAGGGTCGGGAGCACCACAACTGCAACGCCACAGATCCAAGGATCGATTCTCGGACAAAACATTCTTCAGATTGCCAAAGGTCCCCAGTGCTTGGCAATACTGGCCTGTGCAGCATGAACACACCACACATACGCCCACACACCATGTACCATGTAAACGCCCGTTGCAGGAGAAGCACGCAAATCTGCAAATGAATTGGATGTGCACCCACAGATTTTCTCGTATAGGAACAATAGCTGATCTGAATCTGAATAAAACAGATCAAGACTAGTGCCAGATAACAGTCTAATCCGCACAAGGCAACTGGCGCAGCCATGTGAATCTCGAGCAAAATGGACAAACATGTCCCCAATTATCAGCAAACGGGTGTGCGTTACAGGATTGGCCTGGCAACTTCAAACAGGCACAATCCACTAACGTGGTGCCCCGTCAACTTCAACGGGAACACACCGATACAAACACAGCCCCACAACAGCAAAACGGGAACGCCGTTACAAATATGGTGCCCTGGCAACTTAACGGGAACGCACCAACACAAGCTGGCCTGGCACCTTCAAACAGGCACAACTGACAAAACACGGCATCCGGCAACAGCAAATGGGAAGGTACACCGTTACAAGAACAGTCCATCGCACCAAAATGCTGCTGCCACAACATTATAGCAGCAGTACGCCAGACATGCATACATGGCATTCCCAAAAGCAGATACCTGGAGTCAAATTCATCCATCACACTGTTTGTTAGGGCTGAATTTTCCAGTGACAATAGGAAATCCCGCCTAAGGCTCATGTGATGAGATCTGTACACCAACATCAGGGTATATTCTAGGACGAATTTCCAACCGGTTACGGTACAATGAAGAGTCGGGGGGTCCCCCTCCGGAAATAGTTTTCAAAATACAACCCAAATATGGAACTCGACAGCAATTTAACAGATTTCTTGGTGCTGGAGTGTCGCGCGGAGCTGTTGGACTCTAGCAACGCCGTTGCTACAGCTTGATGACGTGGTTCGACCGTACAAACCGTACAAACTCGTGACCCTAGTACCAGCCCACGCGGCTTCGCTGGAAGTATCCATCCAGAAAAAAGCGTATGACCATTCACAGCTCCATTCACCCACAGAAAAGTACGGGCGGTTGGAACTGATTTGTAACTTTTCAACCGGTCGCCAACTATTTCAACCGGTCGAAAACCGGTTGGGGCGGTTCTAGAAAATTCCCTGCAACTATAGTCACAGTATCAATGCACATTAGTAGAGCATAAGAACTCACTTGCGCTCATACCCTGTCACGTAGAGATGCTACTCTACGTGTACTGTTCCGATGTCCATTGGGGTGGTATGCCGGCCACTTGCCAGATGTAGAGCTTTTAAGCCGTACTTTGCCACCGTCTGCTTGCCGTATCACCACCTCACTTGCAACTCTGGATTCCAGGACTGTCGCTCCAACAATGGGCATGGAGCAGGAGCTAACCTGATAACAGTTGAGAGCGTGACAGAGTATCTTATTTAAATAAGGCCGAGTAAGGTGGATCCCTTTGGCAAAAGTGAACACAGGCTTGGTGCTACAGGCATGGGCTGTCATGTACCGGAATAGCCAATACCGGGCATGTTTGGTCGACAGTAGATGGAACTGCGACGGCTCCACCGTATATGGCCGCGTCTTAGTGACCTTCAGGCGCAACGTGACCAAGTCAGGTGCGAGACTCCCAGCCTCCCACACAAATACTCTTTGGCTGTCAAACGAGTGAATACTAGTAGATGATGCTAAATACTCGCTGGCAAACAATAAGCCATACAAGGCCAGTAGTATACTTACCCACAGCATAGCCTGATCTACAATATGACTGATTGGATCGTTGTTAGTATTGCCGAAAATGGATTAAGTCGTCCACTAAAAGCTCTTTGAAACTCGGATGTTGAGCCAATATGGCAATAATAAAATTAATGTAGAAAGGAAAAGGACGTATGGATATGAGTGTAGAGTAACTGTCACTATATACTAAATACAGTCAGAAAGTGCAACAACCAGGCACTAAAACATTTGACGACCCGACTCCTGGCTTCAACACATCTCCGTAGTGTTAAGGAGAGACCAAAGAGGGAAAGGTAATACTGGTTTCGTCATCGTCCAGTAACAATCAACATTTCTTGTTCTTGTGGGACTGTAGCTTCAACTACTAGCTTGTGCTCATTTTCGTTGCGCTTACCTTCCCCTCTTTGGTCTCTCCTTTTAACCTTGAACCTTCCAAGTTGGAAGGCTGTTGGTTAGCGCTACGGAGATGTGTTGAAGCTAGGAGTCAGGTCGTCGAATGTCTCAGCACTCTGTCAGTTTTGTGCCTAGTTGTTGCATTTTTTTACTGTAGTAGCTAGTTACAGTGGTGGACAGTTACTCCTAACTCGTATCCATATGTCCTTTTCCTTTCTAATAAAAGCTCTATCCGCAAATATGCCGAGGTGGCTTGCCGTATCTCCCTCTATGCCATGCAACACAACTGTTGAGCGAGCAGCTTTTAGGCCAGCCCCATTGCACAACAGGTAATAGGCTACTAATAGCGTAACGCAGCTAGGTAAACACGAATCGATGAAAGAGGCAGACTTCTTAGAACAAAGAGACTAGTTGTGAAGGACACAACATTTTCAGCAGTCAGCAGTAGGAGAAATTGCTCTTAATTATGCAGCAATACTAGGCTTACACGTTTGTGTCATGCGTTCTGAGACGGAGTCCTTGACTAGCTCGTCACTGGCCGCACTCAGAGCAGCAGTCGTCACTACACATGGGTTGGGAAGCAATGGACAAAATTAACACTTGCCATGCACACATGCACTGCTTACCAGCTAAGTTAATATGTCATACTGTACTGCAGCAAGCAAGGAACTGGCAATACCTGCACCAGGCCTATCTACTGTGACCCATGCCATTGTGAATGAAAAGAGGCAGCATTTGACAGTATGAGCGGTGTGATGAACGGGAATGCATAATACAAGCCAGTCGAGCATTGGTACATGTACTTACGGACGCAAGTTGGCTGCACACCGCTCCACTGGCCGTTGATTTCACAAGTACACACGGCCGAGCCCATAAGGACATAGGGAGACTGCACACAAACGTGGTCGTGTTGCTGAACATCAAGCCGTTCACGGTCATTGAGCCCAGTGCCGGTGGTGACAGGACCTGGCAGTCGGTTTGACCTGCACAAGCACAGAGTGCACAGAGCACAGAGGACAGGCATTCAGTGCATGCATGTTTGGCCTAGGGGTGAAACGAGTGCCAAAATTGAGGACTCGAGTACTCTTTGAAAAAACGAGCGAGTATTCGAGCGAGTACGAGTATTTTACTGACAACATAAAACAATGTACTGCACACACTCTCGTAACACTGAACGTATTACACCTGACACATGTAGTCTTGCATGCAGCCTAGTGCAGGAAATAGTCTGAACTACGTCTTTTGTTGGTAAGTAGGGACAAGTAATAATTTCACACTTGCATGGGTTATCAGTACTGGTCAGAGTAACAGACGTGCTTGATGTACAAGCATACAGTACATTGTGCATAAGATACTTGAGTATTTTGCGAAACGAGTCCTCACTCCTTTCGAATTTTCGAGCAAGCGCTCGAGTATTCGATATACTCGTTTCATCCCTAAAACGTTTGCGTATGTGTGCGTGGCACAGACATTGGTTTTGAATACATTGTAGTACACGCATTGTGTAAAGGAAATTGATGCGAAGACTGCCTCAACATGGCCATGCAAAGCAATAAAATAAATACAGCAGTGAATAGCGGTCAACAGTAGCTCTACATTTTGCTTGTAATAGAAGTCATTAGCGTCAGAGCAAGAAGAGGGACAAGACGAGTCAAGGGACAATCCGGAGGACGCAATATCATACGACCAACTGTTTGTTTCTACCAGCGTTATTGTACCGTCGACACAGCTCTGATGACGATATACTGGGCGAATGCCGCGGGGCCTCCCAGCGTGTCAACGGCAGTGGGTGATGGGCAGATAACAAGGTAGCTTGCGGACAACATTGGTGGCATGAAGCCTAGTGACTGCCAAGCGTCTTGGCGCGACGGGCGAGCAGTACAGTGTCATGCCCCAGGGGCTGCTGTGGCTGTCGACGTCGGCGGGTCTTGAGGTGCGTTCGCAGGCCTTCATGGCGCTCGGACAACTGCAATACTAGTACACAGACTCTCACTACTAGCTACATAGTACTCTGATTCTGGCACGTTATTTCTGCATTGAATAGTGATTGATTTTCCGCGCCGAATATCCGACGCTGCATGCATGTCCAATGCGCGTCAACAGTACTTCACACTTTCCTTTTCCCGCGTTATCACCTCAGCTATGCCAGTTTTGTATGTGGAAACCCCCTATATAATAGCAGTTTGGTCTATATTTTTAATCATTCAATATCTACCTTCACTGATGAGCTATGTATTTGCGAAACAGCTGTCTGAAGGAGTTTATCAATATCGTCTACGGAAGTGTCCTCGCAATGATGATGGTTGTGTGCAGGAGGGTCTAGTCGGCTTAAGAGCGCAGTGTGGTGGTGGAGGTGACTCAACATTTTCTTTAATGGCCGAGAGCTCTGTCGCACCCTGTAATAATAATAGAAGTCATGGTACTACTATCAGTGCTGCTGCTGGTGCTTACCTGGAGCTGGTGTGACCTTGCCTGGGCAGTACTGTGCATCAGAGCCATCAGCACAGTCGTACCAAACACCGTCGCAGCGCTGTGATGGCAGGATACAGCCACAGGCTGGAACGCAGGCAGGGCAGGTAGCCAGACTGGCACTGCAGTTGAATGGCTGGATACACGTACCCATACACACAACACACAAAGCAGTCAAGAGATGAAGAAAGTGTCTGCTCGGCACATCTTTTGTACAGTCAAGAGATATTAGCATATTTGGAGGAGGTGGTAGCCTAAAACAGGCTCGACAAAAGTTACCGGCTTATGCCAACAACTCAGTGTTCTGGTAGAGTAGACGGTTCGATACCGGAACGCCTTGACAGCCAAATTTGTATAGACCCAAACCGATCATCAGCGTTGATTTTTCACTCGAAATATGTTTGTGGAAGGAAACTGGCATGTTGAAGTTTGCTCTGGGGCCAGAGTCAATCGAACTGAGCCACTCCTTTGTGTTGACCCATTGCCTCCAAGTTGCCCAATTTTTCGCTTCAAAAAAGTTCAAATCAGAGGTGGCTCCAAACCGGACACGTTTTAGAGTGCACGTCAAATTCACTTTGGGTCTGAAATTAGCTAATTGCTATCGCTCCACGACAGCCAGTACAGAGTAACAATAAGCCTTGTGTGTGCTTCCATTAGTTTTGATTGGTATGCGGTGCTTTATTGGCAAGAGGCGAGCCGCTGTTTACCTGCGACAAGAAGTTGATTTTTCGAAAGTCGTAAAACTCAAGTCGCAGTGCGAAGCAACACGTCAAAAACTCACCTGCTTGGTATGGCGCGTCTGGTCATCGCAGAGCCATGAAATTTTGGCTCGGAGTATAACACATTGTAGTCTCACTGTGACATATGTTTTCTAATCAAAATACCAAGAGAGAAAATGAATATTGAGTCCGTTCCGGTTTGCAACCTGTGTCCTATTTGAAACCGTCGCCTCTACCCGGTGAAACACCCTAACCATACACCTACAAGTATAACATATATCCTAAGGACTCAGGCTGAGATGCCCGACTGGTCCTGGGTCCTGTGATAAGCACGATCATCATTTGTGATGATGAAAAGTGGCAGGTAACACCCAGACTATTACATGCTCTGTAAATAGGAAAGATCAACGCCACCAGAATCTGCCTTCCTACAAGCCTGAAGCTTCTCTACACAAGAGGGATATATCGGCTCTCTTGAAATTCAACTTACGATTACATGAGGCAGCTGCCCCACTCCAGGAACCGTCAATCTGGCAGATGCGCACAATGCTTCCCTGCAGGTTGTATCCGGAATTTCAGCCGAAGACGACGCTGCCTCCAGCAGAATAGTTTGTGCCCTGGGAGTAGCCGTTGGTCGGTTTAGCTAGCGGTGTGCACACACCGGCTGTGCACGTCACAGGCACGTACACACACAGGCACGTACACACACAGGCACACACACACAGGCACACACACACACACACACAGGCACACACACACACACACAGGCACACACACACACACACACACACACACACACACACACACACACACACACACACACACACACACACACACACACACACACACACACACCTTGACCTTGATACACAAGGATTCTTCATTATTTGCCACGTTTGAGCTGAGCTGCGATCATCGCGCTTTGTTGCAGTGTGCTAAAAAAACAAGAACAAAAAAACGGCCAAAAAAGTGGGGCGGCTGAGGCCGCCCCAGCCACCCCAGCTGTGCCGGCCTTGCATGCCTGGTGTACGGTCTGAAAGATGAAAGTAGGAGCTCTTGTATACTCGGGCCCGGAAAGTCTGCTTTGCCTGCTCGGCAGCAGCTTCGTAGTGGTGGTCAAGGGTCGAAGAGCGATGGATACGGATCAACTCCCCAGTGATCACACCTTTACCCATACTACGGGGGTGGTTACTACCGGCAAGCAGATACAGGAAACGATTGGTGACCTTGAAATGAGGCTTCACCGCCATGTATCCCTTACTACGGAAAACTGTGGTGTCCAGGAAATCAATGCCATCATGTGCCAGTTCATGCGCAAACTCGAGGGCCGAACACTTATTAATCCTGTCTAAAGCGCGCTGAACTTGACCTTCGCAACCATGCAATGAAACAAAAATGTCACTGATAAAGCGTCTATAAACCTGAACCTCTAAACCCTCCCCCTCTAAGATCGGCAAAATGTACCGATTCTCCAAATACAGCATAACAATGTCGGCATAGACCACTGCTGCAGGCGAACCCATGGCAGTCCCTTGGATCTGCGGAAACAAATCGTTATCTTACACGAACCCGTTAGTCTTCCGAATGACTGACATCAAGGAAGTCACTGCTGTTGTTAACCGTGTACGAAGGGCCGGGGGCATCCACCTTGTATACCTGTGTGTGATATACCACGACAATGCCACGTGACCGAGCTCGTTGGGGATGCTGGTGTAAAGGCTGGTCACATCTATACTAAAAATAAATGATCGTCCCGCACAGGCAAACCTTCTACCAAGTTGATGAAATCCGTAGTTAAGGCCAGAACAGTACTTTCCTCACGTACATACAGCTTCAGTAGAAAGTCAATGAACTTAGTGGGATAGTAGCCAGGACTATTCAGACTAACAATAGGCCTAACCTTCAGGGCACAGGGCTTATGTGTTTTGATAAGTCTCCTGAAAACGGGCACACGCCCCCGGTGCGACTAAGAACAGTGACATATAAAATGGTCATACGATGCCCGATGCGATGCCTAGTCATGGTGAGTAAACAATTGACTCGGGTCGCAAACACGAAGTCTCAACACAGCCTTGAGCCTGTTGGTTGCCATCGGCAGTCTAGCCACATGTTCATCTAGCCCCTCAGAAAAAAACAGTCATTTATAATGTTGGGCATTGTGATGCTGGGCACGACCTATATCATCATAGTGAGATCCGTCCAGGACTACTATCACAATAGACTGCCTTTGAATATGCCCGAGTCTGATCGCGTTCTAATTCCCAAACTATGTGCTGCATGTGTACACTCCGCCTATGGTTAGTCTACTCCAGAACAACGCCTGGAGAGGTTCATTGGGGGCATGATGTCCCCCACCCCATCCCCCTTGCCCCCTGCACCTGAAGTACCGGTATTGCCCCTCCCCCCCCCCCAAATAAAGTACAGGACACAGATGGAGCACTGGGGAGCACGTAGCAGTAGGCAAGTTGACGATGCCAGTGCAGACACACCTCACCTCGGTCACCACACTGGCACAGTCATATGGTCTCTAAGGAACATAGCTACCAGAGAACACACAGAATGGGAGTATATAGTGCTATCCCGGAGGATAGACAACCTCCTATACAAAAATATCTACTGATAGAGTTCTGTGTAGACCCTATGTGCACATATGTGTGGATGAGTACTGGTAAACGGACAGCTAACCCTAGTCTAAGTAAAATAAATGTAGAATGTAGACCCTGGGCAAAAAAATAAGTAAATAAAAATAATAGCAACACATGAGGGAACTCGGATGGAGAGCCAAGGATTAAAATTAAAAAAGAGGACCATAAGTTTACGAGGTATCCGTTTTTTCCAACACTAACGGGTATAAACGTGATGCAGGTAAGCATCAGGTCGTTGAATGTCATGATCTCATCAGTCAGTTTTTGTGCTGATTGTTGCACATTTTGACTCAACAGTATTCTGCATATAACCGTTAGTGTTGGACAAAACGGATAACTTGTAAACATGAGGGAACACTCATCCTTACCCAAGTCCCAACGTCAGCACTCGGCGCCGCTCCGAACCAAGTGGAACATTGGAGAGATCGTCCATCAGCTCCTCTCTTGTCCTGCGATCAAATCGCCTAATGCTAAAACACAAGAAGATAGGAAAGGCAAGTAGAATAAATAAATCAATAAAATAATAAACAACAATACAAGTTTGAACAGCTGCAAACGTAATGGACGATCCGAACAAGACCAATGATATACCTAGAAATTCTAGAAGGCACTAGGAAACATCCATACCTGCTCAAACTGAAGAGGACAACATAGAAAAAGGTAAAAAAGGGCACTACTCAAGTGTTCCTGGGATAGCTATGGTCTTTGCTATGCTATTGATTTGCAGTCTGATTCATCTGAAAAACGAAGTTTCAACTTTCAAGCATTTAATTTACAGTCCTACCCTCGTTAGTATGACATCGGTTGCAAGACAAACCTCATTAGCAGACAACGATCCAAAATCCCATGAATCATTAGCAGTCGTAAGTCCGGATAAGAGATTATTCGTTTGTAGACCAAATTCGTTATAACGTCCCCTCCA
>NC_088655.1:1504763-1587263 GCF_964019385.1 Sycon ciliatum | reverse complement strand
GGCGGGACCTCTCTTCTCCCTTCTTCTACTCTCTGTGTAGGCACTCCTGCCGACGCCGTCTGCTCAGAGCTTTAACACTGTCACCCCTGTCATTTTGCTCCTCCTCATAGTCCTCTTCTAATTATCTCAGCATTCTATTTATACAACAACTACGACCATTAAAACACTGCAATCTACCCGATCCTTACATTCCCAGCCCATTAGTACCACATCCCTAAACTTTCGACCGATAGTACGACACGTTCTATGGTCTTTTGAAATCAAACCGCAACCATTACAATAATGCGATCTAAACCATAATGAGCGTTAGCATGCTAACGCAAGTTAGCAGGCAGTCCAGCGAGCTGGCCCGACCTGCACGCATGCGCGAGTCACATGGTCATGCGCCCTCCAAGATCCTGTACAATGTCTCTTGCATGTCATTGCTGTTTTCGACTTTCGAGCATGCAACTTGCGGAACATGCGTTCCCAAACAATTTCCTCCACAATTGTGCTCGCCCCGGTGTATCTTGCTAAGCTCAATGTTAAAAGTGCATTCTGCCGAATTCCCGTCCGCCCGGAGGATTGGTCCTTGTCGATCCACTGGCAGGATCAATACTTTTATGAGAGTGCCCTGCCCTTCAGACTGTATTACGCTCCAGTCCAGCTATATGGAACTCTGTCGCATCCGCCAGTGAATGGATTATGTGCTAGCAGTTCGCACTCACACGCCTATTGCATTACGGGGAATACCTCAACTAACGTTACTTCCTCAGTGCATGCTCTGGACTTGTGTTAGCTTGCCAGCAATTCGCTATTCTGCTCCGAGCATTTACATACTTCGATGTTTCTCTGGCCCCAGCAAAAGTGGAGGGTCCAGCTCAAGTCCTGACGTTATTGGCATCATCCTATTACGGGGAGTGCCTCGACTAACGTTTCTGTCTCCATGCCTGCTCTGAACTTGTGTTAGCTCGCCAGCAACTCGCTACTCGGCGCCGCGCGTTTACATACCTCGGTGTTTCTCTGGCGTCAGTAAAAGTGCTTCCTCAATGCATGCTCTGGATCTGTGTTAGCTCGCCAGCAACTCGCTACTCGGCGCCGCGCGTTTACATACCTCGGTGTTTTCTCTGGCGTCAGCAAAAGTGGAGGGTCCAGCCCACGTCCTGATGTTTATCGGCATCATCCTGGACACCCGCCGCGCTAACATCAGTATGCCTATGGACGAACTTGCCGAGCTTCGTGATCTCCTTCGGGCCACTCTTCACACAGCTTCAACTACCCAATGTCAACTCGAGTCTCTTCTGGGAAAGCTCCCGTTTGCTACAAGAGTGATAGCCCCTGGATGCAAATTGCAGATTGTGGTCACTTGCCAACTGGTACCGGCAGCCGTGTTACCTGATCAAGCTCTCCAAAGAGTGCCTCAAAGATCTTTGCTGATGGCCTGAGCTCCTGGATTAGCGGAACGGCCGGTCCTTCTTCCTATACCCTAAATGGACGCCGTCCCCCGACTTGCTGGTATTCACTGATGCAAGTGGTGCACTTGGCCGGTGCTCGTACAATTGCGACCGGGGATAGGGCGATGGACAGTCAATCAAGCAGAGCAGCAATCGCAAAGGGTTGTTTGCAATTGTGACAGCCCGCAGCACCTGGGAAAACTAGCGGCATCAGCTGCGAATGCCAATCGATGGGCATTTACAGCAACTGCGAGGATATTGCTCATCAGTTGTGGCTTTGGCCTGGCGTTGTACACCGGCCACTCGTTTCGAATCAGCTGCGGGACTCGATATTCAGAGAGGCGGGAAGGTGGAAAGCGATGTCTGCCCGAGTAACATTCGGACGCCACCTGCAGCCAAAGTATGGGTGGCTGCGGCAATGGCCTCAGCCCATGATATCAAGTTTTGACAGTCTTTACCTAGCTTGCACCGCTTACAGATTGCACGGGTAGCTGCACTTTGTGATCCGCTCCGGGAGTGCCGATTTATGGAATATATGCTCTCAACTGGTTATGCATACCAATATATTTAGCATTTGGAGGCTCTACTCAGAGTCATTGGCGGCTCCATGCAGTCATTGGCGGCTCCATGCGGAGTCATTGGCGGCTCCATGCGGAGTCATTGGCGGCTCCATGCGGAGTCAATTTGGGGCTCCATGCGGGGTCATTCGGCGGCTCCATGCGGGGTCATTCGGCGGCTCCATGCAGAGTCATTCGGCGGCTCCATGCGGAGTCATTCGGTGGCCCCATGCGGAGTCATTTGCCGGCTCCAAGCAGAGTCATTTGCCGGCTCAGCTGCGAGCCATCTAGTGGCTCCAAGCAGAGCCATCATACCAGTTGCTCAAATCGGCACTCCCAGCTTAATCCAAAACTCGGTTGCTCTGTTGTGAGGTGGGGGGATGCTAACCTAGGAATGGGTTTGCTCCCCACACTGGAGCTAGCGCTATTCCGTCGACTTGACACTTGACGGACTCACGACTGCCATCCAGAGTCGCCACCACTATTTCTAAACCATACGGCTAATTATTTTAGTTAGCTATCCACTTACCGGTACAGTAAAACCTGTGACTACCGACCACCCCTTGGTGCCAGCAAAAGCGGTCTTTAGTAGCAGGTGGTCTTTAGTTAGAGGTTTGCACCGCGTGACCATATGTGGATCCCATTATATGATATGTATGTCAAAATGCAGCTAATACGATTCCCCAGGACTTGCGCAATGTCAGAAAGACGGAGAGATGGAGAGAGAGAGAGAGAGAGAAGATTAATTTTTTGCAGACTTCAAATTCAGCTGCTACTTCTGAAGCCAGGAGTCAAACGTTCCCTGGGGAAGTTTCGTTTCGCGCTGGGCTTCAAATTTGTTCATGCGATCAATCATACCGACTGTCCTTGTTGTGACTTCTGGATTGCTTGAACGCGATCCTTCAGCATCAGGACCTTGTGGTGCTGCTTTGTTTCTGGATTCCTTGATGCCATCGTCAATCCGTCTGTATGACTGGTGTGACAGAGCTGCCCAGTCTTCGTTTCTCCTCCGAGTAGTAACATCGATCAGAGAGCGCTTTCGATGCGCTCTCCAAGACGTTTCCTATCATGTTTTTTTCTTGACAGCGCTTGAAATTTTGACAGGTGTAGTGCAGTCCACACCGACTCCACAGCCAAAATTACCTGCATTCATTTGTTCAGCTGTAGTATCGAAAGATTCTTTTCAGGACCATGGAAAATCAGTAAAATTTCAAGAAGGAGCTTCGAGCAACATTTGATTTCCTACATCGCGGTCGCTAGTTACGGGTCAAAAATTGTGTTTGGGACAGGAAAAGGCGGTCGCTGGTCGCGTTCAGAAGGTAGTCGCTAGTCACAGTGCATTTTGAATGTGAGACCTTCCGTGCCTGGCGAAGTGGTTGGTAGTACCAGGCTGGTCGCTAGTGACAGTGGTCTTTAGTTACAGGTTTTACCGTATATCCCTTACCGAAATTGTATTCTTGAACGCAATATTCTTCTTTCTTTTTCTTCTACTCCGTTCCATCAGCACTCGGCCGATGGCAGGAGATTGGTACCCACTGGGCTAGCATGCAGCAGCCAAAGCTGGGGCCTTTTCTTACTCCGTCAAACCCACTTCTTAAAACGAAACTGACGTGCATATTCACATTGCATGTTGTGAATGTCCCCATATTTGCCCCGACATCTTAGCTCGTACAGCGCTCCAGATACATCTATGCTACGGTGCGCACCGCATACTCGAATTACGGTACGGGACACATACGGGATACTGCACCAACCATGGCATGCCACGTGAACCACCCTACCAGACACCGTGACACGCACCGAATTACAGCGGTGTGGATACTGGCTAGCGCCAGATGCTACTAAAGTACAACTGAATAGCGTCTTTTGCATAGCTACGGGAATAATCTCATATCCCAAGTATTGCAGCTCTGCTAATAGAATAATTCTGGTTACTCCCACTCCATTTCTCTAGCGCTTATTTTTCTGAAAAAATATCATCTTTGGCACCAGAATGCTGCCAACAAGAGTACATTAACCAGAGTGTGCAGCCCAAAGAGAATCGTCCCACGGCAAAGTTTATTGTTTAGGGCATAGACTCGCAGTAACAGGCTCACCTTTGCTGCATCTCACACCGCTTCACACGGTCATCTACTCTATCACCATGGTAATTTCTGTTGCACATTGCTGCTTGTTTAACAAAAACGTAGAAAACACACCGAATTTCCAGGTAATTACCATGGTGATACGGTACTTTAGCTTGAACCCATTGTATGACGGGTTTTCTATGATTGATAATGACCCAGAGAGAAACTAAACCGGTATCGAATTCCAGTCAGCGACGCAATTCTTCTGAGGTGTAAAGTGACTTCAGGAATATGTTGCAGAAAACTGCGATGCATGCTGATTATTTACTGTGCCCTATTGTGCACAATATACCAGGTGTGTTACTCAGGGATGAAGTAGATGCACACACGTGCCGGGCATCACGGCACAGGTTAGGTTTGCTACTAGCCGCTGCAGTGTACTTGTGGTCCGAACTTGCACTCTACTCAACTCTGCATACGCAAAGAGTGCTGGTGCCGAAATGAACCAGAAGGGTGCTGAGTGGGACGCAACAACACTGACTCTGTCTACCCATGTACACAGATATGATAGGGTATGCAGTACCTGCTCTAAGATTTAACACAAACCGGGTACACGTCTACCTGGCACAATTCCTGCAACACTGGGCCAGAGCCAGATGCGTTCAAGTGCGGCTACTGTGTGTCAGGGAGTCGTAAACTTACTTTCGACTTCCTGATGTACATGATTGTACATGTACATGTATGAACGTACTCGCACTGGGCACTCTGGTCGCACGCATCTGCACGCGTATGCAGCCTGTCGGTGGCGGTATACCCTCGAACGGTATAAAATAGTATAGTACTCGACAGGACTTCCGACCGGGTCGCAGGTAACCCAGTGTTCTTTTTCCAAAAGGTCCAAGTACTCACAAACAGGGCCACTGACCCGGCTCTGGAGCAGACACTGGTAATCTAGGTCCAAGTTTGCTCGATTATGTTCTGACGCTTCATGTGCTTTCATAGCCAAGGTTTCTCACTTTCTTCGCAAGCTCTTTTAGTCTTGAGAGTTGACAACTGCTTATGGTTGTGTTGGCAGAAAACATGTCAGCTAATCTGACAACCGTCCAACCCCATTTTACTGGTAAGTAGTCAGCGAGTGGCTTTGATGGGGCCATACAGTACTAGAGGGGAAGTTACGCGGCATATTTGTGCTTCCTTTTTGAAAACACGTTCTCGCTCGAAGGGTTTCTAAACTTTATCCCTGCGCTCATTGATGGAGTTCATCGATGGAGTTGCCAGCGGCACTCTACAGAAGAACAATGTTGTCAAGTTTTTTTATGAAAAACTGTCAAACATTTTCAAATTGCTATAAGTTTGGTTAGGGCCGGGTTCCACTGCGGCTCCACAGCTCCGCTGCTCCACGGTACTTGGCTGCATGCAGCAGAGCGGCGCGGTTCCAGTGACACTCGCCATTCACGGTACCGCGATCGTGCTCGACGTTTTTTTTATGACATTTAGCCTGCCTGCGCGCGCGTGAAATCCAAAAAAAATCCTCGTGTTCTGGCCTGTGCAACGAATTAAAATTCCCCCGAATAAAACAATTAAGTGCGGGAAACAATGCAAGCCGTGACCGCGGCTTGCATTTTTTTGTATCAAGCAGCGAAGCGAAAGCTGGTGATGAGCCGCGGGCTCGCTGGACCAGCTCGTAATGATGACGTTTCATGCCGTGGATGATGTGCGGCGGAGCGGCAGTGGAACCCAGCCCTTAGGCAAAGGAAATTTGTCATTAATTTGTTTATGCTGCATAGATGGAGAGCTGCACACTCTGGCTTATGGAATCTCGCCTACAGTGTAGTCGTACTGCTAGTGTACTGGCATTACAGAAGACACGAAAAACGAGAACATAATTATGGCGAGAAAGTAATTACTGGCTAAGAATTGCCCTAAGACTTACCGCTTCTCAGTGCTACATACCAGGAAGTAGTACACTACCTACTCCCTGCTCCATACGAGTGTTCTCTCCTCATTCTCTGCATCCTTTACCTCAGGAGTCTCGTCCATTTAGCGGCTCAAATGCTTGAGCTCCGGATAGCGGAAAATAGCTCGTCGTCCATTAGCGGCTCTAATAGTACCTGGTCTGAAGTGTCGCAGTCTAGCACAACTATGATTTTTTCCAGGAGGGTAAGGGTTGCAAACCCAAAGAGACCCTAAGCTTCGTCTATCAAACAAAACAATTGCCCTAAAAAATGGAAGAGGAAAAGAGTGAGCGAGCTGGTCTGAGCGCGCTACTTTTCAAAAAATAGAAGCTGAAAGCCATCAAAGACATAAGTCAAAGCATTCTGGCTAGCGCGTTTGTGTATGTCACGAGCGCTAGCGCGCTAGTCGCAGAAAACGCTCGCAGGCCAGAGTTAGCGCTATTTGGGCTGTTTGCCGCACGCGGCAGCTGGATGGATCACGTGATCCAAGCTGACAAATAAGGTCCGATGGTTCAGCTACATTGAGCCACAAGCATGACTATTGTGTAGTTGTTTGTTCTTACTTGTGATTGTGTGCAGTGCATGCAGGGAGTCGTAAAATATTAATTCACGACTCCTTGGTAGATATACAGTGTACATTGTAGCGGCTGCGCGGTTGCGCATGCACGCACTTCACTCCAGTGGCCAAAGTCGCGAAGGATGTGCCCGATTCGACTGTGCGAAAGAGTTGAAAACCCATACACTACAAAGACAGTCACATGGTTAGCATTTTATCGTTCACGCTATTTTCGACGGTCGGCGTGTAGAGGGCGAGTCTACTGGTTTTTGTGTGTTTTCGAGACACAGTTAGCAGTTCGGCTTCTGAGTCCTGACTCCTGATGCAATGCTCGACTTGTGAGTTGTGACGTAGGCCTTACTCGGAACCTCACCGTTTCGTTCTACCGTTAAAGGGGAAGTTAAGGCAAAAATTAAAATTTCACCAGTTGTAGTCTTCGGGGTGCTGAGTCGAATGGTCGTGGTCCGAGGAAGCTGAGACGCTCCCTTCCTACTTGAATCCCAATCGAACTCGCGCACTTCCACCGAAACTGGGTGACTGCGCCCTACTACATGTAGATGGGGATTTGTATGCAAAATGTCACTAAAAGCGCCATTTCGTTCTTATAAAAGCACGGATGACCGCGATTGGCCCATATGTTGTAGTCTTTTGGACGCTGAGTCGACTGGTTTTGGTCCGAAAAGGCTGCGATGCGGCGTTCCTCCTTTATTCCCAATCGAACATGGTTGAAGAAGCGGTCACGTGCTCCTGCGTACACCAGTCACCTGGTCACCGTGCCTGCAGGGTACAACTTACTAGCCTGTTTGACCTTTTTTGGGTGCAGACCTGTCACTCGAGTTGAACTCGAGTTGAACCTTGGTGTGAAAGTTGTCACCTGCTGGCGTGGTGACCAGGTGATTTGGGCACCCAGGACCACGTGAACACTTCTTCAACCATGTTCGATTGGGAATAAAGGAGGAACGCTGCATCGCAGCCTTTTCGGACCAAAACCAGTCGACTCAGCGTCCAAAAGACTACAACATATGGGCCAATCGCGGTCATCCGTGCTTTTATAAGAACGAAATGGCGCTTTTAGTGACATTTTGCATACAAATCCCCATCTAGTAGGGCGCAGTCACCCAGTTTCGGTGGAAGTGCGCGAGTTCGATTGGGATTCAAGTAGGAAGGGAGCGTCTCAGCTTCCTCGGACCACGACCATTCGACTCAGCACCCCGAAGACTACAACTGGTGAAATTTTAATTTTTGCCTTAACTTCCCCTTTAACAGGGCTTTCCATCGTCGAAACGGTACCAAACCGACGGTATTTTGGATGTTGGGTACGAGTACCGTTGTATCTAGCGTGAACGGTAAAATGCCATGTCTACACACACACACACGAAAACGGTATAGGCCGATAGTGGAAAATAGCGTGAACGGTAAAATGCCATGTCTACACACACACACACGAAAACGGTATTTCTCATCTGTAAATCTCAACAATGTCAGAATATACTTTTATATAATAATCTTTATTAAAAGGATCTCCCAGAGGCGATGGCCTGTCGAGGGGATCTCCTGATGCAAATCATGCAATAGAAATAAACAGTGAGGAAAACTACACGTGTTACAGTGTATGCTACATAAATTAGCAATAAACACAGGGCTGGGTTGTTAAAAATAAAACAATTAATTTAAATGTCAAGGGATATACCACTACAGTCAAATTTAAACCTTTTCACGTGCAAGCGATATTGCTGCTGAAATTTAGAAAGTGAATCTTGGGATGTCAGCCTTGGTGGAAGGCAGTTCCACAGCTTTCCGATCTTATGCAGAAAGAGAGAGGAAGAGATGCGGCCATGAGAATTGAAAATCAGTTTGTTTGGTCGGCGTGCGCTAGAAGAGATATTGATGTCAAAGCGGGATAGATAATCTGGGTGCCAATGGATATACTTGAACAAAACGGTGATGGAAATGTAAGTGCGTCGGAAGTGAAGGGATTCCAAATTACACAGCCTATTTAAATTATTCTTCGATTCATAGCGATCAAAATCAATCTTCGCAGACCGCAGCAGGCATCTGCAGATCTTTGCTTGTAAAATGTCAAGCGATTCTAGCTGGGTAGCGGTAAGTCTGAAGCACCAGACAGGGATAGCGTACTCTACTGTGGGTCGTACATATGACTTGTAGAGTAGGGCAATATGTCCATGCGATAGATGACGGCCCATAAAGCATAACAAATTTACACGTTGGCGAAACTTTTTGAACACAGTAGTGAAATGGTCTTGGAATTTAAGATTAGTGCTGATCTCTACGCCTAGATGGATTACGGTACTTTTAACATTGAGTGGTACGTTGTCCATTTGGACAGACGAAGAGGGTGGAGGAGCATAGTTGGAGAACATGGTGGTCTTGGCCGCAGAAAACTCCCCGTGAATGCCTCTAGCCCAGCGCTGGCAGCTTGTTAAATCCAACTGGAAATTGGCCAGATTCTCACCAACAGGTAAACCGATGTTATGAGTGTTGAGCAGTGTAACATCATCAGCAAATAGATAAGGGGCGCTGTGGGTCAATGTGTCGGGAAGGGTATTGATGTAGATTAAAAACAGCAGGGGTGCAAGATGTGAGCCTTGAGGGACACCACAATTCAAAAGATATTGGGGAGAGATCGTCTCCTTAATCTTGACAGCTATCGTTCTCTGATTGAGGTAGCATTCAAACCATTTCACTGAGTTTCGAGTCATAAAAGTACTCAGCCTCTCAATCAGGGTTGGATGATGAACCTTATCGAAGGCTTTCCTGAAGTCAAGAAATGCACAATCATATCTGTTGTGTTTGTCCGAGACACGAGCCATCTGGTGAGTAAGCAGGATAAGTTGGTCCGTTGCTGATCGCTGTGGAACATATGCAAATTGGGACGGTGATATTAATTTGTTGCGATGCAGGAAGCTGCTGAGACTCAGTGCTATCCGGTATTCGAAAAGGCGACTGACGGGATGCAGCAGTGAAATAGGACGATAATTTGTTGGTGAAGAGGCACTTCCTTTGCCTTTATATAATGGGGTAACAGAGGCCGATTTCCAGGAATTGGGGAAGCACGAAGTAGATAAGCTTAAGTTAAACAGGAATGAGAGGGATTCACACAGTAAATCTGCCATTGAGCGTAGTATCGGTATCATGTGATTTGCTGAGGTGGATTTTCGGGGGGATAGGTGTGTTAGGTCGTAATGGACTTGACCAGGACTAAATTTAGAAATGCTGTACAAAGTGGTGCAAGCACTTAATGATGGCGCTTGAGAGGGTTGTCCATTCACTGCTGGTGGCACTGAACACTGGGCTGCAAAATGTTGAGCAAGAAGATCGCATTTTTCATGCTCCGTGGTGGCGCTGGCGTCACCATCTGTAAGATCAGGGACTGACGACTTGCTGCCAGCAATGTTACAAAACTGCTTGGCCCTTTTCCACCATACATATCCGCCCTTACTGCAATTCTTTGATATACTAGCAGCCTCACGGTCAAGGAAAGCGTGTCTGGCCGCTCGAAGCTTCTTTCTGTAAAAGTTCCGCGATAAGCAATAAGCTGCTTTCGCCTCAATACACTGAGGGTTGCGCAGGTAGGCACGGTACAGTACATTCTGTCTCCGCTTCAGTTTGTGTAGATTTGGCGTGTACCAGCTCTGCTTTCGACGCTCCTGTTGACTGGTCAAGATAGAAGATCTGTCTACTAGATTCTGAAAATGAGATTCCCACGCTTTCCAAGCTGAATCCACAAGTTCAGTCCCCATTACGCGCTCAAGAAACGGTTCCTGTTCTATTAGTATGCGCAGTCTGGCGAAATCCGTTGTTCTGCGTAGTCGACATTCTCGACGCTGGGTTGGTGTGCAGAGAGATAGCGAGGCAATGACAGGACAATGATCAGATAAAGGCTCAAGTGTGTGTGTAGAGTATATCATGTCTGGTATGTTGGTTGCTATGATGTCGAGCAACGGGTTTTGACCGCTTCTAAGATTAGGTCGTGTACCAGTCCCTTCATTCATCACATTGAAACCGAACTTCACGAAAGCCGACTGCAGAGCCCTACCATTGCAGTCTGTGGTGTCAGTGTCTTTCCAGGCTCGGTTCTTGGCATTGAAGTCGCCTACAATTACGCTATTGTGTTGGTCAAACAGATCAGAGAGCTGATCGAGCGTAGATATTAAAGAACTTATAGGTTGTCTTGGGGGCCGGTACCAAACAGATAAGAAAACAGGTCGGCTTGGATGCTTGATCTCAACAGTCATCATTTCGCAGCTACCATACGTAAATTCTGGGTGAAAATCGCAGCTCAAGTGGTCCTTAACATAGATTGCTACGCCACCCCCACCAAGCTGTGACCATGGTAGGGATGTACTGCTTCTGTCCTTTCGGTATAGTTTATAACCTGGTATGGTTACAACATTATCAGGAATGGTGGGATTTAGCCACGTTTCTGTTAGACAAAGAATATCCAGAGATTCTAGTGTCAATAGGTTCAATACTTCGGCTTGTTTACTCAGGAGACTACAACAGTTGGAAATACATATTCGGCATTCTTTTTGCTTCGGAGATCCCCGGGGTTCCTATGCCGAGTTGGTCTGCAGTAACCTCTGAATTTCTGCATCTGAAGCTGTTTTACCTTCGACAAGTATGCTGTCAAGTGGAAGGGAGCATTTGACACCATTGGCGCGGAGTTTCTTGAATGTTGGTAGGGTACGGCGTCGAGTTTCCTGTTGCTTTTTTGTCAGGTCATGATTAACGTATACGTTATGTGCACCATGCTTCAGGCCAAAACGATTTTTCATGAGGTGCGCCTTCGTATCTGCATTGGTTTTTACGTGAATTAACCTTGGTTTGTCCCCAGATGGCTTGCCAATTCGCTTTACCTCGATTGTGGCAGGGTTGATTTCAGGTACCAAAGTACGAATGAGTTGTGGGAGATTTTCGTTGTCCACCTCTGGGAGACCCGAGATGATGGCGTTGTCTCGGATTTCAATCTGCCTGCGGTCCTCTTGAACAATCTCTCGTACCGTATTGCATAGTTGGGGTACGGGTAAGGGAGGCTGGTTTTGGGCAGGTGGTACGACAGGGCATGCCTCACAGGGGGTCCGGTTTGGGGTTTCGAGGATCTGAACTCGTCTATGCAGGTCTTGGCAGGTCTTCTTTATGTCTTCGCTTGCAGCTGCTGAGCCACTTGTACTCTGCTTCAAGCTGTCCATGTTGGTGGATAATTGGAACATAGCTTGGTCCACATCTTTAACTACATTGTCAACCCGATTTGCAAGTGAACGTATTGCGGCATTTTGCTGATCATTGCTGTTGGTGGCAGCTTGTCTTGTTATCTCTGTCTCATCATACTTGGCAGAGAGGAATGCCACGCTTTCCTCCAACTCCCGTACCGTATCATGGTGTGATTTCTCTACCGTATCAATCCGTGTTTCGAGGGTTGCAAGACGTGCTTCCACTGAGAGTTTCAAATCTGATATTTGAGAACAATTATTTTCAATAGCTTTGAGAATTGTTGTCATTTTGCCATCCAATAAAGTGCTCATACATGTACGAAATTGCTCAACAAGGTGGTCTGCACTTACAATTCCCTCGGTAGGTGTCGCTAGGTGGGAGGGGAAAGTGCGACCAGGGACGGGTGAGAAGGCGGGCGTATTGCTACTAATTGGATAATCCGTGTCAGATGGTTTCCTTGGACCAAGGGATGACTGGCTTTGAGGTGACTTCGGCTGCGTTGTCACTATCTCAGCATCAGGTCTTGGTGATGTCTCCACACTCCGGGTGACATGCTTCCGTTTGAGAGAGTCCTCCCCTGGTGGAGCTCCTGCCAGAGCGGAAAGCACCCGTGTCAACCCTTCGAGCGACATGTTCGATTTCGAATTGACCACTGAAACCACCACAGCACAGTCCCACAGACACTGATATTCTGTTCTTACACTGCTACTATTACTTCTACGGAAAGGTTAACTCTGGCTTTGACGTTATACACTGGCTTGGGAACGATACATACAGAGCTTCAAATTTTGCATCCGTATCCATAATATTTTGGAGAGGCGATGGAACAAGGAAGAGAGTCTGGCTTGACCCACCTAGCAGGAATTCAGAACCTGGGTGCGCTCTATATAGGCTGATAGTGGAAAATAGCGTGAACGGTAAAATGCCATGGCCACACACACAAAACGGTATAGGCCGACAGTGGAAAATAGCGTGAACGGTAAAATGCCATGTCTGTACACACACACAAAACGGTATAGGCCGACAGTGGAAAATAGCGTGAACGGTCAAATGCCATGTCTATACACACACACAAAACGGTATAGGCCGACAGTGGAAAATAGCGTGAACGGTAAAATGCCATGTCTACACACACACAAAACGGTATAGGCCGACAGTGGAAAATAGCGTGAACGGTAAAATGCCATGTCTATACACACACACAAAACGGTATAGGCCGACAGTGGAAAATAGCGTGAACGGTAAAATGCCATGTCTACACACACACAAAACGGTATAGGCCGACAGTGAAAAATAGCGTGAACGGTAAAATGCCATGTCTATACACACACACACAAAACGGTATAGGCCGACAGTGGAAAATAGCGTGAACGGTAAAATGCCATGTCTATACACACACAAAACGGTATAGGCCGACAGTGGAAAATAGCGTGAACGGTAAAGTGCCATGTCTATACACAAACAAAACGGTATAGGCCGACAGTGGAAAATAGCGTGAACGGTAAAATGCCATGTCTACACACACACAAAACGGTACAGGCCGACAGTGGAAAATAGCGTGAACGGTAAAGTGCCATGTCTATACACACACAAAACGATATAGGCCGACAGTGGAAAATAGCGTGAACGGTAAAATGCCATGTCTATACACACACACAAAACGGTATTGGCCGACAGTGGAAAATAGCGTGAACGGTAAAATGCCATGTCTATACACACACACACAAAACGGTATAGGCCGACAGTGGAAAATAGCGTGAACGGTAAAATGCCATGTCTACACACACACAAAACGGTATAGGTCGACAGTGGAAAATAGCGTGAACGGTAAAATGCCATGTCTATACACACACACAAAACGGTATAGGCCGACAGTGGAAAATAGCGTGAACGGTAAAATGCCATGTCTATACACACACATACAAAACGGTATAGGCCGACAGTGGAAAATAGCGTGAACGGTAAAATGCCATGTCTACACACACACAAAACGGTATAGGCCGACAGTGGAAAATAGCGTGAACGGTAAAATGCCATGTCTATACACACACACAAAACGGTATAGTTTAGTAGTCTAGATACAGTGCAACGAGTGTTAGTTTCCAAGATCTTTACAAGACTGGCGAACACTAAATGTCATGAAGAAAGTGAAGAGAAAGGAGGTTTACATAGGAAAGAGATTGTGATAGAAGACTGTGCAATGAAGTTTGTTGTTTTGTTAGATATCTGACGTGTGCTGTTTGGAAGAAGTGTTTGGATGCAAACAGAACTTACAAGAGATGAGTAAAGACTACTTTTCTACAATAGCGTTGTAGGCGAGGAGTGCGTAACATCAAAAGATGTCGTAATGTGTATTGGAACTATGCTAGCCAAACATTACGTAATTATTATGGTAGCGAAGTACGTGTAGTAGGTATTACAATGTGTGCGAGAGTATGGTGAATCAGTGTTTGTGATGATGAGGAAAATATGACGTGTACATGCAAACAAATGATGATGTCATGATGCGAGAACGTCAGAGACGCTACAGAGCTCCCCTCCTAGTGAATGAGTAATGAGCGATAACTAGCGCGATAAAGTGAGAGCAAGCAAATGGGATAAGCGAGAGAGTGTCAGAAATAGGCGGGAAATCTGACTTGACGACCAGCTCGTGTTTGGCGTGGCGGAGGCACGTCGAATGCGAGCGATGGCGTCGGCTTGGTCGGATGGCAATGGTCGACAGACTGGTTGTCATGGAATGCTGGTTTGAGTCGATCGATGGATACTGTGTCGGAGCGGCCGTTGAGGTCGAGGCGGAAGTACTTATCATGACGTTCCAGGACTCGGTGTGGACCAGTGTAAGGACGTTGGAGGGGCGTTCGTGTTGCATCTGTGCGAATGAAGACTTGAGAGCATGTCGAGAGGTCAGCTGGAATGAACGGATGCTGGGTGGGTGGTGTGCGGGGTTGTGTAGGGCGGAGCTCGGACATGGCTTGTTTGAGGCGGCTGACATAGGACGTCGGATCCGGAAATGGCTCAGGCTCGTCAGTGAGGAAATCACTTGGCAGGCGGAGGTGGCAACCGTAGACCATTTCTGCAACTGAGCAGTTGAGGTCAGCCTTCAGGGAGGAGCGAATGCCGAGCAGGACTAGTGGCAGATGTTCCGTCCAGCGCTGTGGATTGTCGGAAGCTCGGAGTGCAGCTTTCAGTTGTCTGTGAAAGCGCTCTACCATGCCGTTGGCAGCAGGGTGGTAAGCCGTTGTACGAATGCGAGATGTGCCAAGTAGTGACATGAGCGATGACCACAGGGATGACTCAAATTGGGCACCTCGGTCGGTTGTGAGCACAGTGGGAACACCAAATCGGGCGACCCAGGTGGCAACAAACTGGCGAGCGACGGTTTCGGCTGTAATGTCGGGAATAGGTACTGCTTCGGGCCAGCGAGTAAAGCGATCTACCATTGTCAAGAGGTAGCGAGACTCACTAGAAGATGGAAGCGGGCCTACGATGTCGACATGGACATGGGAGAAACGGGCATCAGGTTGCTTGAATGCACTTACGGGAGATGTGGTGTGGCGCTGAACTTTAGACTGCTGACAAGCGTAGCAGGTACGACACCACTCACTAATATCCTTGTTCATTGCGGGCCAGACGTAGCGAGCTGTAATCAGGTGCCTGGTAGCGCGGGTACCAGGGTGGGAGAGGCCGTGAAGCGAATTGAAAACAGCACGGCGCAGCTTGGCAGGTACATACGGGCGGGCAGACGCAGTAGAGGTGTCACAGATGAGCGAGTGATCAGTCATGGGCAGAGCTATAGATTGCCAGCATAGCGAAGTGGATGGATCCTTGCCAGGACTGGGCAAGTCTGGATCATCTTGTTGAGCGGCGGCAAAGGAAGCTGTGTCAATGGCAGTGATGGCAGAAACGGGCTCATCGGGTAGGTGGCATCGTGACAGTGCATCAGCGGCAGCATTCTGAGAACCCTTGACGTGACGAATATCTGTCGTGAACTCAGCAATGTACGACAAATGGCGCTGTTGACGCGGGCTGTGGGTCTGTGAACGGCTGTGGATGGCATGTGTCAGAGGCTTGTGATCGGTGCACACATGGAAGACACGCCCTTCCAGGAAGTGTCGGAAATGCTTAATGGCTAGGTAAATAGCGAGGAGCTCTCGACAGAAGGTGCTGTAGCGTGTCTCAGCAGGCTTTAACTTGCGTGAAAAGAAGGCAACAGGATAACACTCACCATCTAGCTCTTGTTGGAGGACGGCACCAACAGCAATGTCTGAAGCGTCGACCATCAAGCTGTAGGCGGCATCCGGGCGAGGATGGTGAAGTGTGATGGCATCAGTGAACGCAGCTTTGACATCATTGAAAGCAGCGAGGGCCGAGTCGGACCAGACGAGCGCGCCTTTGGTGCGGTGGCGTTTCTCAAGCATAGCGTGCAGAGGTGCGAGCTTAGCAGCAAGATGTGGCTGAAATCGGTGATAGAACGTGACGAAGCCGATGAACTCACGGAGCTTACGAACACTAGCTGGCTGTGGGAATTCACGAATGGCGGTCATGCGAGCGTCGAGAGGTCGGATACCTGAGGCAGTCACGTGATGTCCCAGGAAGTCAAGCTCATCCTGGCCGAACTGCGACTTCCGGACGTTGATCAAGATGCCATGTGAAGCAAGGCGGGAGAATATGCAGCGAAGGTGGGCCATATGTTCAGCGGGTGAGGCGCTAGCAATGAGCAAGTCATCCAGATATGCAAAGCAGAAGGGAAGGTCTGAAACTACCTGGTCAATGAAGCGTTGGAATGTCTGGGCTGCGTTGCGAAGGCCAAAGGGCATGCGGACAAACTCAAACAGTCCAAAGGGGGTGGTGATGGCAGTTTTCGAGATGTCGTCAGGGTGCACAGGAATGTGGTGGTATGCACGGACGAGGTCAATCTTAGAGAAGATGATCTTGTCATGCAGGCGGGACGTGAAGTCTTGAATATGCGGGATGGGATAGCGGTCGGGGATCGTGCAGTCATTCAAGGCTCGGTAATCACCACAGGGTCGCCAGTCACCGGATTTCTTTGGCACCATATGCAGAGGGGATGACCATGCACTAGAGGAGGGACGAAGAATGCCTAAATCTAACATGTGTTGGAACTCACACTTAGCGACAGCAAGGCGGTCGGGTGCCAGACGGCGAGGCTTAGCGTGGACGGGGTGGCCATCTGTGACTATGCGGTGTGTCACATTGTGCTTGACAGGCGAGTCACCAGTGGTCGGTCGGACAAGGTCAGGAAACTCACTCAGCAGGGCAGAATACTCACTAGGGCTGTCAGTGTCCAGCAGGTTGGTAGCGGAGGTGCTGACATCCGAAGCGGATCCGACAACGGCAAGTTGAGTAGTGGAATCCCGGAGACATCTGGCGGCCAGGTCGACAGTGAGCTGGAAGTGGCCAAGGAAATCCGCACCCAGGATCGGATAGCTGACGTCTGCAACGACGAAGACCCATTTGAAAGTGCGTCGGAGACCTAAGTCTAAATCTAGCAGCTGCTGACCGTACGTGGCGATGCTGCTCTGATTCGCTGCACGGAGACGAGGACTATTGCGATGAACACGACGAGACAGAGTTACGAATGACGGAGGAAGAACACTGACGGCGGCGCCGGTGTCGACAAGGAACTCGACGGACTGGGAGCGATCCTTGACGAATAGTAGGCGACCGGTAGCGGTATTCGAGGGGCCAACCACACTAGCGGTCGCGACTAGTGGCTGGCCTTCCCGTTTCCCGACAGGAATCGGCAGGGGTCTCGGCATTTGTTCGCCTTCGCACCGAACGCACGGTGATACCAGCAAAGGTCGTCGTGATTGTCACGGCCGGGAGACCTGGAGGCACTTGGGTGGCGTGACGGTGGCCCGGGACTACGCTCTCGTTGGCGGCCACGCTGGGAAGGGGCACCGGTGTCACGGGTCATCACATTCACAGCGGACGTCAGCTTGGCGAGTTCAGCTCGGAGCTGGGCCATCTCAGCCCTGTCAGCGGCGCAGGCCTGTTCCGCATCTGTGGACGCTGTAGATCTACATGATAAGGCCGTACTAGACCGAGCAGGGCTAGGGGCTTCACTCAGAGCGTGAACACTTGTACCGGTGAGTGGGGTTGAGCACGTGCTTTCAACCACCTTGTCAGCAAGCGCGGCGAGGTCGTCCAGGTTGAGTCTTGCAGGTGTTGCAGCCATGAATCAGGCGGACCGTCACGGGCAAACGCTGTACAAACAGCTCGCGCAGGATAGTCGGGTCTAGAGACTTACTGCCCGAAAGCGAGCGGAAGCGGAAGAACCAGCGTCGCTGGACATATTGCACTTTACTCACGTCGGGGGTCACCAATTTAGTAGTCTAGATACAGTGCAACGAGTGTTAGTTTCCAAGATCTTTACAAGACTGGCGAACACTAAATGTCATGAAGAAAGTGAAGAGAAAGGAGGTTTACATAGGAAAGAGATTGTGATAGAAGACTGTGCAATGAAGTTTGTTGTTTTGTTAGATATCTGACGTGTGCTGTTTGGAAGAAGTGTTTGGATGCAAACAGAACTTACAAGAGATGAGTAAAGACTACTTTTCTACAATAGCGTTGTAGGCGAGGAGTGCGTAACATCAAAAGATGTCGTAATGTGTATTGGAACTATGCTAGCCAAACATTACGTAATTATTATGGTAGCGAAGTACGTGTAGTAGGTATTACAATGTGTGCGAGAGTATGCTGAATCGGTGTTTGTGATGATGAGGAAAATATGACGTGTACATGCAAACAAATGATGATGTCATGATGCGAGAACGTCAGAGACGCTACAATAGGCCGACAGTGGAAAATAGCGTGAACGGTAAAATGCCATGTCTATACACACACACAAAACGGTATAGGCCGACAGTGGAAAATAGCGTGAACGGTAAAATGCCATGTCTACACACACACACAAAACGGTATAGGTCGACAGTGGAAAATAGCGTGAACGGTAAAATGCCATGTCTATACACACACAAAAAACGGTATAGGCCGACAGTGGAAAATAGCGTGAACGGTAAAATGCCATGTCTATACACACACATACAAAACGGTATAGGCCGACAGTGGAAAATAGCGTGAACGGTAAAATGCCATGTCTAAACACACACACAAAACGGTATAGGCCGACAGTGGAAAATAGCGTGAACGGTAAAATGCCATGTCTATACACACACACAAAACGGTATAGGCCGACAGTGGAAAATAGCGTGAACGGTAAAATGCCATGTCTACACACACACACAAAACGGTATAGGCCGACAGTGGAAAATAGCGTGAACGGTAAAATGCCATGTCTATACACACACACAAAACGGTATAGGCCGACAGTGGAAAATAGCGTGAACGGTAAAATGCCATGTCTACACACACACAAAACGGTATAGGTCGACAGTGGAAAATAGCGTGAACGGTAAAATGCCATGTCTACACACACACAAAACGGTATAGGCCGACAGTGGAAAATAGCTTGAACGGTAAAATGCCATGTCTATACACACACACAAAACGGTATAGGCCGACAGTGGAAAATAGCGTGAACGGTAAAATGCCATGTCTACACACACACACAAAACGGTATAGGCCGACAGTGGAAAATAGCGTGAACGGTAAAATGCCATGTCTACACACACACACAAAACGGTATAGGCCGACGGTGGAAAATAGCGTGAACGGTAAATTGCCATGTCTACACACACACAAAACGGTATAGGTCGACAGTGGAAAATAGCGTGAACGGTAAAATGCCATGTCTATACACACACAAAACGGTATAGGTCGAAGGTGGAAAATAGCGTGAACGGTAAAATGCCATGTCTACACACACACAAAACGGTATAGGCCGACAGTGGAAAATAGCGTGAACGGTAAAATGCCATGTCTATACACACACACACAAAACGGTATAGGCCGACAGTGGAAAATAGCGTGAACGGTAAAATGCCATGTCTACACACACACAAAACGGTATAGGTCGACAGTGGAAAATAGCGTGAACGGTAAAATGCCATGTCTATACACACACACAAAACGGTATAGGCCGACAGTGGAAAATAGCGTGAACGGTAAAATGCCATATCTATACACACACACAAAACGGTATAGGCAAACAGTGGAAAATAGCGTGACCGGTAAAATGCCATGTCTATACACACACACAAAACGGTATAAGCCGACAGTGGAAAATAGCGTGAACGGTAAAATGCCATGTCTATACACACACACAAAACGGTATAGGCCGACAGTGGAAAATAGCGTGAACGGTAAAATGCCATGTCTACACACACACACAAATCGGTATAGGCCGACAGTGGAAAATAGCGTGAACGGTAAAATGCCATGTCTATACACACACGCAAAACGGTATAGGCCGACAGTGGAAAATAGCGTGAACTGTAAAATGCCATGTCTACACACACACAAAACGGTATAGGCCGACAGTGAAAAATAGCGTGAACGGTAAAATGCCATGTCTATGCACACACAAAACGGTATAGGCCGACAGTGGAAAATAGCGTGAACGGTAAAATGCCATGTCTAAACACACACAAAACGGTATAGGCCGACAGTGGAAAATAGCGTGAACGGTAAAATGCCATGTCTATACACACACACACAAAACGGTATAGGTCGACAGTGGAAAATAGCGTGAACGGTAAAATGCCATGGCCACACACACAAAACGGTATAGGCCGACAGTGGAAAATAGTGTGAACGGTAAAATGCCATGTCTGTACACACACACAAAACGGTATAGGCCGACAGTGGAAAATAGCGTGAACGGTAAAATGCCATGTCTATACACACACACACAAAACGGTATAGGCCGACAGTGGAAAATAGCGTGAACGGTAAAATGCCATGTCTACACACACACAAAACGGTATAGGCCGACAGTGGAAAATAGCGTGAACGGTAAAATGCCATGTCTATACACACACACAAAACGGTATAGGCCGACAGTGGAAAATAGCGTGAACGGTAAAATGCCATGTCTACACACACACAAAACGGTATAGGCCGACAGTGAAAAATAGCGTGAACGGTAAAATGCCATGTCTATACACGCACACACAAAACGGTATAGGCCGACAGTGGAAAATAGCGTGAACGGTAAAATGCCATGTCTATACACACACAAAACGGTATAGGCCGACAGTGGAAAATAGCGTGAACGGTAAAATGCCATGTCTATACACACACACAAAACGGTATAGGCCGACAGTGGAAAATAGCGTGAACGGTAAAATGCCATGTCTACACACACACACAAAACGGTATAGGCCGACAGTGAAAAATAGCGTGAACGGTAAAATGCCATGTCTATACACACACACACAAAACGGTATAGGCCGACAGTGGAAAATAGCGTGAACGGTAAAATGCCATGTCTATACACACACAAAACGGTATAGGCCGACAGTGGAAAATAGCGTGAACGGTAAAGTGCCATGTCTATACACAAACAAAACGGTATAGGCCGACAGTGGAAAATAGCGTGAACGGTAAAATGCCATGTCTACACACACACAAAACGGTACAGGCCGACAGTGGAAAATAGCGTGAACGGTAAAGTGCCATGTCTATACACACACAAAACGATATAGGCCGACAGTGGAAAATAGCGTGAACGGTAAAATGCCATGTCTATACACACACACAAAACGGTATTGGCCGACAGTGGAAAATAGCGTGAACGGTAAAATGCCATGTCTATACACACACACAAAACGGTATAGGCCGACAGTGGAAAATAGCGTGAACGGTAAAATGCCATGTCTACACACACACACAAAACGGTATAGGTCGACAGTGGAAAATAGCGTGAACGGTAAAATGCCATGTCTATACACACACACAAAACGGTATAGGCCGACAGTGGAAAATAGCGTGAACGGTAAAATGCCATGTCTATACACACACATACAAAACGGTATAGGCCGACAGTGGAAAATAGCGTGAACGGTAAAATGCCATGTCTACACACACACAAAACGGTATAGGCCGACAGTG
Organism: Sycon ciliatum; assembly: GCF_964019385.1. NCBI lineage: Eukaryota > Metazoa > Porifera > Calcarea > Leucosolenida > Sycettidae > Sycon > Sycon ciliatum. Next base: position 1,565,429 of record NC_088655.1, on the reverse strand, counting down.
GAAAATAGCGTGAACGGTAAAATGCCATGTCTATACACACACACAAAACGGTATAGGCCGACAGTGGAAAATAGCGTGAACGGTAAAATGCCATGTCTATACACACACACAAAACGGTATAGGCCGACAGTGGAAAATAGCGTGAACGGTAAAATGCCATGTCTACACACACACACAAAACGGTATAGGTCGACAGTGGAAAATAGCGTGAACGGTAAAATGCCATGTCTATACACACACAAAAAACGGTATAGGCCGACAGTGGAAAATAGCGTGAACGGTAAAATGCCATGTCTATACACACACATACAAAACGGTATAGGCCGACAGTGGAAAATAGCGTGAACGGTAAAATGCCATGTCTAAACACACACACAAAACGGTATAGGCCGACAGTGGAAAATAGCGTGAACGGTAAAATGCCATGTCTATACACACACACAAAACGGTATAGGCCGACAGTGGAAAATAGCGTGAACGGTAAAATGCCATGTCTACACACACACACAAAACGGTATAGGCCGACAGTGGAAAATAGCGTGAACGGTAAAATGCCATGTCTATACACACACACAAAACGGTATAGGCCGACAGTGGAAAATAGCGTGAACGGTAAAATGCCATGTCTACACACACACAAAACGGTATAGGTCGACAGTGGAAAATAGCGTGAACGGTAAAATGCCATGTCTACACACACACAAAACGGTATAGGCCGACAGTGGAAAATAGCGTGAACGGTAAAATGCCATGTCTACACACACACACAAAACGGTATAGGCCGACAGTGGAAAATAGCGTGAACGGTAAAATGCCATGTCTACACACACACACAAAACGGTATAGGCCGACAGTGGAAAATAGCGTGAACGGTAAAATGCCATGTCTACACACACACACAAAACGGTATAGGCCGACAGTGGAAAATAGAGTGAACGGTAAATTGCCATGTGTAGTGTTTCGTACTTTAGTCTAACCAGACCAACCAGAGAGCCAAGACCTTAGTTCTAACTGTTGTACTACGATAAGACAAAGAACCAAGAACACATGCAATCTACTAGATATATACATACGGGCTAAAGTGGGAAGGAGGAATGGAATGCTAGATCATGTAAGTGGATCATGATGATGGGAATGCATGTATGCATGGGCTTCATGCATCTTGTCACATGACACTACACCTCCCTTTCTTTGAGGTTGTAAGAGCAAATATGGCAGTAGATTAAGAAGATGGAGAAGATACCTAACTGGGCGACTTAATCAAGACCGTTGCAGAAGGGATCCATTACAGAGTTCTGAAAGCACTGGTCTGTCCGAGGGAGTATTCTAGTATAGTGCATTGTACATGTATATCCTCTCCTCTTACAAAGAAAAGACCTAAGGGTGTACAGAGGACACACAGGCACATGCAAGCCATTAGGAAAGAGAACAAGCAAGAGAGGGAGAGACAGAAGAGTGGAGTATTTTGTTTGGAGAGACCAACGTTAGAAGCGATCGGGAGCGTGAACGACACGGCCGCGAGCCGTGACATACTTATCAGGCTGGTCTTGAGCTGGAGGGGTCGATGGCAAGTTGGGAACTGCAGAACACGGCGGAGTAGAAGGTTGACTGGCTGGGGGATCAGGATCGGTAGTAGCGGCAGAGTGACCAGCAGGCGGCAACTGTTGCGGCGTTGGCATTGGGACAATGTGCCGCCGGTTGCGTCTGAACTGGCCCGATGGGGTTGCTACGATGTAGGAGCGCAAGGCTGGTTGGCTCATCACGTGGCCAGACTCTTCACGATCAGGTAGATACACAGGCTGTTGGGGACACAGAGACGGCAGTGTCCGGGCTGCATGGCGACTGGCATGGTTGGTGCTTTGGCGATCCTTTAAGCGCTGATCCGCAGCACGCAGGTCGCTCTGATCGACTGGATGCGACTGTCGCTGTGTTGGAGAGAGAGGTAAGAGTGACTGCAGCTGGCGGTTCATCAGAAGCTGGGCTGGACTCTTACCATTCTCCAAGGGAGTGTTGCGGTACGCGAGTAGTGCGAGGTGCCAATCAGTGCCCTGACGGAACAGACTCTTGACCGTGCGAACAGCACGCTCGGCCATGCCATTGGCTTGCGGATAGAGAGGGCTACTGGTGACGTGGCGGAAGCCATAGGTGGATGCAAACTGGGCAAATTCAGCACTGGTGAATTGCGGTCCGTTGTCGGTCGTTAGAGAGTCAGGGATGCCATGGCGAGCGAACAGTGACTTGAAATGGCCGACTGTACGAGCTGTGGAGAGCGAGGGCATGTCGAGGACCTCGATGAACCGAGAGTAGTAGTCGATGACGAGGAGGTGGTTGCGACCGTCGATTGTGAAGAAGTCTGCGGCCAGATGTTGCCAAGGAAACTCTGGGAGTGGAGTTGAGAGAAGAGGCTCGGGTGGCTGAGAGCGGTGTCGACTGCATTCTTCACATGTTTGGACAAGAGTAGCTATGTCCGACGAGAGCGATGGCCACCATACGGAAGTGCGGGCCAGGCGTCGGCACTTGGTGATGCCTTGATGACCCTGGTGAAGGCGAGCCAGGATTTCTTGCTGGTGAGCGGGAGGTATGTAGAGACGCTGATCATACAGAATCAAGCCGTCGTCCGTGAGGCTGAAATGTGCGCTGTGCTCTATAAGAAACTGCACTACGGGAGGAGCATCGCTAGGAGCAGGCCAGCCGTGCTGCAGGTACTCGATGATGTGAGCACAGCTATCGTCGTCGCTTTGCCATGCTGAAACCTCTTCCAGGCGTTGCGCAGTGGCAGGCAGAGCCTCAGTGACGTACGACACCATAGCAGCGGTCTCAGCCTCCAGTGTGGCAGAAGCGTCGGCATCTGTGCTGCGCAGAGGAGCTCGAGACAAAGCGTCGGCAATTGCGAGTTGTTTGCCAGGAGTGTGGACAATACTGTAATCGAATCGAAGTAGCCGTAGACGAAACCGGAGGACCCGCGGAGGGAGGTCGTCAAGAGCACGGGTACCGAGCAGAGGGATGAGTGGCTTGTGATCCGTCTCAATGGTGAATGGCATGCCGAGGAGGTAGTGTGAGAGCCGGTCGCAGGCCCACGTTGCAGCCAGAGCCTCCTTCTCGATTTGCGAATAGCGCGTTTCCGCTGGTGTGAGAGAGCGAGACAAATAGGCTACAGGACGGACGGACGCGTCGGGCTGGCGTTGTAGAAGCACTGCACCCAGGCCAAAGGAAGATGCATCAGCAGATACTGTAGTGTGGTAGTTGGGAGAGTACTTGGCCAGGACGGGCTCGTTACTCAGTGACGTCTTGATGCGGTCGAACGCGGCACACTGCTCAGCACCCCACTGCCACGGGGTGCCTTTGACGAGGAGAGACCTGAGAGGTTGCGTGATGGAGGCCAAGTCCGGAATGAACTTGCCTAGGTGGTTGGCCATGCCGAGCAGACGGCGGACGGAATGGACATCGGAGCAGGGAGAGAGCTCCTGGATCGCGTGGATCTTGTCTGGATCTGGACGGATGCCACAGCCATCAATCACGTGGCCCAGGAACTTGATCGAGGTGGCATGAAATTGACACTTCTCGCTGTTGAGCGTGACACCGGCGGATTGAAGACGGGCCAGAGCTGGTCGAAGGTTGTCGACCTCCTCCTCGAGGGTGGAGCCGAATGTGAGGACGTCGTCCATCATGCAGATGTTGCCAGGGAGGTCGCTGAGCAGATCTGACATCTGTTTCTGAAAATACTCGGGTGCCGAGGAGATGCCAAAGGGGAGCCGCGTGTAGCAGAATCTGCCGATGGGCGTGATGAAGGTGGTTAGTAGCTGCGACTCCGGCGCCAACGGAATTTGGTGAAACCCGCTGTTAGCGTCCAGCTTGGAGAATACCTTGGCATCACCGAGGCGAGCGAGGAGATGGTCCGTGGTAGGGAGAATGTGCCGTTCGCGCTTGACGGCTTTGTTGAGCCGTGTGAAGTCACCGCAGATGCGCACGCTGCCGTTTGGTTTTGGCACAACGACCATGCCGGCACACCAATCTGTCGGTTCGGACACTGGGCGAATGACGCCAGCGTCTTCCATGCGACGGAGGGCTTCAACAACCTTCGATTCCATGGGCAGAGCAACTCGCCGAGGAGTGGAGAGCGAGTATGGAGGAGCCTCATCGCGAAGTTGAATGGTGTGGAGAGGACCGAAGGTACCTAGGCCCGAGAACAGGTCAGGAAACTCAGCGGCAACAGGAGAGCGAGAGTCTGAAGCTGAGTCACTAGAGGTAGAGGTGGTCTCCAGGACGTTAGCAGGAGCAGGCAGGATGCCGAGAGCCTCAATGGCTGGACGTCCGAGCAGTGGAAGCTTGAGGTCGCGGACCACGTACACCTGGGTGGGCACGGAGTGAGACTGAGATGAGTGAGCTGTGCGCAGGTCAGCTGTAAACCGGCCACAAACATTGAGGCTTGTGTTGTCCGGGCCCCGGAGAGTACGGTTCGATGGGGCGAGCGAGATAGGCAAGTCCAGGGACGTGAACACTGTAGCTGGTATAGCAGTGACATCCGCACCCGTGTCGACCTTCATAGTTATGGCCTTGCCGTGCAGAAGCATAGGGAGATTCCAGCCTGTGCCATGGGTCAGGGTGCCCAGAAATGCGTCAGCAGAACTCACTGCCGACCTAGAGGAATCACTGTGGCTGGAGAGAGAATGGACACCTGTGCCCCGCGGGGACTGATGAGTGCCCTGTCGTGCAGAAGAACCGGAGGAACCAGATGGTGGCGAAGAGCGGCACACTCGTTGAAAGTGGCCTGTCTTGCCACACCCTTTGCAGGTGACACGACTTGCAGGACATCGTGCGCGGGGATGTGACTCGTATCCGCACCAAGGACAAGAATCAGATGATGGAGTCGAGTGGCGCGAGGAGCTGGGAGCATCACGCAGCGGAGGACGATCGTGACTAGAACGCAGCCGCCCCTGATCCTGGCGGACAGCAAACAACGACTGATCAGCTGCTGCACGTACCGTCGTTTGTTGCTCCTTGATGGCAGCGCTTTGGCGAGCGTGAGCCAGCGCCTTCTCCAGCGTCATATCCGAATCCATTTGCAGGCGTTCAGAAAGACGTGCATCTGCTAACCCTGCGATCAACCGGTCCCGGAGCATCTCATCGTGCATGGCCTTGAAGTTGCACCTATCTGCCAAGCGGTAGAGATCATTTACGAATGCATCTAGTGACTCCGTGGGCTGTTGGGTGCGCTGATGGAAACATGCACGTTCGTACACATAATTTCTCTTCTTGCTGAAGTGGGCAGTGAAACGCTCAGTGACTGTGGTAAATTTACTCACGTCATCCTCAGGTAGATGAAAGCTGTCCAGTAGGTCGTCAGCTTGCTCGCCCATCGTGTAGAGGAGGGAGTTCACCTGGACCGACTCCGGTTGGGTGTGAAGACCAGACGCCTGACGATAGCGGTTAAAACGACGCAGCCAGCGGTCCCACTGATCTGCAGCCTGGAAATTGAACGATGATGGAGGGGACACCTGTGAGAGGTGAACCATCCCCGGAAGAGAAACCTGGGCGGGCTCGGGCGCCGAAGAAGACGTAGAAGGCGCTCCGCCGGAGGAGCTACCTGAACCACCACTGCTGCCTCCGCCACCGGCGGGGGAAGATCCGCGGGAAGCGGGCTGAACCGAGCTGGGGTCCGAAGAAGACATGGCTTCTGGACCGCTGCCACCATGTAGTGTTTCGTACTTTAGTCTAACCAGACCAACCAGAGAGCCAAGACCTTAGTTCTAACTGTTGTACTACGATAAGACAAAGAACCAAGAACACATGCAATCTACTAGATATATACATACGGGCTAAAGTGGGAAGGAGGAATGGAATGCTAGATCATGTAAGTGGATCTACACACACACAAAACGGTATAGGTCGACAGTGGAAAATAGCGTAAACGGTAAAATGCCATGTCTATACACACACAAAACGGTATAGGTCGAAGGTGGAAAATAGCGTGAACGGTAAAATGCCATGTCTACACACACACAAAACGGTATAGGCCGACAGTGGAAAATAGCGTGAACGGTAAAATGCCATGTCTATACACACACACACAAAACGGTATAGGCCGACAGTGGAAAATAGCGTGAACGGTAAAATGCCATGTCTACACACACACAAAACGGTATAGGTCGACAGTGGAAAATAGCGTGAACTGTAAAATGCCATGTCTATACACACACACAAAACGGTATAGGCCGACAGTGGAAAATAGCGTGAACGGTAAAATGCCATATCTATACACACACACAAAACGGTATAGGCCAACAGTGGAAAATAGCGTGACCGGTAAAATGCCATGTCTATACACACACAGAAAACGGTATAAGCCGACAGTGGAAAATATCGTGAACGGTAAAATGCCATGTCTATACACACACACAAAACGGTATAGGCCGACAGTGGAAAATAGCGTGAACGGTAAAATGCCATGTCTACACACACACACAAATCGGTATAGGCCGACAGTGGAAAATAGCGTGAACGGTAAAATGCCATGTCTATACACACACGCAAAACGGTATAGGCCGACAGTGGAAAATAGCGTGAACTGTAAAATGCCATGTCTACACACACACAAAACGGTATAGGCCGACAGTGAAAAATAGCGTGAACGGTAAAATGCCATGTCTATGCACACACAAAACGGTATAGGCCGACAGTGGAAAATAGCGTGAACGGTAAAATGCCATGTCTAAACACACACAAAACGGTATAGGCCGACAGTGGAAAATAGCGTGAACGGTAAAATGCCATGTCTATACACACACACACAAAACGGTATAGGTCGACAGTGGAAAATAGCGTGAACGGTAAAATGCCATGGCCACACACACAAAACGGTATAGGCCGACAGTGGAAAATAGCGTGAACGGTAAAATGCCATGTCTGTACACACACACAAAACGGTATAGGCCGACAGTGGAAAATAGCGTGAACGGTAAAATGGCATGTCTATACACACACACAAAACGGTATAGGCCGACAGTGGAAAATAGCGTGAACGGTAAAATGCCATGTCTACACACACACAAAACGGTATAGGCCGACAGTGGAAAATAGCGTGAACGGTAAAATGCCATGTCTATACACACACACAAAACGGTATAGGCCGACAGTGGAAAATAGCGTGAACGGTAAAATGCCATGTCTACACACACACAAAACGGTATAGGCCGACAGTGAAAAATAGCGTGAACGGTAAAATGCCATGTCTATACACACACACACAAAACGGTATAGGCCGACAGTGGAAAATAGCGTGAACGGTAAAATGCCATGTCTATACACACACAAAACGGTATAGGCCGACAGTGGAAAATAGCGTGAACGGTAAAGTGCCATGTCTATACACAAACAAAACGGTATAGGCCGACAGTGGAAAATAGCGTGAACGGTAAAATGCCATGTCTACACACACACAAAACGGTATAGGCCGACAGTGGAAAATAGCGTGAACGGTAAAGTGCCATGTCTATACACACACAAAACGGTATAGGCCGACAGTGGAAAATAGCGTGAACGGTAAAATGCCATGTCTATACACACACACAAAACGGTATTGGCCGACAGTGGAAAATAGCGTGAACGGTAAAATGCCATGTCTATACACACACACAAAACGGTATAGGCCGACAGTGGAAAATAGCGTGAACGGTAAAACGCCATGTCTACACACACACACGTAGGTTGTCGTACGCTTCCAACGCCTTTTATCCGTCACTTCAAATTGGCAACATGGAGCCCCTCACACGTCTAACGAAGTGCGCTATCCGCGGCTTCTTCGGTCTGCCACCGTGGTCGCGCACGAGCCCGATCTTTGAACAGCTCCGCCTCACCACCCTGGAGGACATGTTTAACATTAAGCTCCTCATCTTTGTCCGTCGTTGTCTGTTCTCCCGAGCTAGCTCCCTCTTCACCAGCTTCTTCGTGAGAGTTACTGGTGACCGCACTCGGGGAGCAGCACATCACCTCGTTCGAGTACCATTTTGGCCCGGTCCTGCGGGTCGAGCGACCATGCAGTTCATCGGCGCAGTCCTGTGGAACCAGCTCCCGCCTGATCTCCGTTCCGAGCCCAGCCACCTTCAGTTCTGTGCCCTGCTAAAAGCGCATCATGGCTCCGTTTAAATGCTTTTCGGCTAGTGTGTTTCTGTGGTATAGCGGACTGAAGAATAGTAAACGTGTTTTGCAATAATTATATGTATGAAGCTATTTTGTATATAGTATGTTCCCATTCCGTTTTTGCTTTGGTGTAGCCCTGAGGTTGATTGCTTATTTATTTCTACCCTTCCTCTCTCCATACTTCTGTCCCCCCCCCCTCTCTCTCATTCCTTCTGTCGTCCACATGTATCAAAGGAGGCGAAATCGCCTGTTTGTGGTGCGACGTTAAATAAATTCTACAACAACTACAACACACAAAACTGTATAGGTCGACAGTGGAAAATAGCGTGAACGGTAAAATGCCATGTCTATACACACACACAAAACGGTATAGGCCGACAGTGGAAAATAGCGTGAACGGTAAAATGCCATGTCTATTATAGCAATAAAAACTGCTTTATGGCAGTTTTCTAAAAAAAGTTATTGTGTTCTAGTCCATGGACCCCGTCTAAAAAGTAAGAAATTAACGAAATGTGATAGCCGAAAATTACAATTTCACACAAAACCTCACAATAATCACGACACTTTCAACACTTGTTTATTCCGACACTTGTACTTGTACAAGTACATGCATATGAAAGAGGACCACGAGGGGAAAAGGTCGTCTCGCATTCTGTGTGTGATTATTGTGAGGTTTTGTGTGAAATTGTAATTTTCGGCTATCACATTTCGTTAATTTCTTACTTTTTAGACGGGGTCCATGGACTAGAACACAATAACTTTTTTTAGAAAACTGCCATAAAGCAGTTTTTATTGCTATAATTTCTTTTGTTTTTTGGCTAAAGGATATAATTGTGTCACCAATGGAATGCCCAAATAAATGATGGCCTACATGTAGCGCCTCTACATGTTATTATTATTATTACTATTTTATTTTACTAGGGTGTTTCCCACAGACCTCTGGTCTTCTTACGGGAGCCCCTATGTACGTGTATCATATCAAATTCAATACCGTGGTATACGCAATTACGCATTGATGTGCAAGCCTTTTCTTGCAGAAAATGGAACTAGTCTTGCATACATGTATTCATGTTCTTCCGCAGGGGAATCATATGGGTCGTGGCGGTGATACTTTTTTTATACGCAGGTCATTCTGTGGATGTTGCAGAATTTCATGACTCTGTCATAAAATTGTCTTGTCTTTCAGAAAATTCAGGTGTCCACACCCTAAATCACATTTACTTGAGAATTGTAACAAGGTGCGTGCCGCAGATGTTTTTGTTGATTCTGTGTTTATAATTGTAGTCGTGGGTTGTCGTGATAAGGTCATCCAGCATCATATTGTAGTGAAATCGTAATCCTGTTGATGTCGATAAAACTTTTGGAAGCAGTTCAATGACTTCAAAGTGTTACAAGTCCACGATTGTCTAAAACAACACAGCAAAATGGGAACAATAAACATGTATTAAAATGTAAACAAATACATTGCTGAGTCCGACACCTCGTTCCAACAACTACACTGATCCTGAGGATATAAGGGGCAAGGATATATGGTTGGAGGTACTGAGAGATAAACAAGGCACTCCATAATAATAATATGTTACACGACTTTGGGGGAGTATGAATGATATCCAGTCAAACCTCTTTAGGACGAACATCAAGGGACCGATGGCATTTGCTCTGTGAGTTTGTCTTAACCCTATTTTATAACGAGTGAATACAATTATTTCTCCAATAGAGACACGAATAGATTTCTTCTACAGCGAAAGATTCGAAGCCAGACCAAACCATTGACTAGTCTTTTATGAAAGAAATGAGTCACTGAACCTTTCTTTAGCAACATGACGGCAACTGAAACAACAACAGAGAAAATACGATACATGTACAGCACATTCTTGCAGGTACTGTAGTATCCCTGCCCGACCAATACGGAAGTAGTACGGAACTAATACGGAGCTTTGCCTGATGTATATTTAGTGTATCTCCGTATGTAAGCGTTCGGCGTCTGCTGCATAAAAGCGGCTGCGCATTTCTGTTTTGAAGAAGAGAAGATTAGATTAGATTGGATAGCAATGAAAGCTAACTCGAAGAATAAGGATTCAACCTCTAGGTGAGCACCGGAGAGAAAGTTATTTATTTTGCCGCTTCTTCTTTCACTAACGATTATATCTCAGGTGTGTACCTGAAAGTAGAATAAAAGTAATTATTGTTGATTTCACCGCGCCTACCACTCGGCTACCTATTACATTGGTGGCAGCGGTGTAGTTTTAGATAAAACAACGTGATTCGACCCCAGACTCCGATGGCTCAACCCGCTACAGCTCCGTGCGACGAATCAAGATGAGAATCATGTTTCTTGCCTTCCTCGGCCTGGCACTGCTTATTAGCCTGCAGCTCAGTCAGGGTGCTAGCGTGGATCACCCTTCTTTCCGCACGGCACTCACTGGACACTCCGATGGCGATTCCAAGCGACCCTCTACCTATACTACCTGTGGTGATGGCGAAGCTGATGAGGCCGACAAAAGGCAGGCTGCTGCCCAAGACAAGGAGGGTATTCCCCAAGACCAGCAGTGTTTGGTTTTCGCCGGCACGCAGGACGCAGGAGCCCACTCTTCACTTGGTACTTCGCCTTCGTGGTGGGAACCAGATTTTCGTCACCACTCTTCCTGGCTAGACCAACACTCTTCCTGGCTAGACCATCACTCTTTACGTTGCGCAAAGCGATGCTATCGACAATGTGAAGACCACGATTCAAGACGAGGAGGGAGGTCATTTGTCTGACGCCGAGCTAGCCGCTCTGAGTGACCGGCTCAACCAAGATGAAGATAAAACGTGGTTTGCTCTCCGCCGTAGCTCCAGCCGCCGCCGTGGTTACTAACGCTGATTCCAGGTATGGCATTTTCTTTTCTGTCTTCCTTCAGTCTCCCTGTTCTCTTCAGTCTTCCTTTATGCGAGTGTGTGAATCCAGTTTAGTTTGGTAGGCGTCTGATCATGGTGAGCCACGGCTTACCCAGCTAACGTGGGACAATGTGTGTGACAACGCCCCTTATAGTTATAGTATATTCAGTTCGGTTTTTGAACTGCGATGTTCCTGGCGGGTTGTGCCAGCGTGCAGCAAGAGTGCTGTGGTTTCAGGTCCTATTTGGAGGACAGTTCTTTCCCTTTTGACCCCGTGAGATCGTGTGAACCTGGTGTGCTTTTACTTCTACTTTATGATTTGTTATCAGTTCATTTCTTCTGTCTACTCTAAACGTTATCATTTCCGATATAATTTGCCATCTTCCGGTTGACGCTGTGTTCGTAACTCTTCACTAATTTTTTGAAAATCACGAGGGCGTGATAATCTGTAGGAAGGGAGGGTGTAGTATCCCTGCCCGACCAATACGGAAGTAGTACGGAACTAATACGGAGCTTTGCCTGATGTATATTTAGTGTATCTCCGTATGTAAGCGTTCGGCGTCTGCTGCATAAAAGCGGCTGCGCATTTCTGTTTTGAAGAAGAGAAGATTAGATTAGATTGGATAGCAATGAAAGCTAACTCGAAGAATAAGGATTCAACCTCTAGGTGAGCACCGGAGAGAAAGTTATTTATTTTGCCGCTTCTTCTTTCACTAACGATTATATCTCAGGTGTGTACCTGAAAGTAGAATAAAAGTAATTATTGTTGATTTCACCGCGCCTACCACTCGGCTACCTATTACAGTACTACAAACAGATTGCAGATCGTAATTCTTGCTCTACCGGCACGCAACTTTATTTGGGGCAGTGCAATCTCGGCGCTACTCACAAATCAAACAGCCCAGACTCGAGTAAACAAATCCGATCGTACGAGATTTTCACGAGACTGCACCCATTGGCTTGTTTCGTATGAAGCAAACAAGTCACTGAATGCATGAACCTCTCCATATTGGAGATTTTCCCTGATATGCGAATTTAATTTGCATACTAATACTCGGCCAATGCGTCCTTGAACCTTTCCCTCCAGATTGGGAACTGCCAACGATGCTATGCCACTGATTCAGATTCTACCCTATGATCGGAGCACGGAATGCCGGAAGTAATCATGACCAGTGCCTTACTTGTAACGTAACAATGTACAATGAACATGAGTATTTCGACAACACATCTAAGCCTCAGCAGCAACATAAGCCTTACCGTCAAGAAGGTGAACTCGCGTTCTTCGCACACTGTTGGCAAGGGCAAAGAGATACGAATGGATCTAAATCCGAATAACAACAGCACACGTTTCCGTAAATGAAAGGGTGAGCATAAGCAAATGAATCGAAGGAAGCTGGTCAATTCAGAGATCACCTGTCATTGAGTATCCCGTAAAAGGAGGCCTCGACAGCAGAAAAGTTAATAGTATAGAAACGAGATCCTGTCAGCTTTTCCATTATTAATTTTATTGTATTCCACCTAAAATCAGCACACTTTTCGTAAATGAAAGAGTCAACACAAGCAAATGAATCAAAGGGAACTGGTCAACTCACCTGTCATTGAGTAATATTCCGTGAAAAGAGGTCTCAGCAGAGCCGAAGCGAAATAAGCCAGGACACGAAATATCCGAAACAGCTCATGCAAGAAGCAGTTCCAAAGAAGGAAGTTCCTCGCGCATGCACATCCGAAAACGGACTGCACTGCATGCAACACAATGTCTGCCGTGCACGTGCACAGCATGCGGCTACCACGCGTTGGTAGATCTAATACCGAGCACCTTACGTAGAAACTTACGTAGCCTAAGTGAAGTACCGAGCACCTTACGTAGAAACTTACGTAGCATAGCGGTATCGTTTTTTCTGCCATGTGAACACAATAATAGAAAAGCTGACAGGATCGCTTTTCTAAATACACACACATACAAAACGGTATAGGCCGACAGTGGAAAATAGCGTGAACGGTAAAATGCCATGTCTACACACACACAAAACGGTATAGGCCGACAGTGGAAAATAGCGTGAACGGTAAAATGCCATGTCTATACACACACACAAAACGGTATAGGCCGACAGTGGAAAATAGCGTGAACGGTAAAATGCCATGTCTATACACACACACAAAACGGTAACGGCCGACAGTGGAAAATAGCGTGAACGGTAAAATGCCATGTCTACACACACACACAAAACGGTATAGGTCGACAGTGGAAAATAGCGTGAACGGTAAAATGCCATGTCTATACACACACAAAAAACGGTATAGGCCGACAGTGGAAAATAGCGTGAACGGTAAAATGCCATGTCTATACACACACATACAAAACGGTATAGGCCGACAGTGGAAAATAGCGTGAACGGTAAAATGCCATGTCTAAACACACACACAAAACGGTATAGGCCGACAGTGGAAAATAGCGTGAACGGTAAAATGCCATGTCTATACACACACACAAAACGGTATAGGCCGACAGTGGAAAATAGCGTGAACGGTAAAATGCCATGTCTACACACACACACAAAACGGTATAGGCCGACAGTGGAAAATAGCGTGAACGGTAAAATGCCATGTCTATACACACACACAAAACGGTATAGGCCGACAGTGGAAAATAGCGTGAACGGTAAAATGCCATGTCTACACACACACAAAACGGTATAGGTCGACAGTGGAAAATAGCGTGAACGGTAAAATGCCATGTCTACACACACACAAAACGGTATAGGCCGACAGTGGAAAATAGCGTGAACGGTAAAATGCCATGTCTATACACACACACAAAACGGTATAGGCCGACAGTGGAAAATAGCGTGAACGGTAAAATGCCATGTCTACACACACACACAAAACGGTATAGGCCGACAGTGGAAAATAGCGTGAACGGTAAAATGCCATGTCTATACACACACACAAAACGGTATAGGCCGACAGTGGAAAATAGCGTGAACGGTAAATTGCCATGTCTACACACACACAAAACGGTATAGGTCGACAGTGGAAAATAGCGTGAACGGTAAAATGCCATGTCTATACACACACAAAACGGTATAGGTCGAAGGTGGAAAATAGCGTGAACGGTAAAATGCCATGTCTACACACACACAAAACGGTATAGGCCGACAGTGGAAAATAGCGTGAACGGTAAAATGCCATATCTATACACACACACACAAAACGGTATAGGCCGACAGTGGAAAATAGCGTGAACGGTAAAATGCCATGTCTACACACACACAAAACGGTATAGGTCGACAGTGGAAAATAGCGTGAACGGTAAAATGCCATGTCTATACACACACACAAAACGGTATAGGCCGACAGTGGAAAATAGCGTGAACGGTAAAATGCCATATCTATACACACACACAAAACGGTATAGGCCAACAGTGGAAAATAGCGTGACCGGTAAAATGCCATGTCTATACACACACACAAAACGGTATAAGCCGACAGTGGAAAATAGCGTGAACGGTAAAATGCCATGTCTATACACACACACAAAACGGTATAGGCCGACAGTGGAAAATAGCGTGAACGGTAAAATGCCATGTCTACACACACACACAAATCGGTATAGGCCGACAGTGGAAAATAGCGTGAACGGTAAAATGCCATGTCTATACACACACGCAAAACGGTATAGGCCGACAGTGGAAAATAGCGTGAACTGTAAAATGCCATGTCTACACACACACAAAACGGTATAGGCCGACAGTGAAAAATAGCGTGAACGGTAAAATGCCATGTCTATGCACACACAAAACGGTATAGGCCGACAGTGGAAAATAGCGTGAACGGTAAAATGCCATGTCTAAACACACACAAAACGGTATAGGCCGACAGTGGAAAATAGCGTGAACGGTAAAATGCCATGTCTATAGACACACACAAAACGGTATAGGCCGACAGTGGAAAATAGCGTGAACGATAAAATGCTATGTCTACACACACACACAAAACGGTATAGGTCGACAGTGGAAAATAGCGTGAACGGTAAAATGCCATGTCTATACACACACACAAAACGGTATAGGCCCACAGTGGAAAATAGCGTGAACGGTAAAATGCAATGTCTATACACACACACAAAACGGTATAGGCCGACAGTGGAAAATAGCGTGAACGGTAAAATGCCATGTCTACACACACACACAAAACGGTATAGGCCGACAGTGGAAAATAGCGTGAGCGGTAAAATGGCATGTCTATACACACACAAAACGGTATAGGCCGACAGTGGAAAATAGCGTGAACGGTAAAATGCCATGTCTATACACACACACAAAACGGTATAGGCCGACAGTGGAAAATAGCGTGAACGGTAAAATGCCATGTCTATTCACACACAAAACGATATAGGCCGATAGTGGAAAATAGCGTGAACGGTAAAATGCCATGTCTATACACACACACAAAACGGTATTGGCCGACAGTGGAAAATAGCGTGAACGGTAAAATGCCATGTCTATACACACACACAAAACGGTATAGGCCGACAGTGGAAAATAGCGTGAACGGTAAAATGCCATGTCTACACACACACACAAAACGGTATAGGTCGACAGTGGAAAATAGCGTGAACGGTAAAATGCCATGTCTATACACACACACAAAACGGTATAGGCCGACAGTGGAAAATAGCGTGAACGGTAAAATGCCATGTCTATACACACACATACAAAACGGTATAGGCCGACAGTGGAAAATAGCGTGAACGGTAAAATGCCATATCTACACACACACAAAACGGTATAGGCCGACAGTGGAAAATAGCGTGAACGGTAAAATGCCATGTCTATACACACACACAAAACGGTATAGGCCGACAGTGGAAAATAGCGTTAACGGTAAAATGCCATGTCTATACACACACACAAAACGGTATAGGCCGACAGTGAAAAATAGCGTGAACGGTAAAATGCCATGTCTATACACACACATACAAAACGGTATAGGCCGACATTGGAAAATAGCGTGAACGGTAAAATGCCATGTCTACACAAACACAAAACGGTATAGGCCGACAGTGGAAAATAGCGTGAACGGTAAAATGCCATGTCTATACACACACACAAAACGGTATAGGCCGACAGTGGAAAATAGCGTGAACGGTAAAATGCCATGTCTACACACACACACAAAACGGTATAGGCCGACAGTGGAAAATAGCGTGAACGGTAAAATGGCATGTCTATACACACACACAAAACGGTATAGGCCGACAGTGGAAAATAGCGTGAACGGTAAAATGTCATGTCTACACACACACAAAACGGTATACGTCGACAGTGGAAAATAGCGTGAACGGTAAAATGCACTGTCTACACACACACACAAAACGGTATAGGCCGACAGTGGAAAATAGCGTGAACGGTAAAATGCCATGTCTATACACACACACAAAACGGTATAGGCCGACAGTGGAAAATAGCGTGAACGGTAAAATGCCATGTCTACACACACAAACAAAACGGTATAGGCCGACAGTGGAAAATAGCGTGAACGGTAAAATGCCAAGTCTATACACACACATACAAAACGGTATAGGCCGACAGTGGAAAATAGCGTGAACGGTAAATTGCCATGTCTACACACACACAAAACGGTATAGGTCGACAGTGGAAAATAGCGTGAACGGTAAAATGCCATGTCTATACACACACAAAACGGTATAGGTCGACAGTGGAAAATAGCGTGAACGGTAAAATGCCATGTCTACACACACACAAAACGGTATAGGCCGACAGTGGAAAATAGCGTGTACGGTAAAATGCCATGTCTATACACACACACACAAAACGGTATAGGCCGACAGTGGAAAATAGCGTGAACGGTAAAATGCCATGTCTATACAAACACAAAACGGTATAGGTCGACAGTGGAAAATAGCGTGAACGGTAAAATGCCATGTCTACACACACACAAAACGGTATAGGCCGACAGTGGAAAATAGCGTGAACGGTAAAATGCCATGTCTATACACACACACACAAAACGGTATAGGCCGACAGTGGAAAATAGCGTGAACGGTAAAATGCCATGTCTACACACACACAAAACGGTATAGGTCGACAGTGGAAAATAGCGTGAACGGTAAAATGCCATATCTATACACACACACAAAACGGTATAGGCCGACAGTGGAAAATAGCGTGAACGGTAAAATGCCATGTCTATACACACACACAAAACGGTATAGGCCGACAGTGGAAAATAGCGTCAACGGTAAAATGCCATGTCTATACACACACACAAAACGGTATAGGCCGACAGTGGAAAATAGCGTGAACGGTAAAATGCCATGTCTACACACACACACAAATCGGTATAGGCCGACAGTGGAAAATAGCGTGAACGGTAAAATGCCATGTCTATACACACACACACAAAACGGTAACGGCCGACAGTGGAAAATAGCGTGAACTGTAAAATGCCATGTCTACACACACACAAAACGGTATAGGCCGACAGTGAAAAATAGCGTGAACGGTAAAATGCCATGTCTATGCACACACAAAACGGTATAGGCCGACAGTGGAAAATAGCGTGAACGGTAAAATGCCATGTCTATACACACACACAAAACGGTATAGGCCGACAGTGGAAAATAGCGTGAACGGTAAAATGCCATGTCTATACACACACACAAAACGGTATAGGCCGACAGTGGAAAATAGCGTGAACGGTAAAATGCCATGTCTACACACACACACAAAACGGTATAGGTCGACAGTGGAAAATAGCGTGAACGGTAAAATGCCATGTCTATACACGTACACAAAACGGTATAGACCGACAGTGGAAAATAGCGTGAACGGTAAAATGCAATGTCTATACACACACACACAAAACGGTATAGGCCGACAGTGGAAAATAGCGTGAACGGTAAAATGCCATGTCTACACACACACACACAAAACGGTATAGGCCGACAGTGGAAAATAGCGTGAGCGGTAAAATGGCATGTCTATACACACACACAAAACGGTATAGGCCGACAGTGGAAAATAGCGTGAACGATAAAATGCCATGTCTACACACACACACAAAACGGTATAGGCCGACAGTGGAAAATAGCGTGAACGGTAAAATGCCATGTCTATACACACACACAAAACGGTATAGGCCGACAGTGGAAAATAGCGTGAACGGTAAAATGCCATGTCTACACACACACAAAACGGTATAGGCCGACAGTGGAAAATCGCGTGAACGGTAAAATGCCATGTCTACACACACACACACAAAACGGTATAGGCCGACAGTGGAAAATAGCGTGAACGGTAAAATGCCATGTCCACACACACACAAAACGGTATAGGCCGACAGTGGAAAATAGCGTGAACGGTAAAATGCCATGTCTACACACACACACAAAACGGTATAGGCCGACAGTGGAAAATAGCGTGAACGGTAAAATGCCATGTCTACACACACACAAAACGGTAACGGCCGACAGTGGAAAATAGCGTGAACGGTAAAATGACATGTCTACACACACACACAAAACGGTAACGGCCGACAGTGGAAAATAGCGTGAACGGTAAAATGCCATGTCTACACACACACACAAAACGGTATAGGCCGACAGTGGAAAATAGCGTGAACGGTAAAATGCCATGTCTACACACACACACACAAAACGGTATAGGCCGACAGTGGAAAATAGCGTGAACGGTAAAATGCCATGTCTATACACACACACACAAAACGGTATAGGCCGACAGTGGAAAATAGCGTGAACGGTAAAATGCCATGTCTACACACACACAAAACGGTATAGGTCGACAGTGGAAAATAGCGTGAACGGTAAAATGCCATGTCTATACACACACACAAAACGGTATAGGCCGACAGTGGAAAATAGCGTGAACGGTAAAATGCCATGTCTACACACACACACAAATAGGCCGACAGTGGAAAATAGCGTGAACGGTAAAATGCCATGTCTACACACACACACAAAACGGTATAGGCCGACAGTGGAAAATAGCGTGAACGGTAAAATGCCATGTCTATACACACACACAAAACGGTATAGGCCGACAGTGGAAAATAGCGTGAACGGTAAAATGCCATGTCTATTCACACACAAAACGATATAGGCCGATAGTGGAAAATAGCGTGAACGGTAAAATGCCATGTCTATACACACACACAAAACGGTATTGGCCGACAGTGGAAAATAGCGTGAACGGTAAAATGCCATGTCTATACACACACACAAAACGGTATAGGCCGACAGTGGAAAATAGCGTGAACGGTAAAATGCCATGTCTACACACACACACAAAACGGTATAGGTCGACAGTGGAAAATAGCGTGAACGGTAAAATGCCATGTCTATACACACACACAAAACGGTATAGGCCGACAGTGGAAAATAGCGTGAACGGTAAAATGCCATGTCTATACACACACACAAAACGGTATAGGCCGACAGTGGAAAATAGCGTTAACGGTAAAATGCCATGTCTATACACACACACAAAACGGTATAGGCCGACAGTGAAAAATAGCGTGAACGGTAAAATGCCATGTCTACACACACACACAAAACGGTATAGGTCGACAGTGGAAAATAGCGTGAACGGTAAAATGCCATGTCTGTACACACACAAAAAACGGTATAGGCCGACAGTGGAAAATAGCGTGAACGGTAAAATGCCATGTCTATACACACACATACAAAACGGTATAGGCCGACATTGGAAAATAGCGTGAACGGTAAAATGCCATGTCTACACAAACACAAAACGGTATAGGCCGACAGTGGAAAATAGCGTGAACGGTAAAATGCCATGTCTATACACACACACAAAACGGTATAGGCCGACAGTGGAAAATAGCGTGAACGGTAAAATGCCATGTCTACACACACACACAAAACGGTATAGGCCGACAGTGGAAAATAGCGTGAACGGTAAAATGGCATGTCTATACACACACACAAAACGGTATAGGCCGACAGTGGAAAATAGCGTGAACGGTAAAATGTCATGTCTACACACACACAAAACGGTATAGGTCGACAGTGGAAAATAGCGTGAACGGTAAAATGCCATGTCTACACACACACACAAAACGGTATAGGCCGACAGTGGAAAATAGCGTGAACGGTAAAATGCCATGTCTATACACACACACAAAACGGTATAGGCCGACAGTGGAAAATAGCGTGAACGGTAAAATGCCATGTCTACACACACACACAAAACGGTATAGGCCGACAGTGGAAAATAGCGTGAACGGTAAAATGCCAAGTCTATACACACACATACAAAACGGTATAGGCCGACAGTGGAAAATAGCGTGAACGGTAAATTGCCATGTCTACACACACACAAAACGGTATAGGTCGACAGTGGAAAATAGCGTGAACGGTAAAATGCCATGTCTATACACACACAAAACGGTATAGGTCGACAGTGGAAAATAGCGTGAACGGTAAAATGCCATGTCTACACACACACAAAACGGTATAGGCCGACAGTGGAAAATAGCGTGTACGGTAAAATGCCATGTCTATACACACACACACAAAACGGTATAGGCCGACAGTGGAAAATAGCGTGAACGGTAAAATGCCATGTCTATACAAACACAAAACGGTATAGGTCGACAGTGGAAAATAGCGTGAACGGTAAAATGCCATGTCTACACACACACAAAACGGTATAGGCCGACAGTGGAAAATAGCGTGAACGGTAAAATGCCATGTCTATACACACACACACAAAACGGTATAGGCCGACAGTGGAAAATAGCGTGAACGGTAAAATGCCATGTCTACACACACACAAAACGGTATAGGTCGACAGTGGAAAATAGCGTGAACGGTAAAATGCCATATCTATACACACACACAAAACGGTATAGGCCGACAGTGGAAAATAGCGTGAACGGTAAAATGCCATGTCTATACACACACACAAAACGGTATAGGCCGACAGTGGAAAATAGCGTCAACGGTAAAATGCCATGTCTATACACACACACAAAACGGTATAGGCCGACAGTGGAAAATAGCGTGAACGGTAAAATGCCATGTCTACACACACACACAAATCGGTATAGGCCGACAGTGGAAAATAGCGTGAACGGTAAAATGCCATGTCTATACACACACACACAAAACGGTAACGGCCGACAGTGGAAAATAGCGTGAACTGTAAAATGCCATGTCTACACACACACAAAACGGTATAGGCCGACAGTGAAAAATAGCGTGAACGGTAAAATGCCATGTCTATGCACACACAAAACGGTATAGGCCGACAGTGGAAAATAGCGTGAACGGTAAAATGCCATGTCTATACACACACACAAAACGGTATAGGCCGACAGTGGAAAATAGCGTGAACGGTAAAATGCCATGTCTATACACACACACAAAACGGTATAGGCCGACAGTGGAAAATAGCGTGAACGGTAAAATGCCATGTCTACACACACACACAAAACGGTATAGGTCGACAGTGGAAAATAGCGTGAACGGTAAAATGCCATGTCTATACACACACACAAAACGGTATAGGCCGACAGTGGAAAATAGCGTGAACGGTAAAATGCAATGTCTATACACACACACACAAAACGGTATAGGCCGACAGTGGAAAATAGCGTGAACGGTAAAATGCCATGTCTACACACACACACACAAAACGGTATAGGCCGACAGTGGAAAATAGCGTGAGCGGTAAAATGGCATGTCTATACACACACACAAAACGGTATAGGCCGACAGTGGAAAATAGCGTGAACGATAAAATGCCATGTCTACACACACACACAAAACGGTATAGGCCGACAGTGGAAAATAGCGTGAACGGTAAAATGCCATGTCTATACACACACACAAAACGGTATAGGCCGACAGTGGAAAATAGCGTGAACGGTAAAATGCCATGTCTACACACACACAAAACGGTATAGGCCGACAGTGGAAAATCGCGTGAACGGTAAAATGCCATGTCTACACACACACACACAAAACGGTATAGGCCGACAGTGGAAAATAGCGTGAACGGTAAAATGCCATGTCTACACACACACACAAAACGGTATAGGCCGACAGTGGAAAATAGCGTGAACGGTAAAATGCCATGTCTATACACACACACAAAACGGTATAGGCCGACAGTGGAAAATAGCGTGAACGGTAAAATGCCATGTCTACACACACACAAAACGGTAACGGCCGACAGTGGAAAATAGCGTGAACGGTAAAATGACATGTCTACACACACACACAAAACGGTAACGGCCGACAGTGGAAAATAGCGTGAACGGTAAAATGCCATGTCTACACACACACACACAAAACGGTATAGGCCGACAGTGGAAAATAGCGTGAACGGTAAAATGCCATGTCTACACACACACACACAAAACGGTATAGGCCGACAGTGGAAAATAGCGTGAACGGTAAAATGCCATGTCTATACACACACACACACAAAACGGTATAGGCCGACAGTGGAAAATAGCGTGAACGGTAAAATGCCATGTCTACACACACACAAAACGGTATAGGTCGACAGTGGAAAATAGCGTGAACGGTAAAATGCCATGTCTATACACACACACAAAACGGTATAGGCCGACAGTGGAAAATAGCGTGAACGGTAAAATGCCATGTCTACACACACACACAAATAGGCCGACAGTGGAAAATAGCGTGAACGGTAAAATGCCATGTCTACACACACACACAAAACGGTATAGGCCGACAGTGGAAAATAGCGTGAACGGTAAAATGCCATGTCTACACACACACACACAAAACGTATAGGCAGACAGTGGAAAATAGCGTGAACGGTAAAATGCCATGTCTACACACACACACAAAACGGTTGGGCCGACAGTGGAAAATAGCGTGAACGGTAAAATGCCATGTCTACACACACACACACAAAACGGTATAGGCCGACAGTGGAAAATAGCGTGAACGGTAAAATGCCATGTCTACACACACACAAAACGGTATAGGCCGACAGTTGAAAATAGCGTGAACGGTAAATTGCCATGTCTATACGTATATAATATAACCTAACCAGTTGATTATATGGGAAATATAAACATGTATACAAACCGAGGCGAAGCCGAGGTTTGTATATTGGTTTATATTTCCCATATAATCAACTGAGTAGGTTATATTATGCTTATACTGAGCTGATATACAAACTCCCCTCTCCCCCACAACTTACAAGGGTAGAGATTGGAATTCCAACCCACAACCATGGCTCGACGAGTCTTCCTTTCATCAACCTGTGCGGATCAAGTACACGACTACCACTGACTCTGTGCAGTGCATGCAGTGCTAGTGCAGTACCATCACACACTCTTGTGACTTCAGTTTAGTACTGAAGTACTAGTTACATCGGAAGTAACAGCTATGCGCCAAGTAAGTTAGTTTGAACCTCACAGTGCTAGTGACCGTTACCGGGCGCAGATCTCACCGCGGGCTCTGTAAAAGAACCGTTTGCTCATTAGACTTTAGAGACATAGAGTTCGTCTCCTTTCCAAAGTAAGAGTAAAATGAATCAGCACGAGCCTGTTGAATCGACTCCCAAACGTTTCTTCTGAGGACGACCACGAATCACGATGCCATTATTCAGTATAAACACACATACAAAACGGTATAGGCCGACAGTGGAAAATAGCGTGGACGGTAAAATGCCATGTCTATACACACACACAAAACGGTATAGGCCGACAGTGGAAAATAGCGTGAACGGTAAAATGCCATGGCTATACACACACACAAAACGGTATAGGCCGACAGTGGAAAATAGCGTGAACGGTAAAATGCCATGTCTACACACACACACACAAAACGGTATAGGTCGACAGTGGAAAATAGCGTGAACGGTAAAATGCCATGTCTATACACACACAAAAAACGGTATAGGCCGACAGTGGAAAATAGCGTGAACGGTAAAATGCCATGTCTACACACACACACAAAACGGTATAGGCCGACAGTGGAAAATAGCGTGAACGGTAAAATGCCATGTCTATACACACACACAAAACGGTATAGGCCGACAGTGGAAAATAGCGTGAACGGTAAAATGCCATGTCTATACACACACACAAAACGGTATAGGCCGACAGTGGAAAATAGCGTGAACGGTAAAATGCCATGTCTACACACACACAAAACGGTATACATGTAGGTCGACAGTGGAAAATAGCGTGAACGGTAAAATGCCATGTCTACACACACACAAAACGGTATAGGTCGACAGTGGAAAATAGCGTGAACGGTAAAATGCCATGTCTACACACACACAAAACGGTATAGGCCGACAGTGGAAAATAGCGTGAACGGTAAAATGCCATGTCTATACACACACACACAAAACGGTATAGGCCGACAGTGGAAAATAGCGTGAACGGTAAAATGCCATGTCTACACACACACAAAACGGTATAGGTCGACAGTGGAAACTAGTGTGAACGGAAAAAAACGACATGTCTACACACACACACAAAACGGTATAGGCCGACAGTGGAAAATAGCGTGAACGGTAAAATGCCATGTCTATACACACACACAAAACGGTATAGGCCGACAGTGGAAAATAGCGTGAACGGTAAAATGCCATGTCTACACACACACACAAAACGGTATAGGCCGACAGTGGAAAATAGCGTGAACGGTAAAATGCCATGTCTACACACACACACAAAACGGTATAGGCCGACAGTGGAAAATAGCGTGAACGGTAAAATGCCATGTCTACACACACACACACAAAACGGTATAGGCCGACAGTGGAAAATAGCGTGAACGGTAAAATGCCATGTCTATACACACACACACAAAACGGTATAGGCCGACAGTGGAAAATAGCGTGAACGGTAAAATGCCATGTCTACACACACACAAAACGGTATAGGTCGACAGTGGAAAATAGCGTGAACGGTAAAATGCCATGTCTATACACACACACAAAACGGTATAGGCCGACAGTGGAAAATAGCGTGAACGGTAAAATGCCATGTCTACACACACACACAAATAGGCCTACAGTGGAAAATAGCGTGAACGGTTAAATGCCATGTCTACACACACACACAAAACGGTATAGGCCGACAGTGGAAAATAGCGTATTTGTTTTGTATTTATATCATTATCTCATGGCACATCATGATGACGGCCAATAAAACTGAGACAAGGGTGAAAGCCAACCACAGCAGTAAAACAGATAAAAGAATACAAATAAGAGGCAAAGAAGGCAAAGGAGGAGACAAACCAGCAGGATATACATGAAACCTATAATTGAGCAGAGATTTTAGCAACAAAATTATCCATCGACGTGCTGGTCTTGGCCTGCGTTGGTAATGTTGCCCAAAACACATAGCCAGCAAAGATCGGGGATCTAGTGAATAGGGTGGAGGCAGCGCGTGGGAGACTGAGCGAGTTCCGGGTATTCCGTGTTTCGGAGAACCAATTATAAGCCTGCATATGCAAGGGTATTTTATTTAGTAATATTTTATGTATGAGAACACAGAGGTGGTACTTATGTGGAGTGGAAAGGGGACTGATCTTGGCAATTTCGTAAAGACTAGCGGAGGGAAAGCGACGATCTTTGCTAAATAAGATTTTAAGGAGCATGCGGTTATGGGTTTCTAGCTTGTTCAATACAGTAGTAGTTATGCCAGACCAAGCAGTATCACAGTAGTCAAGTAAGGGCAATATATAGCAACGATAAAACAAGCGTTTGCAAGAAAGAGGAAGATGTCTGCGTGAACGGTAAAATGCCATGTCTACACACACACACAAAACGTATAGGCAGACAGTGGAAAATAGCGTGAACGGTAAAATGCCATGTCTACACACACACACAAAACGGTTGGGCCGACAGTGGAAAATAGCGTGAACGGTAAAATGCCATGTCTACACACACACACAAAACGGTATAGGCCGACAGTGGAAAATAGCGTGAACGGTAAAATGCCATGTCTACACACACACAAAACGGTATAGGCCGACAGTTGAAAATAGCGTGAACGGTAAAGTGCCATGTCTATACACACACATACAAAACGGTATAGGCCGACAGTGGAAAATAGCGTGAACGGTAAAATTCCATGTCTATACACACACACACAAAACGGTATAGGCCGACAGTGGAAAATAGCGTGAACGGTAAAATGCCATGGCTATACACACACACAAAACGGTATAGGCCGACAGTGGAAAATAGCGTGAACGGTAAAATGCCATGTCTACACACACACACACAAAACGGTATAGGTCGACAGTGGAAAATAGCGTGAACGGTAAAATGCCATGTCTATACACACACAAAAAACGGTATAGGCCGACAGTGGAAAATAGCGTGAACGGTAAAATGCCATGTCTACACACACACACAAAACGGTATAGGCCGACAGTGGAAAATAGCGTGAACGGTAAAATGCCATGTCTATACACACACACAAAACGGTATAGGCCGACAGTGGAAAATAGCGTGAACGGTAAAATGCCATGTCTATACACACACACAAAACGGTATAGGCCGACAGTGGAAAATAGCGTGAACGGTAAAATGCCATGTCTACACACACACAAAACGGTATAGGTCGACAGTGGAAAATAGCGTGAACGGTAAAATGCCATGTCTATACACACACAAAACGGTATAGGTCGACAGTGGAAAATAGCGTGAACGGTAAAATGCCATGTCTACACACACACAAAACGGTATAGGCCGACAGTGGAAAATAGCGTGAACGGTAAAATGCCATGTCTATACACAAACACACAAAACGGTATAGGCCGACAGTGGAAAATAGCGTGAACGGTAAAATGCCATGTCTACACACACACAAAACGGTATAGGTCGACAGTGGAAAATAACGTGAACGGTAAAATGCCATGTCTACACACACACACAAAACGGTATAGGCCGACAGTGGAAAATAGCGTGAACGGTAAAATGCCATGTCTATACACACACACAAAACGGTATAGGCCGACAGTGGAAAATAGCGTGAACGGTAAAATGCCATGTCTACACACACACACAAAACGGTATAGGCCGACAGTGGAAAATAGCGTGAACGGTAAAATGCCATGTCTATACACACACACAAAACGGTATAGGCCGACAGTGGAAAATAGCGTGAACGGTAAAATGCCATGTCTACACACACACAAAACGGTATAGGTCGACAGTGGAAAATAGCGTGAACGGTAAAATGCCATGTCTATACACACACAAAACGGTATAGGTCGACAGTGGAAAATAGCGTGAACGGTAAAATGCCATGTCTACACACACACAAAACGGTATAGGCCGACAGTGGAAAATAGCGTGAACGGAAAAATGCCATGTCTATACACACACACACAAAACGGTATAGGCCGACAGTGGAAAATAGCGTGAACGGTAAAATGCCATGTCTACACACACACAAAACGGTATAGGTCGACAGTGGAAAATAGCGTGAACGGTAAAATGCCATGTCTATACACACACACAAAACGGTATAGGCCGACAGTGGAAAATAGCGTGAACGGTAAAATGCCATGTCTATACACACACACAAAACGGTATAGGCCGACAGTGGAAAATAGCGTGAACGGTAAAATGCCATGTCTATACACACACACAAAACGGTATAGGTCGACAGTGGAAAATAGCGTGCACGGTAAAATGCCATGTCTACACACACACAAAACGGTATAGGTCGACAGTGGAAAATAGCGTGAACGGTAAAATGCCATGTCTATACACACACACAAAACGGTATAGGCCGACAGTGGAAAATAGCGTGAACGGTAAAATGCCATATCTATACACACACACAAAACGGTATAGGCCGACAGTGGAAAATAGCGTGAACGGTAAAATGCCATGTCTATACACACACACAAAACGGTATAGGCCGACAGTGGAAAATAGCGTGAACGGTAAAATGCCATGTCTATACACACACACAAAACGGTATAGGCCGACAGTGGAAAATAGCGTGAACGGTAAAATGCCATGTCTATACACACACACACAAAACGGTATAGGCCGACAGTGGAAAATAGCGTGAACGGTAAAATGGCAACAATGTCTATTGAGAAACACACGCTAGACTCAACCAACTCACATACAATGTACCTCTAATGACATTATGTAATGGTAGTCGGCTGGGCTGCCATATCGCAGAACAAAACCATCTCTGCATTCACTGTTTGACAGCTAGAACCCAGGAGCCTTCAGTGAACGGCAGGTGCATGGTTAGTCTGCTGAATACTCCAGACTCGCGGACCTGGTTCATGGCACGATGCAGACTTTCAGAGAATGTGCTGATGACACAACGTCACCGTAGCAGCAGCAGCAGCAGCAGCACCCTGAATATGGGCTATCTTCACTGCCTACCTTCCTTGGTGTTCATATGACTGACGGTGGACAGCGAAGTTCTAAGCTGTGGACATTGAGTCATGATGTTGTAGAGGTGAGGGATGGTGAGGAACGATACAGCGTACCCAGTTCAGTTGGATCAAGCATACCAAGACAGCCTTCTGGACATGGGAAAGAGAAGAGATGGTGGAGACCAGTGTGAACAGGTTGTTCTGTCAGGTTTGTTAGATCTTTGCACGCGGATGACATGCTCTAAGTTTGTAATGGCTTGGACACGATGGAAACGATGCGCCTCTGTAAGTTTGTATCCTTGATGATGGTTTGGCCTAGAGAGCGCGATACATGTGGTGCTTTTCAAGCACAATCTTCACGAACTGCTGTCCCACTCTTCATTTACTGACTATAATATTTACTTGACGACACTTGATATAATTATGTAGTAGGTTTAAAATAATTTTTGACAATAGAATGACTTTCAAGACCAACATTCTCTTCACAGTGTGCTCATAATGACAGGTGCGGAGCATGGAATACTTTCCTGCAGGCAAACTACACCTCACTGGATCACATGCAGCACATCCTGACCTGCACTTTCACACTGGTCACGTATCACTTCTGTTGACTGCAAGCATTTGCTTGAGAGCCCACTTCAGCCCTGCTGCAGTCAACCTTGCCAGCTAATATGGCACTTTTGATTATTTTTGGTCGCCGTGTGCAGGTCAAAAATGTCACTTGGTGCACTAAAAGTCGGTCCTGGTCGCGCAAGGCAGGAGGTCTCTGAATCCGGAGCAGTTTCTGTGTAGAACTGTCCGTAGATAGAAAATGGCCGTTAAAGATAGGTGGTCGGTAACACCAGAGGTCGCTTGCACCAGGTTTTACTTTATCTGATATAAACACTATTGATTGATTGATATAAACACTATGTAATATGATGTGAATGAACTACTACCCATCTTCTCCTGTTGGTTGATAGCATGTAAGAAGGAGGAGACCACCGTTTTGGGAAACAGTGACCTTACTACAACCATCCTCGGTTGGTGCAACCCTGGTCTTTACGACCATCTAAACCGTATGAGTGTTAGACTCGGGTCTGACACTGCTTGTTCTAAGTGTGGTCTTAGTTTTCTTGTTGTTGTACCGTCAGTCGTGTATTCGTTGTTCGCTCCTGGATGTCTTATTGATACTGAGTCCTCTTACAATTTGTAGCTTCTGATCTGAATTGTTCTTCTTACTTCTCTTTTTATACTCATTTTCCAACTCCTGGCCCCATGACGTCACTCTCTCAGCTCATCATCTGACAGCAGTTACTGTCACCTCCATGTCACTGTCGTTTGCACGTGACACTGCTGCTCTGACAATCACTGACAGCTCGCTGGATCAGCTTGTTACAAACTAAGAAAGTGTTGCAGGCTGGCATCAACACCAGCGTCTAGGTGTAGTGCCACTAGTGGCGTACAAGCCACATGAAAGCAACATTCCATTCATTCATCTCGAGAACACTAGGGTCTACTTCAGGCCCATACGACATCAGGAATTCTAGAAAACGACACAAAATTGAGAAAGATTGCAACCACGACCAAACAAGAGAGAAAGAGAGAGAGAGAGAGAGAGAGAGAGTAAGTTACATTTATAAAGACAGGTAAGTCTAACAAATGAGGACTGAGACCTCTACAACAGGGTTTTTACGCCTGAAAGCAGGTGCATGATTTAACAAGCAGGTTGTCAGTCTAGATTTTATGCGCAGATGGAGAAAAAGCGCAGAATTTTTGTAATGAGATGAAAAGCAGAAATAATAAGAAATAATAAGAAAAGATGAAATGAAAGCCTGCTCACAACCCCGCCCAGCCTTGCGAACTGGGTATGGTGGATTAAGAACCCGGTTCAACGCTCGAGCAAGCGCTCTCCACTCAAGGTGTTCACAGCAACTGATAGGAACTCATATGGGGAAATTATAGAAAAGAAATAATAAGATAAAGAGAATAAATTTCAACGCACCTCAATAAACGGAGCCCCACATACAGTACCTCAGAAAAGTGGATCTTCCGACCAGTGTTTTTGTTGACGCCGCAACCAGATGATGTAGCTGCTTCGCAGAGACGTCTTACTGCACAAATTACAAATAAATTTTATTCTTCGATTAGAAAATCCAAGCGCTTTCAGAGCCCTCCGAAGAGAGTCCGGGATGAAACCACGCACACCTACCTCAACCGAAAAAGAAACGACCTGCCACCCGTTTGCTCGGCATTGATCGGCCAGATCCGCATACCGCCTGTCCTTCCGCGAGTTACTGACACTGAATCTGTCCTCAGCACAAACTGTCAACTCCATCCAGAATACAATCCTACGACTCGTAGAGTACAGAACTATATCTGGTCTTAGGGTGGTAAGTGCAACACAGCCAGGGAAAGAAATCTTTGCACTAACTGAGTCGACAAGAAGTTTCCAGTCTGAGGCCGCTGACAGGAGATCAGTCGTAACCAACTTTCGTCTGGGCTGAACGCGAACTGGCTTCTCTCCCGCCTTGCAAAACGAGATGAAGTCAAGCTCATTTGAATTTTCGGTTTGTACGGTGTTTGCAGCAGTGCGGATTCGAATCTCCTCACGCATGTTCCTGACGATGACCCCGAGTACGTTGTCGTGCCTCCAGGTGTAACGTCCCTGGTCCAGCGCTACGCGACAAGCGCCAAGCACGTGGCGCGTAGCACAGGCCCAGGTACGGCACAAACTACAGTACGGATCCACTACGGTGTTTCCCCAACGGCGTAGGTTCGTCGGAGAAGGTAGCACGTCGAGGGTTGATGCGAGAAGAAATTTCAAATCCTTACCAGTACCACCGTACAAAAGGGATTTCCACGAGAGGTCCTGCCACATCACCGATGTCCACTCCAACCACTTGCCTTGCACCTGAAGAGTCTTCAGCCTCAAAATCTGCTCCTGCGCGTTGATCTCCTCAAATGTTTGAAGGAGATCCTTCCTCGGGGGTTTGGAATGCTGCTTCGGAGCACGAGCACCCAACCCTGCACGATGACTTGAAGATGACGGTGGACGGAGAGTCCCTGAACCTACTGATGCCTCTGCACACTCCAGCTCTATTGTCGCCGCATATCGCTTTGTCAGCTTCGCATCCTTACTCCGACGCAGAGTGTACAGCGCCCTCATGCGCGCGTCCCCACTCGATCGAAGAATGTGCCATTTGATGGACTGGCACTTTTTCCACACCGTAGGAAGGTAGTGGAGGCGTAAGCCAAAGCGTTTGCGACTGCCAATAAAAAGAATGGCAGAGTTTGCGCATCGAGGTAGGCCTGACCATTTCTTCAGAAATGATAAACACATAAAGTGCAGTTCACGTACAAAACCTTGTGTGAGTTCAAGAACCTGGAAAGACCAAGAAAGCTTGGGCACTACAAGATGGTGGTAAAGCCATAGCTTGTGGTGGTCTTGAAGCCAAGAGCCATCTACTTTTTGCATGAGAGATACAGTGAGTTGACGGATGTCTTCCCGCTGGGTCTGCTCAGAGCAATCAGCATGCAGCCTTCGCCCCAGGAACTTGAACTCTGCAGTGTCAATGAAAGCGATCTTCCTCCCTGACATTGTCAGGCAGGGATCGTAAGGTTTGTACCGGCCATCTACAAGCTTTGCTGCACTGCTTTTGCATTTGTGCGGCGCCGCCTGCATACATTGGGTCCACGAGAGAAAGTCCTCCGTGACCGCAATGAGTTTTTGACAACCTGCACTAGATTTGCTATAGAGGCCTAAGTCATCAGCAAAAGCTGTTTGGGACACTTGCAAAGGGGCAGATTTAAAATCATAGGAGAGGCAACTTAATTCAGGGGCTGCAAGTGAGTCCAGCAGAAGCTGGAAACAAATATTGAAAAGGACCGGGGACAAGGGGCACCCCTGGAAAACACCAATGTTGTAATTAAAGGTGGGTGTGTGTGGTTGTACGACGAAAGCGCAAAGACTGTCGTAGTAGGAAAAAATTAATTTCCTGAATTGCAAAGGAAGGCTGTAGTGGGTTAGAGCATACTGTATCAGATTGTGGCGCACTGAACCAAATGCATTCTTCAAATCTATCCACGCAATGCAAATTTGGCGTTTTGCCGTCTTTGCATCACGCATCGCCTCATAACAAAGTGATGTATGCTCTAAGCACCCAGCCTTTGCAGGCATAAATCCTTTCTGGTTGTCACCATCGAAGAACTTATTGCCTAGCATATGTTTCAAGAGGCGCTTTGCAACTAAGGTGAAAAAGATCTTCCCGGACGTGTTCGCTAGAGCAATCGGTCGGAATTTCGAAGGATCATCAGACACCTCCCCCTTGGCCAGGAGTGTGATACACGCTACCTGCCACTGCCTTGGAATGATCTTGCTCTCCCAAACCCGCCCAAAGATGGTGAAAAGAATGGATTGAAGGGAGGGACAAAGCTTCCAAACTATGTAAGGTATCTTGTCAGGACCCGGTGCAGAGGTGTTGCGACACTTCTTCAAAACATTCTGAAATTCAGTCCATGTAGGGGTCCCCTCATCGACTGGGTGGGTGCAATCCCGGGGCTTCCCTGCACTGGGGCAGGATTCGTACGAAGTGGCACGATCCTGGTCTGCATATGTGTGTTGGAAGTACTCAAAGCAGGTAGTGTCAGAGAAAGTGGGTTTGACATGGTTGGTTGGTTGAAACAATTTCTTTCCGAAGGCATATGGGTCCTTGAGAAAGGCATCCTGGTCCCTCTTGTTCCGGGATCGATCGTCGTACATCTTTTGTTGTTTCAAAAGACGCTTGATTTGTTTTCCAATTGAAAAATACTCATTTCTGAGCGCTGCAGGTACTTCGTCCGGGTTTTTGATCTTACGAAATTGGCGCTTTAAATCACGCCTGTGAGCCCGGAGTTTTTCCACTGCACGGTTTTTATTTGCATTCTTGTGTTTTGGTGGAGGTGGTGGTGGTTTCTGGTCGAAAAACCAGTGAATGAAGTTCTCTAGTTTGTCCAGAGTCTCTTCGATGTTAGTGTTTTTGAGGTATGAGGTTGGGAAATGTTGAGTGAGATGGATCTTCAACTGAGCGTTTATTGTGTGCCATGCCTTGGTGTTTTTGGCTGACGGTAGCAGTAGGGACTGCCGGACTTCTACCTTGTCCATGTCCCGTTGATTCAGGACATGAAGTAAAGACTCATTATGACAGGGAGTGGATTCGTGCGGGATTGTTCGCAATTCATCTCCAGGAGTCATTGTCTGACCTACAGATGGGCTGAAGTGCATTGAATCAATCATGGAAGTCGTCCGACCATCCCCGCTACTGCCGTCTGCTTTGGCTGAGGTGGTTGAAAGTGATTTGTAGACCGGGCAGGTCTGTAGATGTCGTGGCAAGTTTTGTTTCCATTTGAGTTTTCTCAAACAGTGTGGACATGTTGTTTCCCGGTCTGATGGTGTAATGGTTGGTGTACTTGCCTCTAAAGTCATTGGAGTCTCGTGTGGTGGTGATGCAGAGACTGCTGACACAGCTCCAGCCTGCGATGAGAGAGAGAGAGAGAGAGAGAGAGAGAGAGAGAGAGAGAGAGAGAGAGAGAGAGAGAGAGAGAGAGAGAGAGAGAGAAAAAAGAGAGAGAGAGAAAGATAGAAAGAAAGAGAGGGAGAGACAAAGAGGGGGAGAGTGCCAAATCGAACACACTGCTGTCGGGTTCTGAGATAGCTGGCAATCCCCAATCAAGTGGTTCCTATCTATCGTGCCAATCATCCATCGTTGCCGTTGGGGCGAAGCAGTCCGTTGTCCAGGAGCAGTTGCGAGGCACAAACAGCAACGCATCAACCATCATGTGGAGAATGTAGACATTAGCAGTAGGAGACTACGGCCAATATAGAGGTTTTGCATTCCGAATTTCGGAATGATTTTCGACTGTGCTTTTCCGAAAAAAGCGCGTTCCGAAAAACGGTATTTTCAGTGTTTTGCATTCCGAAAATCTGATTCGACTTCGTTTCCAAGGGTTGCCATGCAAAACAAAATGGAGAGCGTCGAAGGGGTTGATCAAATCCATGTGCGCAGGTCAAACTGAATTTTGGGTGCGGTTCGAAGACGAGGACGGACTGATGGTGGACCAAGTGATCCAACAGCTGAAGACGAGGTTGAAAACGTTGGCGAACTACTGTCTTGTACTGTCAGTAGGCTCCATGGCAAAGGAAGCCAGAGTGTGATGGAGTGTGAGAAGATTAGTCAACATGGCGAGATCAGCGAGAGCAGCAAAACCAGCCGCTGAAAAATCAAAACTACATACGTGGAAAAATTTCAAATAATCGAGAGCAGCAGAAAGCAAAAATAAAAACATGAAAAATACACTTTTTTGTATTCGAATATGCACTCCCAAACATGAAAGAGCCGAAAATCCATTTTCGGAAAACCATGCACTTTCGCCACCACACTTCCGAAAGTTCGACTACTTTTTCGACTGCTGCCGTGACATTCCGAAAATAATTCCGAAATTCGGAATGCAAAACCTCTCTATTATCTACCAAACTCTACTTGAGCATGCAAGCAGCATGTAAACACAGCAAGATCATCATCCACCAGAAAACCTCACATGTCCTATACAACCCAGTGTATGCTCCAGAGCCGGGTGAGCCAGGTGAGGCGGGTGAGCCGGGTGAGCCGGGTAATCGACCCGGTTGGGCGGTGCTTGGACCCGGTTGAAAATATAGTACCGGGTCACCTGTGACCCGGTTGGTACTTTGCACGTTCGAACTTTGAAAGGACTGACTACATGGCTTGTATGTGTGACAGATCATGCAGAGGCGCGCGTCGAAGTGAAAGTAGTCAGTACGTGCACGTGCTCAGTTCGAGCTTGATCGTTGAGGTGTTGTTTTTGGAAATGGAGCCTCCAGCGAAGAGGCAAATCCACGGGGAGGTCACTGAGCTGAGTTAAAGGGGAAGTTAAGGCAAAAATTAAAATTTCACCAGTTGTAGTCTTCGGGGTGCTGAGTCGAATGGTCTTGGTCCGAGAAAGCTGGGACGCTCCCTTCCTACTTGAATCTCAATCGAACTCGCGCACTTCCACCGAAACTGGGTGACTGCGCCCTACTAGATGGGGATTTGTATGCAAAATGTCACTAAAAGCGCCATTTCGTTCTTATAAAAGCACGAATGACCGCGATTGGCCCATATGTTGTAGTCTTTTGGACGCTGAGTCGACTGGTTTTGGTCCGAAAAGGCTGCGATGCAGCGTTCCTCCTTTATTCCCAATCGAACATGGTTGAACAAGCGGTCACGTGCTCCTGGATGCCCAAATCGCCTGGTCACCACTGGCGCAGGCGACAACTTTCACTGCCAAGGTTCAACTCGAGTGACAGGACTGCACCCAAAAAAGGTCAAACAGGCTAGTAAGTTGTACCCTGCAGGCACGGTGACCAGGTGACTGGCGTACGCAGGAGCACGTGACCGCTTGTTCAACCATGTTCGATTGGGTATGGGGCTGTTAAGTGATGACGTCACAGTTCCTTCGATACGCATAGCAACGATCCCACTGGGGACAAACAAAAGTAGCGTCGTCTCCACCGAATCAGTTGTCAGTGGCAACATATAGGGATCGTGTACATTTCTTCGTTTCTTCTTTGCTGTTTTCAGTGAGTGTTTTGTTTTCTCTTTGTCCTTGATCTCGACGGTGTTGTCGTGCTCATTACCTTACTGAGACGTCTCTTGTGACTGTAGCCAGTGTCACGGAGGATTTTATTGGCGTGACGAGGTAGATCGCCGAGATCGAGCGTGAAAAACGCTCTGCATTAGTAGCTCCTGTAGAATGTCTTCTGGGATGGCGTATCCATGGTCAACAAAGCCAAGGTGCAAGACAGCATAAGAGATCGTGTAAACGATGTGAACTCCAAACGGTAAGCTCCTGAACAAGTGGAAAGATATGTGTATTTACAAACTCTCTCTTCATCCATCGATTGCCGCTATGCATTGCATTTTGTCTGCACAGATAATCTGGACAAATAAATTATATGGTACCTGGAGAGTGCAATCGTGCTTGGGACCCATCCCAATGTCATCACATGGCTGTGGTGACTAGTGTATACCTGTACCTGGGAGAGTTTTCCCTCAACTGAGACGGAGTGTAGGTGGACGGATTATGAGAAATGCGAAGATGTGGAGTAAGTTGTGTCGAAGAAATGTGTAATAAAATAAAATTTACTTTACACTCAAACATACACTGTACATGTACATGTAACATCATGATACTGATGATTCCATCTTCATATCTCCGCAACAGGTACGCCATACGCACCAAATACATGGTGTGTGTGTGCACGCGCGCGCTTGCGTGCGCGCGTACATGCACACACTCTCGTGCGTGGCCGAGTTGGCCGGATGAACAGACCACGCATTTGCACGAGGTGTCCGTTATGTCATTGGAGTGATATACTTTATGACTTTATTCCAAAATAGTATGTCTTGCCCCTGTCAAATGGAGTTTGTGTCTATGCTCAGCGGGTATCGGGCCACGACGCCACACTGCAGTCAGCGCTGGAATTAAAATAGCACTTCATGGATTATTTTAACTAATTTCCTTTGCGTTTACATGTACTTTGTTGAGCCCGTGGTTTCATTTCTGTGTTCTGTTATGATTGGCCTCTGGAAATAATCGGAGTGGATGTCATTTTTGTCATATGTGTGTGCCTTGTGCAACAGGTTCAAGGCTAGATGCACTTCACATTCGGCGTGCGATCTCGGCGTCTGGAACCTGATAACGTCTTGGTTGGATGGGTAATCAAGGATGATACTACTCGGCACACCAATGTACATGTCAATGTAATTTTTTACTTTTTCAGAGCTGCACTATTTACGGACGAATGTGTCTGTTAGAGAGGAAATAAATAGTATTCACAAACAAGTCCCACTTATTGTTTCTGTTCGTAAAAGGAAATTGCAATTTTTTGGTCATATTGTTCGTTCCGGCTGTTTGTCATTGACTGTTCTTCAGGGTTGTGTTGCTGGAGGTCGTTGCCGAGGCAGGCCCAGAATGTCATGGCTTGATAATATTATTTCATGGACTGCACTTGACGTGCAGTCCCTGCTCGCCACTGCACGCGATCGATTTTTATGGCGCTCACTTGTTCATACTTACTCTGTGACGCCCCGACGGGCTTAGGGCTATGGGCTTGTGATGATGACTATTTACGTCTTGATGCTTACTTCGGTGCTAGCGTGTTTCCCCCGGATTATTTCTATCATCATGCGTGTTCTTGGGCTGAGCGAGCACATGCACGAGTGTGCAGCTATAACCCCATGTATCTTTGGTTACACTTTGTTCTGCAATGCATGTACCTTGTGACAGTATGTGCTTGCACTGCTTTGTGTGGCCTGTGTATTTCAGGACTATTCAGTGCATTAGACCCAGGTTGGTTTGGTTGCCGGATGATCTCTTGTTGCATCCCTCTGTGTTTTGTATTCATCAATTTTTGGGCTTGAGAATTGAGCTGGTGTGTGGTTCCCAATATCAAAACATCATGCTGGTGCTCTGTGTTTTGATTATCGACTGTCCGAGCAGTCACGATTCATTACCAGAACGGTCAATACTGTAGTCTCTTGACGTGTTTGTCTTTTTTGTGTTTTCGCCGGGGGAATTAGCGGTGACGTTGCACATAGAACGGCAGTGTTGCATCACTGGACGACCCTGCCTCTGACTTCATGTCCCCAGGATCTGGTGCGGATACACCAGACAGTCACTTCCTGTAAACACGCAAACAGCAAAAGAAGAGATCCCGCAAATTAGGAAAAACCATTGCGGAAAATATCGAGTAGATCATACACCATTCAATAATCTGGAGTAATTAAAGGGAGACAAACACTTCACTGCTCTCTCTCTCTCCATCCTTCCAAAATGCCCTGTTATTGTTACAATACCCTGTAACAATTCCCTAGAATTATTTTATTTTAATATATTCTCAGGACATCATTCTGAACATAATAACTTCTTCCATGGGTCTTCAATCATCACGGAGGGCGAGAATATATCTAAGTCATGCAGTTTACGGGAGGCGCGAGCTGCCATGGATATAGAGGCTGATATTATTGTGCCAGCGTGAGGGCAGAGACAGAAAGAAGACACTGATTTCTTGAACAACTCACCTACATATAATCGAATCCACAGGGAGCGCTCGTACTTTGATCCATCAGGACGCGAAGAATCTTCAAAGCACTCTCAAACACGGAGTTTTACAGTGGGCAGCCAATTTCACAGCCATTATGAAGGCCCTCGACGACTACAGGAGATTTGTAGAGGAAAGAACAAGGAGTAAAGAGCGACAACAATCGCTTGAAGAAAAAGCAAAGAAAAACTGCTCCCTCTCCAGTCATTTAGATGCTGTTGCCTTTGACAACTGGTTCCATCCAGAGGACGCGACTTTTGTTTGTCCCCAGTGCTCTCCGTTGCTATGCGTATCGAAGGGGCCGTGACGTCACACTTAACAGCCCCATAAAGGAGGAACGCTGCATCGCAGCCTTTTCGGACCAAACCCAGTCGACTCAGCGTCCAAAAGACAACAACATACGGGCCAATCGCGGTCATCCGTGCTTTTATAAGAACGAAATGGCGCTTTTAGTGACATTTTGCATACAAATCCCCATCTAGTAGGGCGCAGTCACCCAGTTTCGGTGGAAGTGCGCGAGTTCGATTGGGATTCAAGTAGGAAGGGAGCGTCTCAGCTTCCTCGGACCACGACCATTCGACTCAGCACCCCGAAGACTACAATTGGTGAAATTTTAATTTTTGCCTTAAAGGGGAACTCCACGAAAAAATGAAACTTTGATAGCCTGTATAGTTTCGGGCGCTGAGTCGAATGGTCTTGGTCCGAAGCCTCTACGACGAAGCGTTCTTGAGATATTTCACTTTGAAATTGCAAAAACGGGGGCCGCGCCCTGACGTCATGCGGCCATTTGGTTACATCATCACGGGCTGCCTACGTCATTGTGGCAAAGTCGTTTCTCTTCGCCAATCTACAAGCACTAATTTTAGTTGGTATTTCAAGGGAAGATGGGCGATTCCGAACAATCCTCTGTCCCCAGCAATGAAGGCAGCGATGCTGAGGCCAGTGAGGACGACCAACAGCCCACCGCCGCGTATGGTTGGGGCAGGGAGCCCAGATACTCTGCTGAGGAGCTGCCATCGCGTGTAACAAATGTTGAGGAAGAAGATGCTTCAGCAGCTGCGTCCGACAGAAGACGAGTAGCTTGGCCACCAGAATCTCGATTCGTTTGGGACTCCGACTGGTGCGAGCGTGGACAAAAGTGTATAGCCATGCCCAGCCTGCGGGAATGATTTTGCTGGTAGGATGCTGCCGTCGTTGTCGACAAGACGGCCCAAGGTTTCTTGCGTAGCGGACCTCGCAGATTACGAGATCGTATCCTTGCATTAGGCTGTGCCCATCACTGCTCTTCGAGGTTATCTCGACATGCAGAAGCCGCCAATGCCAGTGACAGAAGAGTCTGACATTAGGTAAGCCTCAATTAGTTTGCCTTGACTTGTCTTGTGAGGAGCGCGTATCAGCATGATACACTTATTCTTATTTTTTGGGGAAATTTATTGTTGTCAGGCGCACTACACTAGGCGTCGCACAAGAAAGACATTGTACTGGTAGTTATCACAAGTTTCATGCATGACACAAACAAATTTCTCTTTGCTCCGAGTATGTCTTGACTTATCTTGTGAGAATCGATGCGCGTAATGTTTTGTGTGTAACTTATTGTTGTCAGGCATAGCACGAACAACGTTGTTCTGTACTATAGTGCTATCACAAGTTTTCATGCATGACTCACATTAATTTTGTCTTTGTCATTTTCCCTTGGATTGGTACGAGATCTACAAAGTATGGTAGGTAGTGTTCTGTTGGTGAAGAGAGCACTGCACACAGTTTATGAGCACCATGGGTGCATTTGATCACACCCGAACCCATACTTTATCGTTTCAAGCGATAGACTTTGTCAATAAACTCGTTTTCTAGTTTACCATGGCATGCAACGTACAAGCGTGGGGTCAAGAAAGTGTACACCAAAATAATGCACAAATTCTGGCAGGAGAGTAAGAAATCTGTACTTTCTGACCAAGACATCTCTGTACTAGTAGGTAATCGAACGCGTCCTAATCAGTATTCATCCCCCAGATCATTGGAATTCAATTTGAAATCAGCAATTATGGTAAATTCTACAAGACCCTCCATCTTTGTACCAGTGGACACTAAATTAGTATGGCGCGCGCACTGAAAGTGCAGGTAGGTACCGGTAGGTGCAATACAGCGCATATGTAGAGTAAATGAGTATTTGACTATAATAATTATTACGGTACAGCAATGTGGTATGTGTACAAACACGAAGCACTCATCATACACATTCCATATGACATTCTGTGTTTGTGTAGATCTCTACGCTATGCGGCACACAGGCAGTACACACTATGTACACGGCAAATTGGGCAAGCACGTTCGTTGTCGTCTTCCAGCCTGCGTTGTGAATACCATCAGGCAAAGATATCCAAATTCTGCACCACCTCAGCCTTCTCAGGAGGCTTCCACCTGGAATTTGGCAGGGAAACTCGCTTCTCCAAGGCAGGAACATCGAGGTTGCCATTTGCAACCGCTACCACCTCACACATGAGCTTGTCAACATACTCATAGCTCTTTCTGTCGTATAATTTCTATTTGGCCAGTCTTCTTTAGGGGCCGTCCAAGGTTACCAATAATATATTCAAAACGAAATGTTTTCGTTTGTGGGTGGGTGGGTTTGACAGAGTTTCGTTTTGAAAATAATTATTGGTCTTTTTGGTTGTGCTGTGGCGACGGTTGACATTGACGTCGTCAAGAGCTGCGAGATGTGCGTGTCCAATCATCCCCAGAATTGAGAAACGAATGCGTTTGAGAATGTAGTTTGGCAGGACACTGTGATATACCTGCATGGCAAAAAGAATGTGGAGAAAACACACTTGCTTAGACAATATACTGCTGTATGAGAAAATGGAAACTTCACCGTACAGGACGACTCTTGTTCTCAAATTGCATTGTTCGTTTCATTCCCTGTGTTGCCCATAAGAGACGGGAGCAAAAATGTTCAGCAGATGTTTGTTGTCTTCTGGCGTGGAGTGGCGGCATCATTAGATGTACACATAGTCATTTCACTAAGTACACCACTACTACAGCATATGTACTATCCTTAGGCTAGCGTGCGTGGGAGTGAGTTTGAGTATGTGGGTGCGTATGTGTGTGTGTTGTTGTGTTTGTGTGTGTGCACGCACACGCGCATGTGGGTGAAGGTGTGAGTGCATGTGTATAATATGTGTAGTTCCCACTGTATTCCTTGCACAATAGGTCTTCACTTACTTTTCTTTCGCATACAACCAGAACCCATTCCTTGTTCGAAATTGGATTTTTTTGGCCTGGTGATCCCGCAAGCGTGGAACTCGGAGTGTAATAATTTTTTGTTTCACTTTGCTTGCACTATTCCTAGGCTGTCCAGACTTCTAACAACTGCTCTGAGTGATATGGTATTCATGCAACCATGCCTAGAAGTAGGGTAGCTGTTATAAATAGAGACATATCCACGCAATCAACTTACACTGGTTCAGTTTGGCAGGATTGGTGAGACAGTTCGTCGTGCATGCTGCCTGCACATCGCAAGCAAACAGTTCTGTAACCTTCGTACTTGCTGGGGGTCTGTCTGTTTGCGTCCCAGTTGATGACAGATGTGCACAGTTTGAGTACTGGTATGCGCAAAGTTACTGGGGTAATATCGTTCATCAGCTAGCTGCAGTCGGAATTGATGGTGTGATGTACTCTTCTGA
The DNA here is from genome assembly GCF_964019385.1 of Sycon ciliatum. Taxonomy (NCBI): domain Eukaryota; kingdom Metazoa; phylum Porifera; class Calcarea; order Leucosolenida; family Sycettidae; genus Sycon; species Sycon ciliatum. The sequence continues at coordinate 1,523,200 of NC_088655.1, read as the reverse complement.
TCCTGATGGGACGTATCTCGCCCTGCTTTCTCAGTTGCAGCTTGTTGAGTTCGCTTTGCTGGAGGCTCATGGTTCGGAGGGCACTGGTACACTGATGAGGGCTTTCCTGGACGGCGTACTCGTCAAAACTCAGCTCTCAAGTCCCTCTGGATCATAAATGCAGCGAGCAAATATAGCTCGTGCTGCGAAAATAGGCTTGAAATTTTCACGACGCATTGCAACATCTCGGCGCTTTGCCAGGTCTCCATCCTTTGGGAATCTGAGAAAACTAACCCCAGGAGGATGATGTGATACTGGCACAATCAACAACACAACAATTTGGCATTGCAGCGGCTCAGGCGACTTGGCAAACTACTTTCTGAAGTGACTTTCGTCCTGAAGAAAGTGAGATTCAAAATCCAAGTATTTTCGCACCATGCCACAATGACGTCACACATACATTGGTATGGGGCGTGGCTAAAATTGAAATATCTCAAGAACGCTTTCTCGTAGAGACTTCGGACCAAGACCATTCGACTCAGCGCCCGAAACTCTACAGGCTATCAAATTTTCATTTTTTCGTGGAGTTCCCCTTAACTTCCCCTTATCCACCACTTTCAGTACTCCTAGAACGGCCAAACGGTGTCATTTGACACCTGCATACATTTCCATGTCTAAGACCTATGATATAGGTTATTATAGTTGTTGTTTTCAGTGCTAGCTATCACTAGGGGCATTTATGATGTACACAAGACTTTAGGATTCACCCAGACACTATGGTTGGCTATACGCAACAAATATACGATGTACGTGTAACGGCAATTGCGAAGGATGAACTCAATTACTGGCAAAACTTCAATTACTTGCATAGGAATGTCTTATAATCACAGAGTTACAATAACAAGCAATGTGTCAACGTCACTGGGCACATGGGGAACTGCTTTTCGGGAATATGTGCTTTGGCATAATCGGATTACTCGACCGTCACGATGAATAACACACAGTAACAAGTACAAACATGGACTGACTATGAGCATCATTTTTTCACCAAGCTGACACATATGTTGCTAGACATGGTTTCAAGATTAGGCTAGTAACGACTGCATTTTAGGCTCTTTCAAAGAGGTATACCCTTCTCTTCTCCTTGGCTGGCACTTAGCAACCAGATGCTAAGATGCAGACTATCTACAAGCTTATTGACCAGTGCAGGAATGAGCGTTTTCTGGATGTGCATGAACTAGCAAAGGTCTTGGATATTGTGAAGGGGTTGATGCCTGTCACATCTATTCATTTATGTAACCGCCTTGCAGGGGGACATCTTCTGGAATAGTCTTTGTTGAGGAGATCCACCACATTCAATCGAAATGGTCAAGGACATATCTCGTCTTTTGCTAGAATTGGATGATGTGGGGCTTCCTACTCTCACCAAGTAAAACATATGGCTCTAGGTGGTCTACACAAGGCGGACCATTGATAATTCTTGCTACTTCTACCTTCTACGTCTACCGTCTTTGCATCCTACAATGTAATCTTGAAAAACAAATTACAATCCGCGATTATTGGCAATGAAGTTAGATGGTAGTTCACTTCAATTTACCAAAGTGGTTTATACTGCACCTCTTTCTTCTCCAACAGTTTCTTGACCAGTAATGCATTGATGATGAAGTTATCAGTTATTACTTAGCAATCACCTTCTGCAGCATCCGGGGCCACTAAAGAGAGAGAGATCGCATCCGAGCGGCTGCCTACCCATTTAGCCTGAAGCGGGGGAGGAAGAGGTTTGGTTCAAGAGCCTTATTAGCTCGTCAAGTAGTTAGAAAGGATTATCTACACAGCACCATCCTTGCGATAATGCGGTGAACCATCTCCAGGTTACAGAGTTGCGATTCCTCTTCCTCAACACTATCCATTTCGGGGTCTCCACCACTCCTGCAACTGTTTCTGACAATTCCTTGTCTGGACTATCCCGCAATCCTCGTCCGCTTTCTGGAGGCTCGTAAACCTCAATACATTCTGAATCCACAGGTACAGAGGCAATATGCTTTGGTTCTGCAAGAGTGCTCAATGCCTGATTCAGGCAGAGCGGCGTACACAAAGGCACACAATGAAAACCTTGGCAAATCTATTCCGTTGTGACTCCGAGTTTCATGGCTGAACCAATCATCAGACAACGATAATGGAATAGGAGGCAGCGCTGGTATATCTAAGTGGAGAGAGGTGTGATAATAATAGCGAGAGGAGTAATCGCGTGAATGTATACAGGGACGGGCTATTTCAGAGGCAGATGCAGTAGGCGCAGGTCTAGCACTAACAAGTACTAACACGCACACACATAGTAACACCCACACACACATACACACATGCACGCACACACTAACACACACATACACCCACCCACAACACCCTAACTTGCACACGGGCGCACGCACACACAGGACACCCACCCACCCACGACACCCTAAACTCGCACACGCACAAACACACGCACACACGCATCTACACACACCTATAGACACATGTCCACACGTATACACAGGCATCTGCGTTCGTATGACAAATCTAAGCGCACACAAACTCCTGCAATCACGCGTCAAAAAAACCCGCAGCGGTCATAGCTGTCTATGTACTTAAACACCCATAAAATGAGAATAAAGTGGGCAATTTCGCTTTCATGGTCATCAGATTCATGCATGGTAATAGGCGACATCTATTCTAGTATTTCCTTGGCCATCTGACCGCGATGGCTCCTCTGGGGCAATTTACAGGAAAATGAAAGGGATTGAGCAGTGTCAAGGACATTAGCTGAAGAGTGTTTGTGTAATCTGTGCACTTATGGTTACCCGCCCCAAATTCGCGATTCTCGCCCGACGGTTGTATGTTGATCATATTATTTTGTCCTGTATACAGCGATTTTCCTGCCCTTGTACCTTTCTTTTGTCTGGTTGGCATACGAGCAACTCGATATGGCCGACGCCTTCGAAATGTGTTCATATTGTTTCCATCTAGCTGCAATGTTGGCTATTTATAGTGCAGGTGTCAAATGACACTGGTTGGCCGTTCTAGGTATATGTACTCGCCATTATGGTACCTCATCAATTACAAATCAAATATTAATGGCAGACGAAAGAGGAAGCAAAATTAGGAATAGTCACAAGATTTGAGCTTATTCTGATTAGCCATATTTCGGTAATTCCAAAAGTTTGACTCTCGCGGTGTCAAATGACACCGTTGGCTGTTCTAGGGTTAAGGGGGCAGCCTACCCATAAATTTCATATGGCATTCAATTGACCGTAACTTTGGTGTTTCTCAATGGATTTGAGTGAAATTTTGACCACACACTCCTGCCACTATGCTGGCCCTCAGGACATGATTTACAAGTTCTTGCGCCTCACTGACAGGCTTTCCAGGCCGGAAAAACTCAAATTTCCGGCATAGTGCCACGGTGTGCGAGCCACCCAGGAGTCAAACAAATGCATTTACAATTTTTTCACATTTTCGTGCCCATTCTGTCCGTGCGCGGGACCCAAACCTAAAACAAGTCCAGAAGCAGCCATGGGTGGTGGGGTAGGGCCCCTCAACGTGGCCCTGCAATCTGTCGCAACGGAACGAGTGGGCGTTCTCTCACACACTCCCACAGACCCAAGTCAATTTTTGAATTCTTTTAGGTTTAGCACGTGCTACGAGGTCGTACCTTTGATACAACATCCAGTGCTGGGACGTCCACAGCAAGCCATTTCCACAGCGCTGCACACCAAATCCAGGATACCCTCAGAAACCGGCAAAGACTACCACTCACGTTCCGCTACTGCCTAGTACTGAATCCTACCTGACTTCTTGACACGACTCAAACTTGCCAAAGTCACTAAATCAACGTCAACTACAACAATCAAGCCACATATCTGCAACGTCACGAGGGTGCTGGCAAAAGTCCTGCTGCACGGCGGCTTCGCCCGCCGCCGTGCAGCCCAATACGTGGCTCAAAAACGTGATTTTTGGAATTCTGCACACTTTCGCGTGGTTCCATGATACGACAAGTTGCGCACGGTCTGCTCACATTCAAATACAGTGCTGCCAACAAATGACAGCGTGCAACAAAAAAATCTTTCCTTGCAAGGGCACATTTTCGGCCATAACTCTTGAACGGCTGGTCAGATCGGGACACAATTTTCAGAGAATTTGCAGCTATTCATGCTCTTTCAACTGACGTAGCACTCGATATGAATTTACAGATTCGATTTTTCAGCGAATTTTTGGGTAGTCTGCCACCTTTTAAAAAGCATGTGACTCGGCTGGTGAGACAGCGCCAGGTACATGTGTACCCGGCTCAGATCCGGTTGAAATGGTTGCGACAGCCAGGTACACGTGTACCCGGCTGTCCTACAATCCTACAGTAGAGCAGACTCTGCAATCCTATACTATAGCCGATGCGCACTGTACATCCAACATTGCACTGTGCTTTGCTGCGTGATGTTCGTCGTATGGTCAGGCCATTTGCTGAAGATGTGCGTGTGCTTATCCAGCCAGGTCCAGGTTCCTCAGTAACATGTGGATATCATGCTTATCCTTGTCCTGTCCTCAATGCCCAATGAAGTTGTACAGAACAAGAGGACGAGAACAATCTTAACCCGTCCACGTCTCCACACTGCGCTCTTTGCCTACATTCACAACACCACTCCGTACGTAGCGAGGAATGTCCTTCTTAGGTACATGTTCCATATCCTCCAGACAGCTGAGCTGTTTCGCTCAATGGGATCATAAAGGATAAGAGCTCCTTAGTGCAGGTAGATAACGAAAGAATAGCAGATAAAGGAATGGGTATTATGTTTAGGGTAGAGTGGCGCAATTGCGAACTTTCTACATAGAAAAGTGGCATACCGGAAGAAGTTGAAGTTGACAACAGTACTAAAGCCAGTAAAGGTGATAACCAAACGCACAGTACTGCTGGAGCATGCATACAAATGATGGCGCTAGAATAGACCCTTTGCACAATAACGGTCACGTGATCCGAGACGGGGCATCCTCTTCGATTTTTGTGCAGAGTATCACTATCAGTTGTTGAGCATGGTGGAACACTGTATTTTCCATTTTGGAGATGGAGGAGAGAGTGTTGAGTGGTTTGCCATCCATGGCTGTGGAACCCGTGGATGAACTGTCAAATGAAGATCGGTTGTGTAAGGAACTGAACAGTTTTCTGCTGAATGAGGGTGCGTATCTGTCTGGAAAAAGAAGGAGTTGTTGGAGCGGTAAGATTTCCGCATTCAGTGGATATTTCGGATTACTGTAGATGGAAATTTATTTTATTTTCTCTACCTTCTCTCCTCTGTCGATGTAGAGAACACTTCTCTATGCAGAACCCTGATGCTCCTAGAACTAAGAAGGGCACCACTTCCTCGAGTATACCTTCATCATGCCCAACATTTCATGCGCCCCAGTGGATGAGTGATGAACCTCTGTTTCCCAGAGTGAGTGCCACACCATGCTTGCCGGCTCATCTCCAACGCAGGGGCAAGTCGCCGACGACAGTGAAGAGGGAGCTGATGGAGTAGTACTAGTGAACAAGCCCGTGGATAGTGTCTATGAGTTTTACTTTGGTGGCTATGTGCATAATGTGAAAGTCTGTCATATCGTGCATACAGCCACAGCTCGAACTCAGATGACTTTCTCCGCACACCTGAGCAATGAGGCTGCGTCTCTCTCCACTTCAACATCAGCAGCTCGAGCAGCGCCAGCAAGCAGTCGATCTTCCAATAGCGAAGATAGGGATGGGTGACCTGTCATGCCTTTTTCTCAAGCTCCAGAGTCTCTTGGCAGGGTGTTCCATATCTTCGCAAAAGCAAGGATGAAATTCGTCATGGACAAAGTGTTCCGAGCACAACACTGTGAACGATATCGCAGCACTGCGGCCCTCTTCTCGCCAGATAGCCAGGATTCCAGAGTGTGGAATGCCAGCATCACCAGGGAACGCATGGAAAGACAAGTAGGTTCCTTAGACTAACGTTAGGGATGACGGTTGCTGCAAACAAGAACCCAACAGTGGTCCTTGGAAAGCATTTCGGAACTTCTTCCTTCAGAACTAATCCAAATAAAATCAATCAATCAATCAGATTCCTACCTGTGTATGCAGCTGGGGACGCTGGTCCACAGGCCATGGTCGTCGATGAACTCCCATGTTGGATATCCGATGGAAGTAACTATGTGTACTAGCAAAGTTACACTGCCACTGATACCATGTACTAGTGATGGTGTTACCCTATGATGTGCTGTGATCCTGTGCCCTCCCGACCTCGTGCTACTGGTGCGTTCGGGTCCCGTCATTTGCGATTTAGGTGGATCAGTTCACATTTGGGGGGACAATGGGCCAGTTTTAATTTCTTACTTTTACGACGGGGCAGCGCCAGTAAAGGTTTTTCAGAACCGCTCACAGAGCGATTTTTATATGGATAATTTCAGTTCTTTTTCCGTTCCCTCCCCACCCCAACCCCGAAGGTCAGATGAGCACGCGCGCGATGTACTGTATGTAGGCATGAGACTGCGATAACACACTGATACATACCAGCCCTCCCCACCTCGCTTACCCCGCACACAGATACACAAACACGCGGATGCACACGGCACACGCACACATACGCACATGCACACGACACAAACAGGAAATTCTTCATGTAAAATGCCATGCAAAGCAGTGGCCACCGTACTTCAGGAAGTCTGTTGTGGAACAAAATAATTCAACTACAACGCGTAGACAAGCTGAGGGCCAAAGCACAACATAGCAAACATGACATTTGCCCAAGGATCATTACAAGTTGCAGTTTGCAGACCACGCCATGGAAGCAGCGAATACAGAATGTAATATCATACAAAGTGACAAGCAAAGACGTGGCCACCATACACCAGAGACTTGCAGAAAGTCACATATCCAACAGATGGAAGAGTGAATAGCAATCTCGTACAGCCCACACAAGACAAAGCTGACCTGATACTTGTCCCAGGACCGCAAGTGGCAGATCCTTTTCAATGCATAACATGCAGGTGTACGTTACACGCATGGACAAAATCTGACCGTGTCGCCAGCATACAATGTCATCACATATATACCCCACAAGTTACACACATGCACAGTAGAAGCACAATGAAAGCAATGGAAAAGTACGATGTGGTTGCTGAAGCATCTTCGCACTTCAAATTCAGACTTCAATGTGGTCGTCACGAGATGATATACCTGCAAGATACAAGTGATGCGGAAAGAAAGCAGAAGGTCATGAGGTAGGCTATGAGACACCACAAACGGGTCACCTACATGTATGTTCAGGGCTATTGCACTCGCACGCAGAATCATCATAATCGAGCATTTCCCAAACTGAGAAGTGCAAGGAAATCCACTTGCATGCACAGGAGCAATTTTGCCGCTGGTGTGATGCGCAATTCGAGACGATCTGCGATGCTGCGTGCTCACCTCTGATGCCGATTACTTCCTTGCTTAGACCGGCCCGGTCTGCTCTCCCTTCACTCTCTTGTAAATCCTACTTGGAGCAGTAAGGCTGTGTCACTGCTCCTACTGATAACCCAGTTAGGTTGTGGTCATTGTTGTGAAAGCAATATCATCGTCATTGTGGTAATAACATACGTTTTTGTACAGCGGCTGGCGCTAGAACGTGCAGCAAGCAGCACGCTTGTACTTCGGTTTTGCGATTTTTTCGAGGGCAATGGCTTCCTTTTTGCTTTGGCTACCTACGAAGTACGACCAAAAAATCCATGAGAAGTATTTTTTGGAGCTGGAGTACGAGTAGGGTTGTCTGATAAGTGCTAAGAGAACCCTCCTTTGTGGCTGTAGAGCGCTAAAATGTGCCCTGTTGGCCGAAAAATCCGAATTTTTTCTCTCCCCGGGGATGCCCCCGGACCCCCCCGCTGTACCACTCCCTACCACCCCGTAACGCCCCTGTCATTGTAGCTTACTTGCTGTCTTTTCTTGGAGATGCAGTAGCAGCTGAGGACTTGCATACAATCTCTGTTTCAACTGCCACTATTTCCACAATGTTGTCAGGTATTGGTGCGGGCGACACACGCAGATTCTACACACGCAGAAGGAAAGAACACACCATGAACATAATACCTGTTACTACATGTACATGTACATGTTGCCACTGTCAAATATTCCACAGGCAGATGGTGGGGATGGAGAGGAGAGCAACATCAGCAACAGCAGAAGCAGCAGCAGCAATAGCTGCACTATTAGCAGCTTTTCACACAGCAATTCACCACACCATACCTCAGATTGTATTCCCGGTATGAGCATAAAATGTCCAGTGGCCTTGTCCTCGCGAAACCGGCTTTCATACTAGTTCAACAGAATCTACAGCGCACTTTGCACAGGAGAATTCATACGCATTCAACAGAATATACAGCATACATTGCACAGGAAAATGCTTGTACATTGCAGAGGAGAATACTGGCTTTCATACTCGTTCAACAGAATCTACGGTGTACATTTGACAAGAGAATACAAGGCAAAACCATTAAAGGGGAAGTATACCCTAAAATCAAATTTTCACCAGTTGTATGTAGTCTTCGTGGTGCTGAGCTGAATGGTCTTGGTCCGAGGAAGCTGAGACGCTCCCTTCCTCCTTTATTCCCAATCCAACTCGCGCACTTCCACCGAAACTGGGCGACTGCGCCCTACTAGGTAGGGATTTGTATGCAAAAGTCACTAAAAACGCCGTTTCGTGCTTATAAAAGCGCGGATGACCACGATTGGTCCATATGTTGTAGTCTTTTGGCCGCTGAGTCGACTGGTTTTGGTCCGAAAAGGCTGCGATGCAGCGTTCGGCCCTTATTCCCAATTGAACACGGTTGAGTAAGCGGTCACGTGCTCATTTACAGCCTGTTTGGGGCCATTTATGTCACTCGAGTTGAACCTTTGAACCAGGGAGTCGTAAAAGCCTCTTACGACTCCCTGCTTTGAACCTTTGAGTTGAATCTTGCTGGGAAAATTGTACTCTGCAGGCACGGTGACCAGGCGACTGGTGTACGCCTGAGCATGTGACCGCTCACTCAACCGTGTTCGATTAGGAATAAGGGCCGAACGCTGCATAGCAGCCTTTTCGGACCAAAACCAGTCGACTCAGTGGCCACAAGACTACAACATATGGACCAATCGCGGTCATCCGTGCTTTTATAAGAATGAAACGGCGTTTTTAGTGACTTTTTCCATACAAATCCCTATCTAGTAGGGCGCAGTCTCCCAGTTTCCGTGGAAGTGCGCGAGACCGATTGGGAATAAAGGAGGAAGGGAGCGTCTCAGCGTCCTCGGACCAAGACCATTCGACTCAGCACCCCGAATACTACAACTGGTGAAAATTTGATTTCAGGGTATACTTCCCCTTTAAGCAAATCTTAGCATAGTTATGTATGTCCCTGAAGATAGGCTACTGTAAATCGGAAAATTTCGGTGGAGATTTATTTTCGGTAACTTCGGTTTTACCCACACATCACACACGACAACTTACCTCCACGGTCGACAAGAGCTCCCCAGGATCCCCCAGCTCCTCGGGACACTCCCGCACCATCGTCGTGGAAACGTTCAGCTCGGCCAGCAGCCGCCGCAAGCCATCAATCTCAGACGAGCTGAGACAGGCCATGTCCGAGAGCGGGCAGGATGGCGGTGATGGAGGTGGCTTGCCACCTTGTGAGCTGTTCCCGTCTCCTGACGAAGCAGCAGCTGCCGCCGTCGCTGGCGACTGGGCTGCAGTGTCATCCGTTGACAGCAGTGGGATCTCGGCGCATGCGGGCGCCGGAGAGAGCTTCGCTGCGTCCGTATCTGTCAGCGATCAGACAATCAGAATATACAAGTCCATAATTATTCCCGTAGCTATGCAGAAGACGTTACTTCAGTAACGTCTTCTGCATAGCTAGCCACGGTCGACACAGCTTTAATTTGGTGTTCGTATGTGTGTTTGTGTGTTTGTGTCACGCCTGACGCTATCCCGTATCTGTCCCGTACCGTACCGTACCATCAAACACAGTTGGCCACATACAGCTGGCCGCACTATTCGACTAGGGCTTTCAAATGCAAGATCATATTATATATAACGTGAAGCAACTTGGAAGAATGAGTATGAATGCGAAGTATATGGGGGAATGGGGGAATGTCCCTGTATACATTCACGCGATTACTCCTCTCGCTATTATTATCACACCTCTCTCCACTTAGATATACCAGCGCTGCCTCCTATTCCATTATCGTTGTCTGATGATTGGTTCAGCCATGAAACTCGGAGTCACAACGGAATAAATTTGCCAAGGTTTTCATTGTGTGCCTTTGTGAATCCACAGGTACTCAGGTGTTGTGACCGTGCGATTCGCCCTCATATGACAGAACAGATCCACCACTGCCAATGGTCACTACACTTAAACACCCATAAAATGAGAATAAAGTGGGCAATTTCGCTTTCATGGTCATCAGATTCATGCATGGTAATAGGCGACATCTATTCTAGTATTTCCTTGGCCATCTGACCGCGATGGCTCCTCTGGGGCAATTTACAGGAAAATGAAAGGGATTGAGCAGTGTCAAGGACATTAGCTGAAGAGTGTTTGTGTAATCTGTGCACTTATGGTTACCCGCCCCAAATTCGCGATTCTCGCCCGACGGTTGTATGTTGATCATATTATTTTGTCCTGTATACAGCGATTTTCCTGCCCTTGTACCTTTCTTTTGTCTGGTTGGCATACGAGCAACTCGATATGGCCGACGCCTTCGAAATGTGTTCATATTGTTTCCATCTAGCTGCAATGTTGGCTATTTATAGTGCAGGTGTCAAATGACACTGGTTGGCCGTTCTAGGTATATGTACTCGCCATTATGGTACCTCATCAATTACAAATCAAATATTAATGGCAGACGAAAGAGGAAGCAAAATTAGGAATAGTCACAAGATTTGAGCTTATTCTGATTAGCCATATTTCGGTAATTCCAAAAGTTTGACTCTCGCGGTGTCAAATGACACCGTTGGCTGTTCTAGGGTTAAGGGGGCAGCCTACCCATAAATTTCATATGGCATTCAATTGACCGTAACTTTGGTGTTTCTCAATGGATTTGAGTGAAATTTTGACCACACACTCCTGCCACTATGCTGGCCCTCAGGACATGATTTACAAGTTCTTGCGCCTCACTGACAGGCTTTCCAGGCCGGAAAAACTCAAATTTCCGGCATAGTGCCACGGTGTGCGAGCCACCCAGGAGTCAAACAAATGCATTTACAATTTTTTTCACATTTTCGTGCCCATTCTGTCCGTGCGCGGGACCCAAACCTAAAACAAGTCCAGAAGCAGCCATGGGTGGTGGGGTAGGGCCCCTCAACGTGGCCCTGCAATCTGTCGCAACGGAACGAGTGGGCGTTCTCTCACACACTCCCACAGACCCAAGTCAATTTTTGAATTCTTTTAGGTTTAGCACGTGCTACGAGGTCGTACCTTTGATACAACATCCAGTGCTGGGACGTCCACAGCAAGCCATTTCCACAGCGCTGCACACCAAATCCAGGATACCCTCAGAAACCGGCAAAGACTACCACTCACGTTCCGCTACTGCCTAGTACTGAATCCTACCTGACTTCTTGACACGACTCAAACTTGCCAAAGTCACTAAATCAACGTCAACTACAACAATCAAGCCACATATCTGCAACGTCACGAGGGTGCTGGCAAAAGTCCTGCTGCACGGCGGCTTCGCCCGCCGCCGTGCAGCCCAATACGTGGCTCAAAAACGTGATTTTTGGAATTCTGCACACTTTCGCGTGGTTCCATGATACGACAAGTTGCGCACGGTCTGCTCACATTCAAATACAGTGCTGCCAACAAATGACAGCGTGCAACAAAAAAATCTTTCCTTGCAAGGGCACATTTTCGGCCATAACTCTTGAACGGCTGGTCAGATCGGGACACAATTTTCAGAGAATTTGCAGCTATTCATGCTCTTTCAACTGACGTAGCACTCGATATGAATTTACAGATTCGATTTTTCAGCGAATTTTTGGGTAGTCTGCCACCTTTTAAAAAGCATGTGACTCGGCTGGTGAGACAGCGCCAGGTACATGTGTACCCGGCTCAGATCCGGTTGAAATGGTTGCGACAGCCAGGTACACGTGTACCCGGCTGTCCTACAATCCTACAGTAGAGCAGACTCTGCAATCCTATACTATAGCCGATGCGCACTGTACATCCAACATTGCACTGTGCTTTGCTGCGTGATGTTCGTCGTATGGTCAGGCCATTTGCTGAAGATGTGCGTGTGCTTATCCAGCCAGGTCCAGGTTCCTCAGTAACATGTGGATATCATGCTTATCCTTGTCCTGTCCTCAATGCCCAATGAAGTTGTACAGAACAAGAGGACGAGAACAATCTTAACCCGTCCACGTCTCCACACTGCGCTCTTTGCCTACATTCACAACACCACTCCGTACGTAGCGAGGAATGTCCTTCTTAGGTACATGTTCCATATCCTCCAGACAGCTGAGCTGTTTCGCTCAATGGGATCATAAAGGATAAGAGCTCCTTAGTGCAGGTAGATAACGAAAGAATAGCAGATAAAGGAATGGGTATTATGTTTAGGGTAGAGTGGCGCAATTGCGAACTTTCTACATAGAAAAGTGGCATACCGGAAGAAGTTGAAGTTGACAACAGTACTAAAGCCAGTAAAGGTGATAACCAAACGCACAGTACTGCTGGAGCATGCATACAAATGATGGCGCTAGAATAGACCCTTTGCACAATAACGGTCACGTGATCCGAGACGGGGCATCTTCTTCGATTTTTGTGCAGAGTATCACTATCAGTTGTTGAGCATGGTGGAACACTGTATTTTCCATTTTGGAGATGGAGGAGAGAGTGTTGAGTGGTTTGCCATCCATGGCTGTGGAACCCGTGGATGAACTGTCAAATGAAGATCGGTTGTGTAAGGAACTGAACAGTTTTCTGCTGAATGAGGGTGCGTATCTGTCTGGAAAAAGAAGGAGTTGTTGGAGCGGTAAGATTTCCGCATTCAGTGGATATTTCGGATTACTGTAGATGGAAATTTATTTTATTTTCTCTACCTTCTCTCCTCTGTCGATGTAGAGAACACTTCTCTATGCAGAACCCTGATGCTCCTAGAACTAAGAAGGGCACCACTTCCTCGAGTGTACCTTCATCATGCCCAACATTTCATGCGCCCCAGTGGATGAGTGATGAACCTCTGTTTCCCAGAGTGAGTGCCACACCATGCTTGCCGGCTCATCTCCAACGCAGGGGCAAGTCGCCGACGACAGTGAAGAGGGAGCTGATGGAGTAGTACTAGTGAACAAGCCCGTGGATAGTGTCTATGAGTTTTACTTTGGTGGCTATGTGCATAATGTGAAAGTCTGTCATAATTATATATTATCGTGCATACAGCCACAGCTCGAACTCAGATGACTTTCTCCGCACACCTGAGCAATGAGGCTGCGTCTCTCTCCACTTCAACATCAGCAGCTCGAGCAGCGCCAGCAAGCAGTCGATCTTCCAATAGCGAAGATAGGGATGGGTGACCTGTCATGCCTTTTTCTCAAGCTCCAGAGTCTCTTGGCAGGGTGTTCCATATCTTCGCAAAAGCAAGGATGAAATTCGTCATGGACAAAGTGTTCCGAGCACAACACTGTGAACGATGTCGCAGCACTGCGGCCCTCTTCTCGCCAGATAGCCAGGATTCCAGAGTGTGGAATGCCAGCATCACCAGGGAACGCATGGAAAGACAAGTAGGTTCCTTAGACTAACGTTAGGGATGACGGTTGCTGCAAACAAGAACCCAACAGTGGTCCTTGGAAAGCATTTCGGAACTTCTTCCTTCAGAACTAATCCAAATAAAATCAATCAATCAATCAGATTCCTACCTGTGTATGCAGCTGGGGACGCTGGTCCACAGGCCATGGTCGTCGATGAACTCCCATGTTGGATATCCGATGGAAGTAACTATGTGTACTAGCAAAGTTACACTGCCACTGATACCATGTACTAGTGATGGTGTTACCCTATGATGTGCTGTGATCCTGTGCCCTCCCGACCTCGTGCTACTGGTGCGTTCGGGTCCCGTCATTTGCGATTTAGGTGGATCAGTTCACATTTGGGGGGACAATGGGCCAGTTTTAATTTCTTACTTTTACGACGGGGCAGCGCCAGTAAAGGTTTTTCAGAACCGCTCACAGAGCGATTTTTATATGGATAATTTCAGTTCTTTTTCCGTTCCCTCCCCACCCCAACCCCGAAGGTCAGATGAGCACGCGCGCGATGTACTGTATGTAGGCATGAGACTGCGATAACACACTGATACATACCAGCCCTCCCCACCTCGCTTACCCCGCACACAGATACACAAACACGCGGATGCACACGGCACACGCACACATACGCACATGCACACGACACAAACAGGAAATTCTTCATGTAAAATGCCATGCAAAGCAGTGGCCACCGTACTTCAGGAAGTCTGTTGTGGAACAAAATAATTCAACTACAACGCGTAGACAAGCTGAGGGCCAAAGCACAACATAGCAAACATGACATTTGCCCAAGGATCATTACAAGTTGCAGTTTGCAGACCACGCCATGGAAGCAGCGAATACAGAATGTAATATCATACAAAGTGACAAGCAAAGAAGTGGCCACCATACACCAGAGACTTGCAGAAAGTCACATATCCAACAGATGGAAGAGTGAATAGCAATCTCGTACAGCCCACACAAGACAAAGCTGACCTGATACTTGTCCCAGGACCGCAAGTGGCAGATCCTTTTCAATGCATAACATGCAGGTGTACGTTACACGCATGGACAAAATCTGACCGTGTCGCCAGCATACAATGTCATCACATATATACCCCACAAGTTACACACATGCACAGTAGAAGCACAATGAAAGCAATGGAAAAGTACGATGTGGTTGCTGAAGCATCTTCGCACTTCAAATTCAGACTTCAATGTGGTCGTCACGAGATGATATACCTGCAAGATACAAGTGATGCGGAAAGAAAGCAGAAGGTCATGAGGTAGGCTATGAGACACCACAAACGGGTCACCTACATGTATGTTCAGGGCTATTGCACTCGCACGCAGAATCATCATAATCGAGCATTTCCCAAACTGAGAAGTGCAAGGAAATCCACTTGCATGCACAGGAGCAATTTTGCCGCTGGTGT
Source organism: Sycon ciliatum (assembly GCF_964019385.1). NCBI lineage: Eukaryota > Metazoa > Porifera > Calcarea > Leucosolenida > Sycettidae > Sycon > Sycon ciliatum. The sequence continues at coordinate 1,508,019 of NC_088655.1, read as the reverse complement.
GATGCGCAATTCGAGACGATCTGCGATGCTGCGTGCTCACCTCTGATGCCGATTACTTCCTTGCTTAGACCGGCCCGGTCTGCTCTCCCTTCACTCTCTTGTAAATCCTACTTGGAGCAGTAAGGCTGTGTCACTGCTCCTACTGATAACCCAGTTAGGTTGTGGTCATTGTTGTGAAAGCAATATCATCGTCATTGTGGTAATAACATACGTTTTTGTACAGCGGCTGGCGCTAGAACGTGCAGCAAGCAGCACGCTTGTACTTCGGTTTTGCGATTTTTTCGAGGGCAATGGCTTCCTTTTTGCTTTGGCTACCTACGAAGTACGACCAAAAAATCCATGAGAAGTATTTTTTGGAGCTGGAGTACGAGTAGGGTTGTCTGATAAGTGCTAAGAGAACCCTCCTTTGTGGCTGTAGAGCGCTAAAATGTGCCCTGTTGGCCGAAAAATCCGAATTTTTTCTCTCCCCGGGGATGCCCCCGGACCCCCCCGCTGTACCACTCCCTACCACCCCGTAACGCCCCTGTCATTGTAGCTTACTTGCTGTCTTTTCTTGGAGATGCAGTAGCAGCTGAGGACTTGCATACAATCTCTGTTTCAACTGCCACTATTTCCACAATGTTGTCAGGTATTGGTGCGGGCGACACACGCAGATTCTACACACGCAGAAGGAAAGAACACACCATGAACATAATACCTGTTACTACATGTACATGTACATGTTGCCACTGTCAAATATTCCACAGGCAGATGGTGGGGATGGAGAGGAGAGCAACATCAGCAACAGCAGAAGCAGCAGCAGCAATAGCTGCACTATTAGCAGCTTTTCACACAGCAATTCACCACACCATACCTCAGATTGTATTCCCGGTATGAGCATAAAATGTCCAGTGGCCTTGTCCTCGCGAAACCGGCTTTCATACTAGTTCAACAGAATCTACAGCGCACGTTGCACAGGAGAATTCATACTCATTCAACAGAATATACAGCATACATTGCACAGGAAAATGCTTGTACATTGCAGAGGAGAATACTGGCTTTCATACTCGTTCAACAGAATCTACGGTGTACATTTGACAAGAGAATACAAGGCAAAACCATTAAAGGGGAAGTATACCCTAAAATCAAATTTTCACCAGTTGTATGTAGTCTTCGTGGTGCTGAGCTGAATGGTCTTGGTCCGAGGAAGCTGAGACGCTCCCTTCCTCCTTTATTCCCAATCCAACTCGCGCACTTCCACCGAAACTGGGCGACTGCGCCCTACTAGGTAGGGATTTGTATGCAAAAGTCACTAAAAACGCCGTTTCGTGCTTATAAAAGCGCGGATGACCACGATTGGTCCATATGTTGTAGTCTTTTGGCCGCTGAGTCGACTGGTTTTGGTCCGAAAAGGCTGCGATGCAGCGTTCGGCCCTTATTCCCAATTGAACACGGTTGAGTAAGCGGTCACGTGCTCATTTACAGCCTGTTTGGGGCCATTTATGTCACTCGAGTTGAACCTTTGAACCAGGGAGTCGTAAAAGCCTCTTACGACTCCCTGCTTTGAACCTTTGAGTTGAATCTTGCTGGGAAAATTGTACTCTGCAGGCACGGTGACCAGGCGACTGGTGTACGCCTGAGCATGTGACCGCTCACTCAACCGTGTTCGATTAGGAATAAGGGCCGAACGCTGCATAGCAGCCTTTTCGGACCAAAACCAGTCGACTCAGTGGCCACAAGACTACAACATATGGACCAATCGCGGTCATCCGTGCTTTTATAAGAATGAAATGGCGTTTTTAGTGACTTTTTCCATACAAATCCCTATCTAGTAGGGCGCAGTCTCCCAGTTTCCGTGGAAGTGCGCGAGACCGATTGGGAATAAAGGAGGAAGGGAGCGTCTCAGCGTCCTCGGACCAAGACCATTCGACTCAGCACCCCGAATACTACAACTGGTGAAAATTTGATTTCAGGGTATACTTCCCCTTTAAGCAAATCTTAGCATAGTTATGTATGTCCCTGAAGATAGGCTACTGTAAATCGGAAAATTTCGGTGGAGATTTATTTTCGGTAACTTCGGTTTTACCCACACATCACACACGACAACTTACCTCCACGGTCGACAAGAGCTCCCCAGGATCCCCCAGCTCCTCGGGACACTCCCGCACCATCGTCGTGGAAACGTTCAGCTCGGCCAGCAGCCGCCGCAAGCCATCAATCTCAGACGAGCTGAGACAGGCCATGTCCGAGAGCGGGCAGGATGGCGGTGATGGAGGTGGCTTGCCACCTTGTGAGCTGTTCCCGTCTCCTGACGAAGCAGCAGCTGCCGCCGTCGCTGGCGACTGGGCTGCAGTGTCATCCGTTGACAGCAGTGGGATCTCGGCGCATGCGGGCGCCGGAGAGAGCTTCGCTGCGTCCGTATCTGTCAGCGATCAGACAATCAGAATATACAAGTCCATAATTATTCCCGTAGCTATGCAGAAGACGTTACTTCAGTAACGTCTTCTGCATAGCTAGCCACGGTCGACACAGCTTTAATTTGGTGTTCGTATGTGTGTTTGTGTGTTTGTGTCACGCCTGACGCTATCCCGTATCTGTCCCGTACCGTACCGTACCATCAAACACAGTTGGCCACATACAGCTGGCCGCACTATTCGAATAGGGCTTTCAAATGCAAGATCATATTATATATAACGTGAAGCAACTTGGAAGAATGAGTATGAATGCGAAGTATATGGGGGAATGCATGTAGGGCGATAGTGCGGGTTCGAATCCCAGGTAATGCCTGAAAAAATAGGAGAATTGAAAAAATTATAACATCCCTATTCTTTTTTTGCCGTCATCAAGGCGGTAGATGGTGTCGTACTACCCTCGACCGTACCTGTCCCGTACGGTACCGTACAATCAAAGACGGCTGGCAACAATGCATATTCAAATAGGGCTTTCAAATACAAGATCATAACGTGAAGCAACTTGGAAGAATTAGTATGTATGCGAAGTGTATCGGGGGATGCATGCAGGGCGATAGTGCGGGTTCGAATCCCAGGTTATGTCTAAAAACAAAAAGTAGAAATTTATAAGAATTTATAACATCCCTATGCTTTTTTCTAGGTCATCAAGGCAAAAAAGCATAGCGTAGGGCCCTGAGCTTCCAAGCTCTCTCGTTTAGGCATAGGATACCTACCATATGAGCTGCGAGAAGAACGGAAAGCGGAACTTCTGCGGTACCTGCACGATAAGACAGAGAGGGAGTCATAGTGGAACAAAGTGAAGTATA
>NC_088655.1:1469942-1504563 GCF_964019385.1 Sycon ciliatum | reverse complement strand
CCTTCTTGCCATGATGTCACTTGTACTGCAGTTTTTGTTCTCCATCAATACCATTTAGTATTCTTCCAGCACACAACACTCAACTATCAGTACTTACGGCCAAATGCGCCGCACCGCTTCGTTGTCATAGTTACTTGTTCGCCCCAAGAAGAGGTGAAACCCCACACAGTGTCTTCAGATCCACTTCTTTATGCTATGATCTGCCTTCACATTGATCTGCTTGTGCAGACAATCACTTTCAAATCAGATACATGAATATTATGTATCTGTTGCTAGTGGTTACCATGGTTACTCTAAGCTTTCCTGTCTGTGATCAGGTAAGATCATGCACTGTTTCAAGTACGCCATGTACTTGAACTCAGACATAAAATTTAATGTATCATACCCAAGCCTAGGCATCTGGTCCTATGCATGACAAGGAGAAATAACTCCAGTCTTAGGAACCTACTTGTATTTTGTAAGTAAGTAAGGCTACTAAGGGCTATCAAATTAGTATCAATGACAATATCATACACACTTCATTGGTCTATCCATCTACACCATGTACGCAGAGCTGATATTAGTATTCCTGGTATTACTACTAGTAGTATCAGTCTAGGGCTAGAGTAGATTTATACGCAAGAATCTGTGCAATGACTATGTGCGCATATGCAGCCGGACAAGACTAATGATAGTATTATAGTAATAATTAATTGCACTCACCATGCACGCTCTTGTTTTGAGTCTTGTTGCGCTGCCCTGGAGTTAGCTACATGTAAGTGACGTCAGCTGCTTGGCGTGGGGAGCGGCCATTACTAATAATTATACCATGTCACACGAGAACAGTTGGTAACTGTTACTGTTTACGTTCACTCGTACAGCCATTGCACGAATTGCCGCTGTCCCGCTGGAGAGATTTGCGGATTGATATTTCAAGTCGAGGCTCAGCTCTCCGCTATTTGAAACTCAGCGATCATCAACTACATGTAACTCACCCGGGTAGATCTCCTGTACTGTTACGATGGAGCGTTGCACGGAAGTCTTAGCGCCACTATTGAAAGGTTTAGTTAGGAAGCCAAACGGTTGTTTCAACACGCTGACCGGCAAAGGAAAAAATAATATTACTGGTATTGCTCTTCGCTGGTAACATGGTGGATCGCTACAGCACTTCTACGATACTTTGCTTGTGCTAATGTAGCTGAGTAGTGATAAAGTCGATCACTGAATCCGTCGTTTCGTGACTGTTTTTAGTTTGGTCCACTAACACGGGCAATGCTGGATTATACTAGCACATATACATGTATGCAACACGGCTGTTCAGCTGCGGCCATCTATCAAAATGGCGGCGAATTAACACGTAAATCGCACATTTACACTTTACACGTTTGATTTATTAACTTGGTGTGGTTTCAAGTGGATCCTTTCAAATCAGGTAGGTAACCTTAGGTAAATTGAGGTTTTCGATTACGAGGCCCGACCAAACGCGGATATCAAGTGGCCATGCATGGAACACCAACACTGGAAGCTAAAATAAAATACTGCAACACAACAACGAGATCGCCAGAACGAAGAAGAACTGATCTGACTTGAACGGACCTGGAGAGTCAATAAATATTTACATGATCATGGAGCCAGTGAGCTACGAATTAGCTGCGGCGACGGAGTGGCCTAGACCTGGGCAGCGTTCTCGTGAGGTGCTGCGTGGCGATTGCCTTTAGCCGTTTCACGGGCTCAGGAATCTGCCAGAACCGCCTCTCTAGGGAGTTGTATTCGGCGTGTATGCTCTCTGAGCCTTGCTCAGCTAGCAAGCCAAGGCCAACACGGAGTCGCGTCATAGCTGGCACGACATGAAGCTCTAACAGGTGCAGCTTGGGTGTTACGTGCCCCTTCTGCCTGCTCACAATCTCATCTCGTACGAGCTTCATGAAGTGCTCGATGTTGCTGCTCAGCTCTGCTATCTCCTCATCATTTACCTGCAGAACACCATGGATTTGAATAAACAGTGTTAGTCTGAATTTCTGTGAGACAGAGTCGGCAACAATCCGCCATCTGAAATCATCAGTGTCGCCAGCATGCCTGATCTCAGACAGTATAGTAATAAGTATGCGAGCACATCCATTCGCACTTCAATATTCCAGGACAAGCAGGCAATGCGTATCAGTATCTGTGCTAGAGGCTGTATACATGCATTGCTAAACTGAGGAATGAACTGTGTTTGTGCACAATAAGTACACATCATGTATGCGGAACTCACCGTGCGGCAATGACCAAATGCAGCTGAGCACTTGCTGTAACCAAGGACCAGGTTGTAAAACCGTGTTCCGAGAGCCTGTGCATCTGCCAGCAGATCCGGACATCTGGCTTCAATAATGGCTACAGGCGCAGACGTGATGTTTTTCGATGTTGGATCCTTCAGACCCTGATGGACATGATTGCCAACAAACGCGCCGCCGTGATATGCCTGACGCGTCATGTTGGCTGCCTGCAGAGCTGCTTCAACGCTGCGCTCGCATGGGCCAGCAACAGACTTCCCGCCAGACTCTTTGTCGAACTGCTGCTGAACGCTCTTCAGCAGCTGCGCAGCGTCAGTCTGTGCGCGCAAAGCTGCCTGCCAGTCCTGCTGAATTTGGTCACATACCACCTCCAAGTTGTGGCCAGTGACGCCTTGCTCATGGCCGTGCAGAGCCACATAGCTGAGCTGGCCTTCAATGGTTGTGGCCTTCTGTACGGCTGCTTCTGCTTCGACTGTGCACTGCTGCAGCTTGGCATGCAGCGCGACCAATGCTGTGAACTGCGTGCTGTCGGTAGTTGAAGCTGGCGTTTTGCTAATCAAGCTCTTATCAAGCTGGCGCACCTCTGCCAGCATTGCCTCGTAGATCCAGGAATAGATCCCCAAGTCTAGATGCAACACTGGCAGAATGGCATGGCTGATCTCTACGGGCAGAATTGGGGCCCGGATAACGTTGTTGTACGTTTTGGCGAGCGACAGCCGCGAGCCAGCAGCAACGAAAGCGCTAAGATCGTCCTTGAGGGTCTGCAAGGTACGTGGCTGTTTGTCCTCGTCTGACACTTCAGCAGGTGGTACATCCATCATCTTCTTCGGACAGTGGCAGTGCAAGCAGGGCCGCACTCCACTTGAGCCCGACAGTCCGTAGTTGGTGGTTTCAAACTCATAGTCCCCGAACAAAAAGATGACGAATTTCTTGCCGTTCCACTGAGCACTCTCCGCGACACTCTGAATTTGTTCTCGGTAGATACCTAATACATGTAGAACAATAAGAAGTACAACGTATTTTTGCTATTGGTGCTTATTTTATATTTTAAATAACTCCATGCATTACATTTTCAAGTCGTCAGTGTGTGGCACCGAGGTGATGAAAATGCTTATCTTGCTTTTTTCAGACTCTGTCTTACCTAGAGCAGTCTCCAAATTTGCCGGAGTGTCCTTGGCTTGGAAGATGCACAGCGGAATGGTGTGGTCAAGTGAATTTGGGTGTTGAACGTTGGCAATCTGTCCAAAGCATCACGCAGAACACATTGCATACCGACAGTGTCTGAGTGTGCTGCATTGCTTGTGATTTGTTTCATAGGAAGACTGCTGTACATACAGCATAATTTGCCTTCAATCTCATCATATTAGATTGTTGAAATTCTTGGAGTAATTGCTTGATGTGGATAATAGTGCTTGACAGATTACCTGCATCACGAATTTGAAGGAGCCTCCTCCGTGATCTCCTCCGATCTTCACGTAGATCTTGTCCGGTGGTATGGCATTGCCGTGCCAGGTCAGCATGTTGTTGGTTTCGTACAACTGCAGGTACTGCTTGACCGTGGCGAGAAGATCGGGGAGGTATACAATGGTGGTGTCTTCTATGGCACCGGTCTTGTGTTGAATCATCTTCACTGTGGATGCCACGTATTCTGGCAAGACACTGGACAATGTGGACCGAAGAGACTTCTCGCACTCCAGCTTAAATCCACAGGACGATGACAAAATGGATTTCAGCTTGCGTAGCTGATTCCAGGGCAATTTCAAGTCGGCTTTAATTGCCAATGCCAGGCCAGGTGGTGGAGACAACGGCTCTACACCAGCTGTTTGCAGCAGATCTGTTTGCTGTGCCTTGGGCATAGCTGCAAGATTTGCTGCAGCCTGTGCCTCTCTCCCAGATGCGCCGACACAAATGGTCTCACCTGCATGCGCACACACAGTTGGAAGGCATTATTGAGTTGGTGTGCATGCTCGAAACGTAACGTCTGTTGTTGCCTCGCATAGCGACTAGTAATACTGTGCATGATTTCATGGTTGAACTTGATACCGTGCACGACGGTCTTGGCAAAAATGAATACCGGTATATGAACTACTAGTACCGATAATACTGTGCATCATTTCATGGTTAATACCGTGCACGACGGTATTGGCAAAATAAGTGCGCATGTACTTACTTATGGCATGCAATTCAGATGCCCTCCTTCGTTTTGTGCGGTCGCTCGCATTCGACGAAGATACCTCTCCCACCGGTATTTTTCTGTATACATGTGGCCTCCCATGGGCAGTAGCACGAACTTCGAGCGACCCATGATGTTCTCTAGCCTTCACTAGGTGCCCCACCAATCTGTCTGCAACATCCCCTTGTAGCTTAGATGGTGAGGCACCAAGGATTTGGGCAACGGTTGCGCCCGGCGTGAGGGACTGGGTGAGCGGCGGTGTTTTTGGTCGAAGGACGGTGGTGGTTGTTGCTGAACGCTGTGCAGTTGTGGTAGTAGCAGCAGCAGCAGCAGCAGTGGTTATGGTGATAGTAGGTGTTGCACTTTGTGTATTCGGTGTCATGGCAATAGAACTTGTTGGCGAAGGTTTCTTACTCTTAAGGAAGACGCCACTACATTCACGGCCAGGCTTCCGCTTAGGGGGCCTGCCACCCATGGATCTCTTCCCGTATTTAATGCATATGGCACACTGCGTACCTGTGTGAGGCGTCCAGGCAACGCTTTCCCCACAACCTCCGCCACAGAATTTGCCACCACTTGCTACATTGCATGCAGCTGTCATGCACGCTCTACATATATATGCTGGATGCACCTCTGGCAAGTCCTCAGCAATATCCACACACATGCCCTTCAGGCCACTTTTATGCTCAGAAGCAACGTATTTTGTGCTGCGTGGCAAATCAGCAAATTTCAGGCCACCGACCCGACATACTGATGCCAGGATTTCCTGATGACCATCCATGGACACCTGAAAATCACACAAAGTGCATAAACATCTCGACGAACTTCCAAAAAAATGTACGAACTTCCGCTCACGAATTTATGTTTATCGGATGGTCGAAGCCTTGGGCCAACCAGGAAAACTCACCGAAAGCAGGAGAAAACTCCAGGGACGCTTCTGTAGGAGCAGGAACAACGGCTACACTAAAATATACAACAATAGCTACGACGATAATTTTTTTATATTTCTCTTCGACGATCCGGACCAAAACGACGCTCGTCGTCGAGTGAGGTGGCAAACGACTGCTCTGTCCTTCCTCTTCTGGAAAAACGCGAGTTACTGGTCAACAGCCTCGAAGGAAGCCCAAGATACCATCGATTGTTACGATAAGTTTAGGAAAATGCGTATCTCGGGCAGAATTTTCGAATTACTCATGCTCAAAGCCGACGCCATCTTAGATGTCCGCTGACGTGATCATATGAACAGCCGTGAAGGGGCCATCCGTAATTATCGATCTTTTTCACGAAACGAAAAAGTTTCGTTTATGGGTGGGCCATGGGTGGGTAGCGACCGGTTTCGTTTTGAAAAAACATCGAAAGCGGAAAAATCAACGCTCACTGCATGCATTGATCCATGCATACATAATCATTGTGTACATCGAAGTAGATCGACAGTAGACTCTAGTCCACGTCGCGCGGCCAAGCAAGTGCTGCATGGATGCAGTGATACCTCTCTGTACTCGGTGCAGTGGGTTCCTTTCGTCCTCGGATGACTTCTCCGACGAGGACCTAGCAGTCATCATGATCATTCACTCTGGGACCGACGACAGATAGATAAATACTTCGTTCCAGCCGCCGATGCAAGAGAATTTCAAATTACGGAGCGGGGCGCACGCCAAGTAAATTCTCACGCAAATATGGGGAGCGCCAGCCGCTGAAGACGATGTCGTCGTAATGTACCTGGAAGAATCTGATCGTGCTTGTGGTGGGGAAGCCATGGAGAGTGATCCCCGTGTCGACAGTCTTCCAGAGACGGAAAATTAGGCCATCGACTTTCTACGTACCTGATTGACGGCAGCGCAGCGCGACGTGCGTGCGACCTTAGGGAGCTTTCAGACTGAGATTCTGGGGCGATGCTGCTCTCATTTGCGAGCGAGGCACGACCACTGAAGTCTGTGATAGCTATGGCTTTTGTTTCCGCTCCGAAGTCGACTTGTTTTGGCAGTATCATGTCAATGTCGGAACTCTGACGATTTGCAAGTGTACAATTCCCGTGTTTAGACGTAGAGGTGCCAGCAGCGTATGTGTGTGGTAGGTGAAAATAAATGTTTCCATGGTCAAGAAGTAGTACCAGACTTCCAAGAAAACATAACCATGATAACTAACGTTGTTACTTACTTGCACAATCACACAAAATGTGGCCTCGCTGTGTTGTAACAGCCAATCAAGATCATTTTCTGCACAAAGTCCCAAGTCAATTAATTTTTTCGTTTCAGGGGGGTGGGTGGGTGGGGGTGGGTCATAACTAAACTTTTTCGTTTCGTGAAAAAGATCGATAATTACGGATGGCCCCTAAGGGTGTCTAATACCGTACTGGCAATATATGTTGCCGCAGTGAGGCCATGAAGCGTTACATTGGCACATGTTTGCCGCACGCAGGGCGTTACATGCAAAGTCGCACAGGAGCCGTTACACAGGTTTCTATATTGCCGCAGTCCTTTTTTTGCTATTGCCGCATCACTTTTTTGCTATTGCCGCATCACTTTTTTTGCTTTTGCCGCATCACTTTTTCTTTTCATCCACATTGAAGGCACAGAAATTCAGTTGCTATCCAACTGTTACAAACCCGACGGCAAAGGGCGACAACGATATCAATAGAAGACTGTATATTTTAACTATCAGAGTGCAAAACGACCTCGGGAAAGAAGAAACCATTGAGATCGCCAACCACTGAATGATGCGCCTTCGAGTGTCAGGACTTCCTGCTGCGTCCAGTTTTGAACTTTTCACCACGCGGTACACGTGCTTTCACAGTTTTCAGCCTTTTTTTGCAGTGCAAACTGCAATGAAAAGATCGCCGCACCCCGCCGGACGCGCGTTATGAACTCAACGAAAATTTGTCGCACTAGCCTGGTCGCGCGTTACGCCGCACCCCCCTGCGTTACGCGTTATGCGGCAACATATATTACCAGTACGGTACTAGTGGTGTACAGTAACAGTATCAATAGTGTCAGTAGTCTGCACTTACACACTTTCCAGGCATGCAATGATCGTGCGTAGACGCATACCACTAGCGATCTCTTATCGAGCACAATCGCTAACGATAACCCTAGCTGACGGACGAGTGCTCGAGTACTCAATACGATTCGTTGACATACCGGGCAGATCCTAATTTGTTTGTCTGTGTGTGCACATGTGTGTGTACGTGTGTGCGTGTGTGTGTGTGTACGTGCATGTGTGTGTACATGTGTGTGTATACGTGTGCACGTATGTTTGTGTTCACATGCACACAACCAGACGTATCTAGATCCGGATGTGTGCCAGCTCATTCGCAAGACCTCTGCCCTGAACCGTCTTGTCTTCGTCGCCTGCAACCTCAAGCAATTTAAGGACAACATATTGTAGTAAGTTCTTGCTCATGCTGATGTTGACAATGATATTGATATTGGCAAGAGTACATACCCCCCCCCCCCCCCAGAGTGTGCAACTGCCTGCACAACCTCTATACAGTACTACCACAGCAGAACTTCACATCGCATATTATAAACATGGTTCAAACGGTTACGCTGGCAAACAGTGCAAAGTGACCACAAGAGAGTTGAACCCAAAGCTGTATCTGTCATACACGGGGCGCAAAGCATGTGTACGGGTTCATCACGTGATGTGAAGTTCTGCCCTTGCAGACCCCATAGCTGGAGTTGCACACTCTTGCTGTCTTGAGGTTTATGTACTCTTGATATCGGTGTGGAGTGTTCGCACAGTAAACGCAGTGGTGGTTTGTAGTGCATTTTGCAGTTTGAACTTTTCCACACCTGAACGTACGTGAAGAGTCTTATAAGCCATATACACGTAGCGTTGTACAGATGCACGAAATCCCGTACAATCTCATAGATCCCGTAGACCCGGTTGGGTGTTGAATTTGCAGGACCCTATTGTGTTTACTGCTATTTCCACTAAGAAATGAGCCCTGAAGGCATTTCATAAGAAAAATTCTGACAAAGATCTAGCTAGTCATTAGTTCTAACCAAAGTGAAGAAGCTGGAAAAGCGATTGTTTGCCATTCATTATGAGGCTAAAATTGGTCAAATGTGCATGCATAGCACACAATGAACACTCAACCGGGTCTGTACACACCTACGGTCCCAGTACAGAAGTCTGTACATCTGTGCAACGTGCATAAGGTCTATTAGCGGAGGCCTGCATGACTTGTACAGTATGGGGCACTATAGGCCGATCACCCTCACTGCTCGGGTGGCGTGACTGTCTTCAGCGGTCCATAGTTCTGAAAGTATCCTTGCGGTGCTGCATGCTTACTCTACTCGCTTTGCACAATGCAAGCATCTTCTGATGTGTGATGGAAGTCAAGTTAAAAAATATGCAGTCAAGTGGTTTGCTTCACTGTCCGAAGAGTGCTCAATACTAGGGCTGAAACGATCCTGGATTTTCACGTATCGATTAGTCTTTAGCTTAACGATCGAGTAATCGATTATGATCGTTAGCAATTCTGTGCAAACATTACTATGTTTCCACAAACTATGGCTTCATAATACCAACAAATCTGCATTAGTGAAAGAGTAGCTCCGAAACATGGCAGTTTCGAAGTCAATTTAACCTCAGAACATGAACCATACCCCTGGCAACTGCATACTCCCAGCGGAAACTGATTCAAACTTCACAAAACGAGGGTTTACAGTACTTTCTGGACACAAATTAAAAAAAAGCAAAATAATCGTAATCGGTAATCTAAACGATTGCTCGATCGTTAGAGTTATCAAACGAGTACTCGATTATTTGGTATAATCGTTTCAGCCCTACTCAATACCCATGTAGGGCAGAGCCTTGTACACAAACTTGCCTGATGATCGTAGTAATACGTGAAACTCAGAGCTGTAACAAAGCTTCCAATCTCTCTCTTGTAAATAAATATTAATATGCTGCGAATATCCGAATATTTGTTGACTTTACAGTGCAGTGTATAATGCGTTGCTTGTTCTGTTTGTCCATGTACACAGCCTATGCAAACATCCCAACAGGGCAATCAATACAATGGGCTTCAGGCCACTCAAGGCAGTCACTGTGGACATGTTTCCGCACACACCGCACTGTGAGGTCGCCATGCTCCAGGAGAGGGTACCATCTCCCAGGTAAGCTGGAGTTGCACTGGCCATGACTGCCACCCATGGCTGTCACCCATGACTGTCAATGCTGTTTTAATTAATTATTAGTGATGTCATCATCATCGATTCATTAACCCATTCGGGTTGCTGTGGCAACAATGCCGCGCCATTCCGTCCTTGTCTAGTGATATGACACTAACATGTACTTTGGAGTGTCATGTTTGCCGTTTGAGTATATCTTAGCACGATCATGCGACAGATGCAGTGATCTTCAAACCTTCAAATTTGAATTTTCTATTCAAGTAATGTTGGGAGCACTTTTTAGATTGAATAAATTCGAATAATTGAATACTGTATTTCCTCTATTATAAGTCGCAACCCATTTTCAGGTCTGAGCCAAATTATTTCAATACATTCACATAAGTAGAAAGTCACACTAAATTGTAGGGGTCAAACGGGTGTACCTTTAACTAACGAACGGGTAATTTTCTTAACGGGCGGGTTAACGGGTACCCTTTAGCAGCCATATTATTTTTGTGTGCATTTATCACATAAATCATTATTTAAATTTGTATATTCTCAGGTTGTATTTTGATACCACATTATGATTCGCATTCTATTTATTCGTGTCTCATGATAATATTATGGCAATGAAGGTTCCAAATGAATGTCATCCGTACATTTGCCCATGTACATAACTTCACAGGCAGTTACAATCGTACATGGTTCAAGTGCTACATGTATTTTGATACATGTACGCAAATCAACTGCAGATCGATGTGATTCAAGCCATGCAAGGACAGAATAGTTTAGCAAAACTCCCGTGATCTCGCCCAATCCTGTTTGATATGTTCGCAGAGAACTGGTACTCTTCCCATTCAGAAGATGTTTGCACCCATTGCTAGCTGGGGTGCCTGACACAGCTGATGTGCTGCTGGCCAGCTAGCTGCTAGTGCTAGCTCGTTGAACTCGTGAAACGAATCTTTACAAATCTGTAATCTTGTATGCAATATTTCGAACAACTTTTCAACTGAACCGAGTTCGTCGATTGAAGGAACAAACTACAACCATGAGTATCATAGCTACCACCTACCGACATCACCGTGTGTGACACTCCGACTGGTCACTCAGCCTGGTGACACTAGTTCATTTTCAAGTACTGTGGCAGGTTCGATGTCGATGTCGGAGAACCATCGTAACTTTCTAGTAACTGAGCTGCCACCTCGAACGACTCGGTTTCAAGTCTTGCATTTTCTCACATTACAATCAAAAACCTCCAGTACGAGGATTTTTACTTGGACTAGAGTGGAGAGAACGGCTGTCTTTCAGCCTGCTCCTGCCTGACAAAGTCGAAAGCGGGAATGCACAGGAAAAGGAAAAGAGTATCCGCACTCCTATTTTGAGTCTTGGCATACGATAGGATCATCGAAATCCAACCTTTTTTTTCTTTTTTTTTACAAACGGGTACCCTTTTACTAACGGTACCTGAGATTAACGGGCGGGTACCCGGGTACCCGGAACACCCGTTTGACCCCTACTAAATTGTAAGTCTTCTTTGCCCTTGAAGTTCAGTGTAAAAATGTGCGACTTACATTCGGGAAATACGGTATTTGAATGTTTGTTACATTCCTAATACGGGTAGATGTCTTCACCTTTCAACGTACATGTAGGTGTTCATTTGTTTCTAGTACTTCAAAGTAGGCTAGTAGAAGTCAGAAAGCGATAGAGCTGTGGGATTTTAGTGTACGGGTAGCCAAAAGCTGAGCTGTTTCAACAAAATGGCAAAGACATAGGATATACAGACTGCGAATCAAGGACCTGCCGAAGTCGGTAGATCTGCATTCTTGCACTTCCGTCCACCGCAGACAACTTTCCTTCAGCTATGCTTGGCCTCAGTGTAGAGGCTATTTGCCTACACCATCAGCTGAACCGTTTTGTGTGCAGTGTGAAAGCTGCAGCACTGGCTCATCTGATTCATGCTGTATACGTAGCGCGAATCCGCAGGCTGTCCACCATGGTCTCTTTTGCAATTTTGCATAACCCCTATTCCCTTGCCACGCTGCTCTTCTTGCTATGTAAGAACCAGTGGACAGTAGTCAGTTCTGCAGTTTGCAAGCCCAGCGGAATCAATCCGCTTCGTCAAGCCCTGGCCGGACCCAGTTGCTGGCCACCAACACGTGTTTGCTGCTGAGGAGGTCGTGTGTACTAGTACCCTCCATATCATACAGGAAACACTATGCCAGTATGGGCCAGATCAATCAAAAACTGCCTCCACTAGTCACGATGTTGTTCACTGCAACTGTAACATTTCTATACCCGTATACTTGCTTCAGACTCGCCGACTTCAAGTCTGTGGGGGAGCCAACGGCAGCCGACACAACACAACAGCCAAACCAAGCTGCAGCTCAGGCAGAGTAAGGCAACCGCGCTTCTGTGCACCATTGGAGCAGCTCTGACTGGACGATTGTTGCACTGCTTGAGCATGCTGCAGAGGTAGTGCTGTTGAGCAGCTGACCGTCAAGGTCATGACTCATGTGCTAAACAAGATGGTGTTTCAGCAGCCATTCTAAAATGTGCATTCAATGGTGGTCAGGATTACGTCCTAAGGCAGCCCCGGAGCTGCTCCTGTTCTCCCCTTTGCGCGTACTGTGAATCCCCTTGGAGCGTACCGGCTCTGATGTGACAAAACTGAATTATTTTGTCACACAACCCACATCACATTGTGGATCGTACAGCTCTCTGATATTTATTGTGCTTTTTTCATTGGCCTGAATTTAAATCCAACCCAAGTGTTATCAATCACAATCAAGGAGTAGTAAGCTTCTTCTTTTTTAGCACATCCTGATCCACAAAACACCCTGGTGGCCGGAGAAACCCCCAATCTAATCCATGCTACTATGGCTTTTACCATGAAGAGCAGGTTGTGATCTGGAGGTGGTTGATGACTCGATCCAGATCCATATCTCAGATCCGTCGGATCCTTCAGAATCAAACGATCACGGCCTTAATGCTTGGACTTGGTATCAAGGGCAAAATATTACAACTAAAATTGTGGTTGCAATGAATACAAACTTAACCAGCAAATGCATTTTACTGAAAAGATATAGGCCAATTACCATTAAATTATTATTTTATCACCATTGTTCAGCAAAGTCTAGTGCAATATGGTGAAGTAATCAAACCCACTTCCCTAAGACTACCACGACCACGACCCAGCTGAATATGCCAGGGGAACGGACTATGAATTTACTTTGAAATGCTAACAATGCTGTTACTGTGATGGGTCCAAGAAATCAATTCGAAGCATTGCAACAGCGCAAACTCCCTAATACTTCGTAAACTCTGTCCAATTTTAATTTACAAGCTCATTTTTATGCAGAGGAGCATGAGCATGTGACCGGTACATCTCAAGAGTCAAGAAAGACACTGCTGTTGCCACTGGTGTGTATCAAGCCATAGGATTCTCTACTATCAACTTGTATTGAATGAAAACCGAGTCGATTGACTCGCCAGGAACGTTTCCTACACCCTAATTCATACAAGACCGAATAGCGGTTCCTCACATTGGGAAGACCGAAATCCTTCAAAACACACCTGTGACAAGGTCCTGACCATGTTCGGCTATGCTATCTAGTATCTAGCCAGACTTCTTCATTCCTTTTTGGCGCGCTTGCACTCGATCCGCTATCATCTGCCGATGGTTGTCACGCAAGCGCTTGGCGTGTCGTCTTGCACGATCTTCCAGCTGCCGTCCCTGAAGGTTTCGGTGCGCTTGGCTGACGTACACAGCACACTCGAGTCCTTCCGTCCAGCTGCAGCATGTATACAAGGTGTCAGGAAAAATGCCGCAATAAAAAATATCTGTACAGATGTCTCACAATTGCATGGTCGGAAGCTTATGATCAACTACTAGTACGCTAACCACTGACTCTATACTGATGCACCACCACTAGACTGTAAGCACAGTCAAACTCACTACAGCAATAGAAACAATAGACAAATTATGTTGCCCTGTTCCCTTGCAGATGTCAAGCATCGCCAACCTTTGAAGTAGCTTTGCATTCCAATAAGGAAATACCAGCAAGCCCATACAGTCGATCTACCCTTATAACGATAACCTCTATAACGATATTACCCTTATAACGATATTTTTTGCCAAACCAAATCAATCCATTGACTCGTGTATACATTGTCTTACCTCTATAACAATATTGCTATAACGATATTACCCCTATAACGATATAAAACGGGCTGACCAATCGACATTTTCCATTTTATAACAATATCTAGCAGGGAGACCACTATCCACGTAGGGCAAGCTTTGCAAACTTCACTTGATAAGTCGCTGGGACATAACGAAATGCAATGGGGGCACCAGTGGGCACCTTACTGTGTACATAATGTGCATGTACGTCAGTTTTTATGCTATGAAGAGTGTAAAAATTTGAACGAAATCCATGCATTATGACGTAAGTGTATGAAATGAACCAGTTACCCCTATAACAATATTACCCTTATAAAAATATTTCTTGGTCTGACGGAAATATCGTTATAAGGGTAGGTCGACTGTATTAGCACACGTCCGCTGACATTCACTACGCGGCTGGAGGTGCAAGTACCAAGAGGCAGGACTGCAGCAAGCGAAATCAACACCGTGGATAAGCTACCATGCACCAGTGCTGGAAACACTGCGGTCCGTCCGACTGCACTTGGGAGGGGGGCACAATGCTGATCGGTTGCTGCAGGTCAGACTTGACTAGCTGCGGCTGTTACTAGTACATACCCTGCAGAATTACAATAACAGTTGCATGGCACTCAATTGGTGGCAGATTTCCTCGGCGTACGCATGCACGCGCCAAGCACTTACATGTTATAATCCTTGACGTTGGCAGCTTCCAGCACAAATGCTCGTTCGCCGGTGATGACTTGAAACGCATAACAGTGGCCGTAACCTGCTGGTTAGCCGTACATACCGCACACCGAATCCACAACACGATGACACAATCATGTCGTAATTATGATGAAGACTTGGAAGCACAAAGGGGAAAGGAGATGGAAGACCGAACTTGCACCATGACTTCATCTTCGTTACATTCATGTCATAGTGCAAAGGACACAACTATGAGCCACTCCCTACTTGTGCTACTCACTTTCCAGTCTTGGTGGACCACTGGCGTGTATCCGCGTTACGTCAGCCAAGCGGAGGTTATGAACAGTAGAACCTGCACGCGTGCGTACACGCACACACACAAACACACACGTGCGCATGTACACACACATGTACACACTCATACACATGCACACACAAGCACACACACACACACAGTCTAGTGGTGAAACGAATATCAAAACCCAGTAGCCGAAGCTTCTTTGGCTTAACGAGCAAACGAATATTCCTTTGGCAACACAGGTGACATCACAAGTCATGCTCTCCTCTCTGTCATTTGATTGGATATTGCCACTAGTATTATTACACTTTATTAGGCATGACAAACGGTAGTGCCACATAAAACGTACTGCCACATAAGGCTACTTCAAAGTTCATACATGTTATGTGCAACATTGGCAGTCCAGTATGCGCATACATCTGCGCATGCAGTACGAAATCACAGGGCAGGCTATACGCACTGCACTCTACTGTGTTCGGCGTGCATGCATGTACATGCAGTGCATTCGAAGTGACGTTACGAATACTCGAACGTGACAAACCGAACGAATATTCGAATACTCGTTTCACCACTATGTTAAAGTCAAACACACACACACACACACACACACACACACACACACACACACACACACACACACACACACACACACCTCAGACCTCACACATGCCCATCGCGGAAGCGATGATAGCGAACAGCTATGTTAGATATTGCAACTTATTGGTAGATTGACAGCATGAAACAAGGTGGAGGACACTGTGTTCCGAAACAGTGACCTTACTACAACCGCAGTGACCGGGGCTCTGCCAACCGCGGAAGGTTGTAGTAAGGTCACTGTTTCCGAACACAGTGTCCTCCACCTTGTTTCATGCTGTCAATCTACCAATATGCGTGAGCTATAACAAGGTTTATCTAATACTAGTTTTGAACTAGTATTGGGTTATATAATAACATAGCAACTTGTGCTGGGATTACACCATTCAACAGCTTGCAAGGCTGATGAATTGACCGCCACTAATTTTTAGCCTGGTATCCACCACACAGCTGATTGAAGTGGCTTTTCCTGGCCAGTGAATCCCTATTTTTCATTTTTTTCCATTTATATATATTTTTTACACACACACGCCACACCACATACTCCGGCATACACTGGCTGTTGGTAACCACCCAGGAGAATAAAAGAAGAGCTAGGAGAATGAGAAAGGGAAGAAAGACGTGTGCGACCATAATCGTCGGGAATTGAATCCGCAACCTCTCGATTGGAAATCGACTGCACATACCACTGCATCATATGGGACACACACACTCACACACACACACACACACTTGTTGCTCACTGCCAAAACTGGTCACGTGGGTCTCCCCAGGAGAGGGGAGAGAGACTCAAAAGGAATCTTGGAAAAATGACTCAATCGGATATCGAACCGCCCAACGGCCTACACCCCCTGAAATCCCCAAAACTCTGAGTGGACTTGAAAATGATCCCACTTATGGGCTCACCACACCTCAGTAAGTGGGTGAGGACAAAGTGCAGAAAAAGGATTGACGGCATCAGGGTATCCGTCCCGGGATCCAACTGCAGTTACCCTTGCCCCCAGTGAAGGTAATACTTGCTACTAGTGTGCGTGGATCTGACATAAGCTTCACTAGCACCATTGATTACACAAGAGTTAATCTAGCCAGAAGCAGCCCATGGTTAACAGGTATGTATACTTCAAATAGAAAGTATATGAACCCTGCAACCAACAAAGGTGGCAGGTACAACAATACACCTTCAAGCAGCCGAGCCCGTTGGCAACAGACCCAACACTATCTGGCATAAGTGTACCGACCAACCGAACTAGCTGGCACACACACACACACACACACACACACACACACACACACACCTGCCCATCGCCGAAGCGATGCCGGATAGCGAACACGCTATGATTGACATAGCAACTTGTGCTGGGATTACACCATTCAACAGCTTGCAAGGCTGATGAATTGACCACCACTAATTTAGCCTGGTCTACACCATACGGCTGGTTGAAGTGGCTTTTCTGGCCAATGAATCGCTATTTTTCATTTTTCTTTAAATTTTAAATTTGCACACACATATCACACGAATATCATGAGATTCAAAACTGGAAAAAAATGTCAGAGAGTGCTCTACAGGGCGCATTACATACTCGTGCACCAATTGCAGCACCACTGTACTCCGCTACATGATTGGGACCAATACATGTGTACGGCATCATACCCCTGTATCCCAATTCCCGTGAATCATTGCCTGTGAACACTGATCTTTGGATCCATGGTCAGGAGAACGTGAGCCTGCTATTCAGGAAAGTCACCAGCATGCACGGCGGTGGTATGCAGCAACAGCAACAAAGAGCAGAGAGCAGCACTTTCTAGCAGCAGCAGCAGCCACTAAGCAGTGTATGGCTACCAGCAGCAGTAGCAGCAGCAACAGCAGAAGCAGTACTCACCCCAGGCCCTCACTACACAGAGGCCGGATTCATATTACCAGCAGCATGTACAACGCCACATAGGCACATACCTGTTATGTTGCTTAGACGGGAGCGCGACTCCACTTCCTTCCAGATGAGCTCTCGGCCGTCACTGGAGAGCCAGAAGTGTCTCTGGTGGTTCCTCTCCAGATCCTTAGTGTACTATGTCATAACACAACCTGTGCAGATAGACACACAGACAACACATGTTCCATGCATGCGCGCACACACACATATACGCAAACACGCACACACATGCATGAACACACATACACAGGCACATACGCATGCACAGCGGCGACAGCACACCGTCATAGTCGCGATCAAGTAAACCGGGGTGCAGTTGGAATGTCGTTGGTAAGTGACCAGGTCACTCATGGGACCTGGTATTTTCATGCAGAGAGCAGCATCATAAAGTAGCGCAAGAGCACCCCACCACCTCGTCCTTTCGTGCTCGTACTGTGGAGGTGGTGTCCTGTCTGGAGGTCATACAGCACACACCGTGTTCACACATTGTACATTGTGCATCCAATCCGTACTCAATTTTACCTTTGAACAGATGCGAGCTACACACAAGAGCATGCCAATTGTGACCTTTGTACACTTAGGGGCCTATTATATGTGCAACTCCAGCCCGGGCTGGAGCGAGCGGGCCAGCCCGCCAAGGGTGTTTACATGTGCAAGGCCGGGCTGGTCGCCAGCCCGCAGTGAGTTTATATGCGTTGAGCACACGCCAGCCCGTTGTGAGTATGCAGCAAACACACTACGACTATATATGTGTGCTGCCCCGGACTGAAACGCAGGGCTGCAAGCCATACTCAGGTTATCAACCTAAATTGGCTAAAAACTTTTTTTCTCACACAATACATTCTTCTGCTGATTTCTTTTCGCGCTGTGGCACATGTTTGGTGTGTTGTATCACCTCGTTTCTTTTTCCTCTTTTTCACATTTTTTAGCTGTCCATTTCAAAGTATTTTGCAAGTATTTCCTTTCCATTTTAATGTAAATCATGCATGTCGACAAATAAACAGTGCTCACTGCACGTCCTTCTTGTTACTGTACAAAAGCTTCAAAGATTTTCAAGCCAATTTCGGGAATCCTCTTTATAACTTCCCTCAAAAGGTAAAAGTACCTATTTTGTAGTATGAACGCAGTGTCGACACCATAATAATACAACTCTGGCCCGGGCTGGTCTGTTTATATGTGCTTTTTCTGGCCCGCCTAGCCGGGATCCCGGGTACCTCGAGGCGGGATCCCGCCTCGCCGGGCCAGCCCGCTTGCCATGTAAACGCACCACAGGTTTTGTGTGGATTTGTGTACAACCCCGAGATCCCGTTGCAGGCGGGCTGGCCCACCTGTCGACCAGCCCGGGCTGGAGCTGCACATATAATCACCCCCTTAGGCTCTCACACCGTACAAACTAAGTTTGGTCTGCCATACGATTTCCCTTTCCTAAGTAGCCTGGGCTGTAAAATCAAGGCTCTTTTTGCGAGACTGGGTGCTCGAAGGTAAACGGAGTATGGATTGACTGCACAGCATGTGTTGTGTATGCAGGGTGTGTGTTGCATGACGGCCTCCAGACAGGACCCTGCCTCCGAAACACGGCCACGAAAGGGTGGCGGTCGTGGGGTGTTCTCGTGGCACTTTACCGTACTAGGGTTTAGCTGGTGTTAGCGGCCATCGTGAGTTCCTTTCGGAAACGGACACGATAATTTACTCTCTTTTTTACGATACTTTTATCCTCACATAACATTATGCTCCTATGATTACTGACGGCTGGTACATGGTAGCATCCCTCCTGCTGTGCAGCTGGGGGATCGATCGGGCACAACACTGCAAGGGAATGCACGGCAATCGCTACTCACCGCTCTGCATGGGGCCCTTGTAGATGGTGTGGTACTTGAAGCAGAACGTGCACACCCACACCTCAAATTGGCCCGCCTTCTGCGCGCACTCCCCACCGTGAAATATGTCGCCGCACAGACGACAGCGATGACGCCGATTGGTCAGTGTAAACTCATCACCGCAGTATCCGCACGTCGGTGCCTCCTCATTTTCACCCAGTACTTGTCAGGTCAGAATAATATGTCTAACAGCGCAGTCATATCCAATAACATGGTATCCAGACAGTGAATCATGCATTCACTTGGGCCGCATCGCGATCTACTGCAGCAACCGCATCGCGATCTACTGCAGCAACCGCCTTGCAGCCCAGCTCGCACACCTTCAGCACAACGGTACGATCCCATATCTTGCCACGGCTTGTGACAGAATTGGTAGTGTTCTGCTCCACTGTTCACTAACAGGCAAAGTAGGCTAATTTAGGAATAGGTCATACCACCATCAGGTGCTGACACAATTCAGTATCAATTTTACTTGGGGTCACTGGCCTTGGAAAGGCACTGATGTACGTATGTGCTGCTCCTCGAGTGAACTTCTCCAGACCCAGTTTTCAGTTCCCCTTCCTCTTGACAGTAGAGATAGAAAAATTCTGCCGCTCGACTTGCATCCATACACTGCGCCCGAAGCTTGTGGCGCTTCTTACCCTTGCATGCAGAGCTCTTCAAAATGCAAGGCCACAGCCCAGAAGTCGTAAAAAAACAAACAAGAAACCAAGCTGCTCTTCAACAGGAATTCATGATAAGCGTGGCTAGTTCAAAGCCTTGAATGACAATGTTCTCACGATACAGTCAAGAAATGCAGCTCGTAGATCGGGTAAGGCCTAGTCGCTCTACAACAACCTTTCTCCATGAACCCTTCATTATTGACTTCGACCAAAAAGCTCCTTGACTTACAAAAATTGAGGTCGAAATTGCTCTGACACCAGTCTGTGCCACGGCCAAGTGTCTCATGGTCCCGAGCTACGCGGATCGGAGCACACGCGGAGCACATCCAAATATGGATGTTCGCCCTGTACGACAAAATGTCTTGGGCTGCGCTGAGTCATGAGCGTACAATCTACTACGCCGTGTACCATGGTGTACGGTGCTAGATCCCTTCACTTCAGCAACTGAGTCAGTGAGTGTGTTTAGGTGTAGATCACAGGTTGTGTTTGCAGATATCAGCTAACCCTTACTGGGCCTTACACCTTGTTACACTGCATGCATGCTACTCAGAGGTGTCAAATGTCACACCAGCCTGATCAAACTGTGTACATGGTGTACCTGGCCAGCTTTTACAGCAGTACATTCTACAGTTGTTGTGGAGGAACTATGTTTGTGTGCGTGTACATGTCATTGATTGTACTTGTACTCAGTAACACATGGTAAATGCGGTACTACTGTATGCCATTCACTACCGCTCTAGCAAACACATTCATATCCATGTACATGTACATTAATTAAGCATACCAATATAAATAAGATAAATTGTGCACTCATAACAACAGCAAAAAAATGAAGAAAGTCAAGTTCCATAACGTTTTCTTGTGACTGTCATCAGTGGAACGCCGTCACATAAAATTGTAATAATTAAAGGGGAAGTGCATCAATTTTTCAAGTAGGGCTCAGATGAAAGACAATTGGATATCGGTTCCGATGGTATATCTCTCGCTTGCGTACGGCAAGGGAAACTTGCCATATCGCCGATTTCCCGATCCCGTTTCCATGGCGACTACAGGTGATGACGCACATTCTGCTTAGCTCCGTGAGAGAGAAGCTCGAAGGTCGATCACTGCAGAATTGTGTCATTTTCAGTTGTCTTCTTGTATTCACGAAGTGAAAGAAGTACTGTGTTCAATGCTGTTAGTGCCGTGAACTGTTTATCAGTAGTCCTCTCCGTTGTGTACTGGGACGTGACACCGACAGGGGAAAGCTGGAGTGCGGAAACGTTAGCTGGCAAGCGAAAATCGTGACGAACCAAGTGCTGAAATCTTGGTTGGGACAAATCAAACGTTCAGCATTTACCTCAACCAAGGACCATGCCGTTTGCTCTTTCCACTTCCTGAAGATGGATGCGCTGCCTGCTGGAGACTCTCCTATCTCTCGTAACATCTTCTGAAGCCAGGTGAGACGACGAGTAGCGGAGATTAGCGAACGAAATAATGTCGTATTTTTTGAAGTTTTTGCTGATTTCTCAGGAGAGATGGCGAATACCAAGCATCTTCCCCTAGTCTAGAGAAACCATTTCGTAGGCTACATTCCGCCTAGGGAAATGCAGGAGACGGCCTGGCTGGGGAGGACACACTTGGAGGAGAACGAAGTAAGTGATCTTGTTTATGTTGTTCTTTGGTATTGCAATCTTATGTTTGACGAACATACGGCATGGTGCATAGTTGGTCGTTGAGTGCCTGCATGTGCATGTATAAGTGTGTGCTGATAAACACTTCCTATGCAAGAATCTGACACTCATGCTCTCTTTCTTTCTTGCAGTATGTGCGCACGCGTCACGGTGTGTTGTGTGTGTGTGTGTGTGTGTGTGTGTGTGTGTGTGTGTGTGTGTGTGTGTGTGTGTGAGCGAGAGAGAGTGTGTGCAGGAGCAGCGTGGAGCATGCCAGTGTGATCGCTGTGGCCGTTGCTTTCTTAGCTATGGCGTTCTTGCCTGTCACAAGTGTGTGGCTCAGCCCCCAACGACAGTGGAGCCGTGTTGTGGTGAATACTGTGTGTCCTGCGACCGCTGCTTCCGTTCGGTCCAGGGCAGGAATAGACACCGCTGCTGAAGCTCTCCGCGGCCGTACGTCAGTCTCGCGGCAGATGACCCGAACTCTCATTTTGTGTGTGTGTGTGTGTGTGTGTGTGTGTGTGTGTGTGTGTGTGGTGTATGTATGTATGTGTGTTGCTCCCTACATAGACAAACTCTTGTTTTTGTGTCCCGGGTGCCATGGGGCGGCGTTCTCCCATTCTCTCTCCACTGCCCCTCCGGGCCCACGTGGCAGTGACGCGACAGGGCAGGGCAAGTGTGTGTATGGTGTATGGTGCATGGTGTGTGCTGGCATGTCTGTATAAATATGTTGGACAGGAATTTGTTCACCCACAACGTTCACGGGAAACCATGCTAGGTGTTGCTGGAACGTATGGAGTCTGCAAGCACTTACAATAACTTACGTCATGTCACAACAAAGAACGGTGCAGTGTTTGATCCTCATGTAAACATGATGGTGATGGTACCTCACCTAAGCTACCCATGAAGCTAGAAAGAACATAAGGTCAACAGGATTGTACCAGAGGAAAGCATCTATTGCCCGAACTTCTTCATATGAAATGAACAATACCCTTTTCCATAGAGACAACATGCAGATGAAGCGTATGGACAAATAATATATAAATGGGCCATTCACTGAGGGCATGGAATGATCTCTACGTGTAGATTGGATAGACTCATGCACGTCTGCAAGGAAAGCATTTGTTCATGGGTTAGTTCATGGGCTGATTGAGTTCACATGGACTACGTTCATACATGCCATCTCTCCTGAGATATGTTCAGCAAAAATTTCAAAACATACGACATTATTTCGTTCGCTAATCTCCGCTACTCGTCGTCTCACCTGGCTTCAGAAGATGTTACGAGAGATAGGAGAGTCTCCAGCAGGCAGCGCATCCATCTTCAGGAAGTGGAAAGAGCAAACGGCATGGTCCTTGGTTGAGGTAAATGCTGAACGTTTGATTTGTCCCAACCAAGATTTCAGCACTTGGTTCGTCACGATTTTCGCTTGCCAGCTAACGTCTCCGCACTCCAGCTTTCCCCTGTCGGTGTCACGTCCCAGTACACAACGGAGAGGACTACTGATAAACAGTTCACGGCACTAACAGCATTGAACACAGTACTTCTTTCACTTCGTGAATGCAAGAAGACAACTGACAATGACACAATTCTGCAGTGATCGACCTTCTCTCTCACGGAGCTAAGCAGAATGTGCGTCATCACCTGTAGTCGCCATGGAAACGGGATCGGGAAATCGGCGATATGGCAAGTTTCCCTTGCCGTACGCAAGTGAGAGATATACCATCGGAACCGATATCCAATTGTCTTTCATATGAGCCCTACTTGAAAAATCGATGCACTTCCCCTTTAAAACACACACTTATATACATGTACTGATGTAGCTAATATGGTTTCAGGTAGAAATACAGCAGCCAGCAAGTACAAAAAAGCGAAGTTTGCACCCCTGTGCTACAGAAAGAAAACGTTGTATCACTCACACTCTTCAAGTACCATACATTCATTCATACACTATCACACTCATATATCTGCCACTACCTTTCTCACAAACCCTATATTATCACTCCCTTAGTATTGACTCACATAGATTTTTGCCATACCTAAGCAGTCAAATATTCCTGCATATTTTAATCCTTAGGGCTATATTGACCGCTTATATTTGACTCCTTTTTAGCGATTGAACACATGCTTTGGTTAGTCGTGATAAATCTAATATTGACTTCGTACTTGGTCAGTATAGGGAATAAAAGACCTCGTAAAAAACCTCGGTCATGCCATGCCATGTCATGCCATGCCTCGGTCTCGGCATGGCACTGTGGCAGCAGCAAGTGGACGGGCCGTGGCGTCTAGTGCAATGTGCTTCACGGCACGTCACTGAGACCGAGGCCAGGTACTCTGCAACGGAGATTGAACTGCTGGCGGTAGTCTGGGCAGTCCACAAGGCTAGACTGTTCCTGGCCGGTGCTGATTTCCAGCTGCTAGTCGATCACAAGCCGCTCATTCCTATCCTGAATGCTAAGACGCTGGATGAGTTGACGTCTCCACGAATCGTGCGACTACGGGAGAAGCTGACGCCTTTTCGGTTCGTGGCTCAGTGGAGACCGGGTGCCGATCACAAGGTCGCAGATTGCCTGTCGAGACACCCAGTAAGTGCACCAGACCCTGACGATAAAGCTGGTGAGGAAGAAATGGAGCACTGCTACTGTGTTCTCCGTCAGCTGTCGCAAGAGGACGAGGAAACAGGCCATACAGTCCTCCCCGACCTTGGCATTAGGCCAAAACAAATAATGACCTTGTTTCCGGTCGCCCGACGGGGCCACTTTTTCTCAAATTCTGAAACTTTTTTTGGTCCCAAATGTATACAAACGGTGGCAATGCCATGTATGCAAGTGCACTCAACGAGTCATAACTCAGTCAAATCTCAACCGAATTCCACAATCGAAACACCTACAAGGTAGCAGAGATTCTCAGATGTCGGCTCGAAAACCTCCGGGGTCGATACGAGCTAGAATAACGGAGCTGGAAGGACTCGAACTGTTTGCTTGATTTCTCAGGGTGTACGAAAACAGGAATACACCACATGCTGTACAAGAACAGTGAGTCTGAGTCAGTCCACTTTGACATTGATCCTTGCCATGATATATGTACAATGTACATGTGTAGGTGCTCTTGTCCATCAATACCACAACGATTGAGGAACCAAAAAAAGTATCCAAAAAAAGTTTCATTCCGGCCGACCGAGTCTCCTTTTTGAGGGGTTGCCGACCGGAAACAAGCCTATTTTTTGTTTTGGCCTTACGAAGGTGCGGGCGGAGGGCACGACGGACCCGGAATACCTCAAGCTGCTGAACGCCGTAAAGAACGGCTTTCCGGTGGACAAGGCTGCTCTGGACCTCGATCTGCACCCGTACTGGCAGGTTCGGCATGATCTGTCGGTCGAGGACGGCATAGTGTTGGGCCACCGTATGTATGTATGTGTGTATGTATACTTTATTTGAATTCGCAAATCCAAACGAGCACAAATGCTCAATGACAAGGCAGCGAATATGTTATTATGTTACAGGGAAAAAATAAGGAGAACAAAGAGAGATATCTCAATGAAGAGCGAAGCGTTATCAAACTACAAGTAAGCCAGCGAACGATAAGTCGATAGTTCTGTAACCCGCCTACTAAACTAAGTACTTTTTTCAGGCGTGCAGTGGACTGTCATTATTAAACAGAAACAGAAAAATAATAATAAGGCACCCATTTTGTTTGTCCAGGGGATGGCCCACGCCTGGTAAAGAGAATAAAATAGAGAAAATAAAATAAAAAATAAAATAAAAAACAAACAAACAAAGTACTAACAGTTACTGCTAACGAGAGTACCGGTACTTGCTACTAACATCGGGAGGATGAAAGGCCCAACCCTGCCCTGCCAGTTACGGACTTACGGGGGTCGCCATGGCAAATAATAATGGTAAACAGTGAAAATCAATCACAGGCAGGAAGCTGTCTCAGGGCAAGTTTCTATTGTGGTTCCCAGAAGGTTACGCCAGACCACGCTGGAGCAACTTCACGCTTCTCATCAGGGACAGACCCGCACACTCCGCAGGGCCAGGCAAGCAGTGAACTGGCCCCAGATCTCCAACGACGTTAAGAACGTCGTCCAGACCTGCAGATCCTGCGTCACGCTGCTCCCCTCCCAAAGGTCGGCTACCACTTCTGACGTGACCAAACATCTCGTTCAGTGGATGTCGGACGTTGGCGTTCCTACGCGCCTCACGACGGATGGTGGGCCACAATTCAGATCTTCAGCGTTCGCTTCGTTCTGCTCAGAGTGGAACATGTACCACGACCCCAGCAGCCCGTACAATCCTCAGTCAAATGGCGCGGCTGAGGCGGCGGTCAAGGCCATGAAGCACTTGTTAATGAAAATTGGCCAAGGTGACGCCTATAACAGCAGTGCCTTCAGAGAAGGATTGCTGGAGTGGCGTAACACGCCGGGTGCAGGAGGAGCAAGCCCGGCCCAGCTGCTGTTTGGAACGCCAACGAGGACCAAGGTTCCCACACTTCCTGCAAATCTGCAGCAGTACGCTGCCCACAGCCGCAGCGCTCCCTAGCAGGTCTCATCCCAGCTTGGCAAGCCTCTTCCCCCTCTGCATGTAGGCGATAAGGTTTGGATCCAGAACCAGTCTTCAAAACGCTGGGATATGGAAGGAACGGTCACAAAATGCACGAGAAGAGGACGGAGCTACACAGTGCAGACAGTGACGGGGTCCAGCTTCTGGCGGAACAGACGGTTCCTCCGGCCACGTGCATAGATTGACTGGGCATGCTTCTCTTGCTTTTTCCTTGTTGCTTGTGCGCTACGCTGTGATTTTCGAATTTCAGTTTCAGGATTTTCTTTGTGTTAGTGCTCCCAAGTCGCACTTAAGCCGAGGGGGCATGTGGTGATATGATAGCACCTTTCCTCGCATGGGTCTTGGCACTCAGGCTGCTAGTGCTACTGTTCGCACCCTAGGCCTTGCACTGCTGTACCTCTGGCGCCTTGCGCATAACACATTCACATGTCACCTTTCAAGCCGCCTTTTCAGCCAGCTTCCCTTTAAAAGCCATTGCGTTTTACTGATGATTTATTTTTATCTTTCGAAGAGTTGGTCTGCCTTGAGCAGGACACAACATCGGCTTCGCCTCGGTCCTTTACTCGGCTTTTATTTCCTATATTGACCTCGTACTCAGTCGATATTATATACATTACTTCACACATTGCAAAGGTGCAAACTTCGCTTTTTTGTACTTGCTGGCTGCTGTATTTCTACCTGAAACCATATTAGCTACATGTATATAGCTATAAGTGTGTGTTTTAGTTATTACATTTTTATGTGACGGCGTTCCACTGATGGCAGTCACTACTTATGGAACTTGACTTCCTTCATTTTTTGCTGTTATGAGTGCACAATTTATCTTATTTATTGCCATTTTACGACTATTGTCTCCTCGTCGATTGTCGTAATAATAATATTACTAACTTTATTCCCGTAGCTATGCAGAAGACGTTACTTCAGTAACGTCTGGCGCTAGCCAGGGTCCACACAGCTTTAATTTGGTGTTTGTTTGTTTATTTGTTTGTTTGTTTGTTTGTTTGTTTGTTTGTGTCACGCCTGGCGCTATCCCGTATCTGTCCCGTACTGTACCGTACTAGCAAAGACAGCTGGCCCCGATATTTTTGTTTGTTTGTGCTATCGAAATGCCTGGCGCTATCCCGTACCTGTCCCGTACCATCAAGGGTACGGTGCCAACAAGAGAATGAGTATATATGCGAAGTGTATCGGGGGAATGCATTCAGTGCAGTAACATTTTGTGTGGATTTGTGTGCGAGGCCGAGATCCCACTAGCAGGCTGGCTGGGCCGCCTGTCGACCAGCCCGGGAATCGCATGTAGGCCGATAGCATAATAATTATAACGTATATACAGTCATGTAGATGTATAGCAGGGACTCATAATTATTATGTAAACGACTCCCTGCTGTATGGAAAGAAATACGAAGTAGGGAGACGAGTAAATACAATCAGAATGGATGTTAGTTGCCGTCAGTATAATAATAATAAGAAGAAGAAGAACGCCCGTGATCGGCAGAGTCAGCGCCGGTCCCAGGAAACGTCAGGACAGACATCCCGTCGACTCCAGAACGCCCGTGATCGGCAGAGTCAGCGCCGGTTCCATAGCTATGCAGAAGACGTTACTTCAGTATCTCATTAAAACGTTTTTGCAATACAATGATGTAGCTAATCAAAGGAAAAAGCATTTCCATCAGTTCTACCAACATGCACGATGAGCTAGGCAACAAAGCATAGCGCAGGGCCCTGAGCTTCCAAGCTCTCTCGTTAGGATGACCCATAGCATGGGGCATGGACGTGTACAGTAGATAAAAACAGAAAATGTACGATAAAACTTTCGAATAGAGGGGGGAAGTAAAAAAGTAAATTATCGTGTTTGTTCCCGAAGGGAACTCACGACGGCCGCTAACACCCGATAAACCCTAGCGGCAGATGCAGCGCCTAACGGTGGGGGTGAGTGGATAAGTCTCACAACCACTGGCACAAGTGCCGAAAACGACCCCATTAGCTGCATCCATGTACCCCTTGTGCCTGGCCACAAGTTCCCAGTTGACAATGGGTAGCAGCACGGCTGGAAAAACCGCTCCCAGGCAGGGCTTGAACCAGGTACCTCTCGTATCTCAATCATGGTCTTTGACCAACCCACTGTGCCTGCCTGCATAGAGGGGGAGGTAGGGGGTAAAGTCTATTCGAAATGCGTTACGTTTGCAAAATAAATGCGAACTTATGAGATGCTCCTTAGTAACGCTTTGGCGGAAAGTTTGGATTTCGCTACGGCAAAAAATGTGAGCGAAACCTCCGCTTTCGCGGATCCGATGTGGCGGAACCTCCATGGTGATGGCTTTGGTGTGTGCTACTTCTGCAAGTTCTGGCACTGAGTTCTGGTGTTGTTTGGTTGCCGCTTGGTATTTTCATTATTGAATTGTTCTTCTTTGCCAATGGTACTGTACGTTCAGGAGATCTTGCAAACGATACTGCATCGCTATGAGTGGATAGTTGGTGAGGGAATCCGTCTCCCAACTCCTCGATCCCGATCGCAGACGAGATGGGACGACGTTTCTCTCTCCAAGCAATGCGTCCACCAGAGTGCGCAACACTAGGACTGCAACCAGGGACTAGTAGTAGTAGTAGTAGTAGTAGTAGTAGTAGAGTTCTCTGCCACACCCTCACTGCAACTACCGGCATCCACGCAGTCGCTGGGGTCGATGATGGATCATGGAGGAGGCCAGGACACCCTGCTATTCAACGGTTTGAATTATTTGATATCGATGTAAAGTTAAGTAGTCGGTACTGGGCCGCAATGAACGTGCCCCAAATCCTCGAATGTACTTGACAGGAGACATTCAGCAGCAGCCTGTCACTGTCAGTGTCAGCGATTCACAATGGCTCAAGCGAAGGTCGCTTCAACTCGTACATGTACATGTACATGTACTTGAAACATCTAAAATTGCATAGGACTTGTACATCAGTACATGCTGCATTTGCATTCCCTACGCCAAACAGAGCGGAGCGTTCAGGAACAACACAGACTACCTAGTACCTGTGCATGTATGTGTGAACGCTGCATGCATCGTGTGTTCTGCCACAGCGGCTGCTGTAGCTACGCGTTTGGCCTCAGCAAAAGGGGTGCGAACGTTTCATGTTGGTTGGTTGGTTGGTATATTTTATTAATTATTACTTGGCCAGAATGAACAGGCATATCTGCCTTCTTGCCTGGACAAGTGGAATGTCCAAGCTCTCACAAAAAGACGAAGAAAGGAAAGAAATATTACATGAGAGTGTGAATAATAATAATAATAATAATAATAATGACAGTTCGCATATCACTCATTGCATGAGGTCAACGCATCTGTTAAAGGGGAAGTTCAGGCAAAAATTAAATTTTTTACCAGTTGTAGTGTTCGGGGTGCTGAGTCGAATGGTCGTGGTCCGAGGAAGCTGAGACGC
Source organism: Sycon ciliatum (assembly GCF_964019385.1). Lineage (NCBI taxonomy): Eukaryota > Metazoa > Porifera > Calcarea > Leucosolenida > Sycettidae > Sycon > Sycon ciliatum. The sequence continues at coordinate 1,475,176 of NC_088655.1, read as the reverse complement.
TTGAATCCCAATCGAACTCGCGCACTTCCACCGAAACTGGGTGACTGCGCCCTACTACATGTAGATGGGGATTTGTATGCAAAATGTCACTAAAAGCGCCATTTCGTTCTTATAAAAGCACGGATGACCGCGATTGGCCCATATGTTGTAGCCTTTTGGACGCTGAGTCGACTGGTTTTGGTCCGAAAAGGCTGCGATGCAGCGTTCCTCCTTTATTCCCAATCGAACATGGTTGAACAAGTGGTCACGTGCTCCTGCGTACGCCAGTCACCTGGTCACCGTGCCTGCAGGGTACAACTTACTAGCCTGTTTGACCTTTTTTGGGTGCAGTCCTGTCACTCGAGTTGAACCTTGGTGTGAAAGTAGTTGTCGCCTGTTGGCGTGGTGACCAGGTGATTTGGCCACCCATGCCCAGGAGCACGTGACCGCTTGTTCAACCATGTTCGATTGGGAATAAAGGAGGCACGCTGCATCGCAGCCTTTTCGGACCAAAACCAGTCGACTCAGCGTCCAAAAGAGTACAACATATGGGCCAATCGCGGTCATCCGTGCTTTTATAAGAACGAAATGGCGCTTTTAGTGACATTTTGCATACAAATCCCCATCTAGTAGGGCGCAGTCACCCAGTTTCAGTGGAAGTGCGCGAGTTCGATTGGGATTCAAGTAGGAAGGGAGCGTCTCAGCTTTCTCGGACCAAGACCATTCGACTCAGCACCCCGAACACTACAACTGGTGAAATTTTGATTTTTGCCTTAACTTCCCCTTTACCAATTCCGAGCCAAGCAGCTCTATCAGAAGCAGATTGCACAGCATCCAGAAGCGACAGATTAATGCGTTGTAACTTGTAAGTCGTTCTTGACAACGTCGATCCACCTCAGACGTGGTCGTCCTCGGGGTCGTCGTATGTCTGTTGTGTTGATTGACATTAGGAGGCCTTGGAAGTAGTAGTAGTAGTAGTAGTATTTATTATTTGACTAGGGGAGTCCCAACAGGCATGGCCTTGTTACAGGGAACCCTAGGAAAGAGGACGATTCTTCGCCTTCCCTCACTACATGGCCGAACCACAGCAGTTTCCGTTGCCTGCAGACTTGGGATAGTAGGGTCTGCTCGGTTCTGGCATACAGCGCTGTGTTCGAGATTCGTTGTGAGTACGTGTTACCAATGATGGTACGTAGCTTCTTCCGGTGCCATACATTGACGACGTCGGTTAATGTTTGCGATAAGGTCCAAAGCGCCCAATTATACAGCAAGACAGGCAATATCAGGCAGGAAAACATATACAGCCTGGAATTCAGGTTGTGGCGTTCCATGGAATGCTTCCAAATGCCCGATTTGCAGCAGACACTCTGACTGCTATGTCTTCTGCTGTGCCTAGCATACTCCCCAGCAGCTTCACCGATTTCCAGGAATCATCTTCCTTGGTCACAGGGAAATATTGAGTTTTTGCCACGTTAAGCTTCAGATTGTCATCCGAGAAAACGGGTTCACACACACGGACGGTTTCTTCCACAGATAATCGCTCGTTCTGATGGGCAGTGGTGTCGTCTGCGTATTGTGTGAAAGTTGCTGGTAGGTCTGACGCGGGTAGAGCTTGCTCTCGGATCTTACGCATGGAACCTTCGGCGTAAGTTATAAACATTATTGGTGACATTGGGTCACCCTGGACGACGCCGATGTTCGTTGGAAATGGTTTGCTTAGTTGTTTACCAAGCTTCGTGCGGGCTGTTGTGTTTGATACTAGGACTGCAGTGGTGGACGTTGGTGCGCCAGCAGTGGCTAACCTCTCCAGAGCAACCTGACGAATGACAGTGTGAAGCATACAATAATTATAAGAGAGAGAGAGAGAGAGAGAGAGAGAGAGAGAGAGAGAGAGAGAGAGAGAGAGAGAGAGAGAGCGAGAGAGAGAGAGAGAGAGAGAGAAGGAGAGAGAGAGAGAGAGAGAGAGAGAGAGAGAGAGAGAGAGAGAGAGAGAGAGCAAGAGAGAGAGAGAGAGAGAGAGAGAGAGAGAGAGAGAGAGAGAGAGAGAGAGAGAGAGAAAGAGAAAGAGGAGAGTGACGGCTTTACTACCTGGACAAGGGAATCGTACAAGCTGTCACAAAATGACCAACAGCAACAGCAACAGCAACAGCAACAACAACAACAACAACAACAACAACAACAACAACAACAACAACAACAACAACAACAACAACAACAACAACAACAACAACAACGACAACAACGACAGCAGCAGCAGCAACGACAGCAGCAGCAGTAGCAGCAGCAACAAGAACAAGAACAACAACAACAACAACAACAACAACAACAACAACAACAACAACAACAACAACAACAACAACAACAACAACAACAACACAACAGCAACAACAACAACAACAACAACAACAACAACAACAACAACAACAACAACAACAACAACAACAACAACAACAACAACATGAGAGAGAGAGTGTGTGTGTGTGTGTGTGTGTGTGTGTGTGTGTGTGTGTGTGTGTGTGTGTGTGTGTGTCAGAGCCAGAGACACAGAGAGGGGGGGGGAGATATGCGGATTGTTAAAATGGATTTCGACATGAAATTAGGTGCACAAAATTTTAATATGGGTAAAGGCTGGGCAAGTCGAGAGCCGTGGCTAGAGCTTTAAATGTCCGCCAATCGCCTTCCGTACGGACTGCAACTGGGAGAGCATTCCACAGAATGCTGCCAATAAGCTGAATTGAACGACGTCCAGCGGGACCAGGGAGGAATGAAACTCTCAGCACTGCAGGCTTGACACTTGACCCGTGTGGTCCTCAGCTGAGGTGTGGCAGGGTCGTTGATCAGCACGAACAGATTCTTTAAAAGGAGACTTGTCTTGTCATTTAAACATTTGGAAACGAAGATGGCAAGCTTCTGGAAGAGAAGCTGTGGCAAGCTTGGCACACCCTATAGCTCGAGAAGGGGGGCAGTCGGGACCAGAGTCCTTTGCTGCAGTGCAGGGTCGCTCTGACACCGGATTTTGACAGGCGTGTGTGACCACGGCCTAAACAACCAGCTCATGCGATAACATCATTATACGACATTAGACATGCTTAGCATTTTACCGTTCACGCTATTTTCCACGGTCGGCCTGTACCGTTTTTTTTGTGTGTGTAGACATGGCATTTTACCGTTCACGCTATTTTCCACGGTCGCCCTGTACCGTTTTTGTGTGTGTAGACATGGCATTTTACGGTTCACGCACTAGATCCAACGGTGCTCGTACCCAACACCCAAAATACCGTCGTTTGGTACCGTTTCGACGATAGAAAGCTCTGTTTAGCGGGAGAACGAAACGGTAAGATTTCAACTAGGGTTACCTCACACGTCTATCGTTGCGTCAGGAGTCAGGACTCAGAAGCCGAACTGCTAGCCGTGTCTGGAAAACACACAAAAAACAGTAGACTTGCCCTCTACGCCACTGTACACGCCGACCGTGGAAAATAGCGTGACGGTAAAATGCTTACCGTGTCTACTGAGCCACTGACGTACGGTACTGACGTGGAAGGTTCTAAGTTATGATAACTTAAGAGGGAAAGCTCATGCTTGTCTTGATTGCGCTCACATTTCCCTGTCACATGTTAATACAGTGACTTAGATGCGCACTCCAACAGCCTTCCATCCTCATTCTTGGAGGGTTCTAATTTGGAAGCCTGTGGGAGTGCGCATCCAAGATGTGCTAGAGCTGTTAGCCAGTTAGTTGTAGAACGTCAGTACCGTCGGTCAGTGTGGTGCAATGTTATGGCATGAGCTGATTGTTTAGTAACTGGTGGTGTTGGTGGACATTATAGCCTAACTTCTACTTCATTGGTCTTTCTTCTTTCCTAAAAATTTATCCTTGGCTCTCCATCCGAATTATTCGGAATAAATTATCAGTTGTTCGCTTTCCTAGCGGCTGCGCATGCACGTCACAGTCTCTAGTGACCAAAGATTAAGTCGCTAAGGATGTGTCTGATTCTACTATGCGAAAAGAGTTGAAAACCCGGTCATTGAGAAACCGAAATCAAGAATCGTGCAACCCACATACCTAGGCCTTGTTGTTGTAGAAGTTTATTTAACGTCGCACCACAAACAGGCTATTTCGCCTCCTTTGATACATGTGGACGACAGAAGGAATGAGAGAGAGAGGGGGGGGGACAGAAGTATGGAGAGAGGAAGGGTAGAAATAAATAAGCAATCAACCTCAGGGCTACACCAAAGCAAAAACGGAATGGGAACATACTACAAAATAGCTTCATACATATATTGCAAAACACGTTTACTATTCTTCAGTCCGCTATACCACAGAAACACACTAGCCGAAAAGCATTTAAACCGCCTTGACGGATTATGCTAGCATAATTTTTCGCATAATTCCTACCAAAATCGAATAATCGCATAATTCGAGGCAAATTGCATACGAATCGCATAAAATTGTAATAATCCGCCTGTTCGCATCAAATTCCATACAGTTGTACATGTTCTACAAGTACAAGTACATGTAGATGCGCTAGGAAGTTGTAGGTTTACGACTCCCTTGATAACATGTCCAGTCCACTACAATCAGTGATGGTCGTAGCTAGGTCGGACGGTGTGTTGAGCCCGTTGAACGTTTGCTACTACAGTATACAACGCCCTCTACAAAAAAATTCCCTTGTTATTTTGCACAGAACCATTATGCATTAGCAGCATATGTGAGCATAATGCGGCATAATATGATAATTTTTAGCATAAAAATAGCATAATTCTGCAATTTTTTCAGCAATGCGAAAAGCATAATTTCACGAAAATATTAGCATAATCCGTCAAGGCCTACCACATACAAGGCACTAGCCGAAACAACCAACTCCGTCTGGTCGCCTGTGATTGCTCCCCCCTTCCCCTTCCCCCCCCCACACACACATACCCCCCCCCCCCCTACACACACACATACCCCCCCTCCCCCTAGGCACCGGCGGATAATGCCGGCATAACCATTGGCATAATTTGGTGGTTGAAAATTTGGAGCATAATTTGGCATCTTTTCGGAGGTAACGTTAGGAGCATAACTGCATGATTGTATTACAGTTCTAGTATGTAAGCCACACAATTGTGTACAATGCACCTGATCAGTGCTGGTGGTCTGCATGGTAAAGGGTTCGGAGTAGCCCTTTTCTAAAGATGCTCGCCACTTTTTTCGCAACTTTCCGTTATTTTGGAAGAAATCGCAATTTTCTTCATTTTCACAAACAACTACATTA
>NC_088655.1:1445421-1469742 GCF_964019385.1 Sycon ciliatum | reverse complement strand
CGTCACACTCTTATGGAATTTTCTCTTATAATTATTGTATGCTTCACCCTCTCATGTAACATTTCTTTCCTTTCTTCGTCTTTTTGTGAGAGCTTGGACATTCCACTTGTCCAGGCAAGAAGGCAGAAATGCCTGTTCATTCTGCCAAGTAATAATAAAATATTTAATATACCAACCAACCAACCAACATGAAATGTTCGCACCGCTTTTGCGGAGGCCAAAAGCGTAGCTACAGCCAACCAACCAACATGAAACGTTCGCACCGCTTTTGCGGAGGCCAAAAGCGTAGCTACAGCAGCCGCTTTGGCGGAACACACGATGCAGCGGTCACACATACATGTACAGCACAGGTACTAGGTAGTCTGTGTTCCTCAACGTTCCGCTTTGTTTGGCGTAGGGAATGCAAATGAAGCATGTACATATAGCTTATTGTAGGTATACAAGTCCTATGAAATTTTAGATTCTTCAAGTACAAGTACATGTACCAATTATTATTAGTTGTCCGAGTTGAAGCGACCTTCGCTTGGGCCATCGTGGATCGCTTACACTGACAGAGACAGGCTGCTGCTGAATGTCTCCTGTCAAGTACACTCGAGGATTTGGGGCACGTTCACTACGGCCCAGGCAGTACCGACTACTTTACATCGATATCAAATAATTCAAACAGTTGCATAGCAGGGTGTCCTGGCCTCCTCCATGATCCATCATCGACCCCAGCGACTGCGTGGATGCCGGTAGTTGCAGTGAGGGTGTGGCAGAGAACTCTACTACTACTACTACTACTACTACTACTACTACTACTACTACTACTACTACTAGTCCCTGGTTGCAGTCCTAGTGTTGCGCACTCTGGTGGACGCATTGCTTGGAGAGAGAAACGTCGTCCCATCTCGTCTGCGATCGGGATCGAGGAGTTGGGAGGCCGGATTCCCTCACCAACTATCCACTCATAGCGATGCAGTATCGTTTGCGAGATCTCCAGAACGTACAGTACCATTGGCAGAGAAGAACAATTCAATAATGAAAATACCAAGCGGCAACCAAACAACACCAGAACTCAGTGCCAGAACTTGCAGAAGTAGCACACACCAAAGCCATCACCATGGAGGTTCCGCCACATCGGATCCGCGAAAGCGGAGGTTCCGCTCACATTTTTTGCCGTGGCGAAATCCAAACTTTCCGTCAAAGCCTTACTTAGGGAGCATCTCATAAATAGTCATAATATATGCATAAACGTGGAAGAGAAAAGGACATATGGATACGAGTTAAGAGTAACTCTCCATCACTGTAATATAGTATCATGTTACAGTGATGGAGAGTTACTCTTAACTCGTATCCATATGTCCTTTTCTCTTCCACGTTTATTTATGGCTCAACATCCGAGTTTCATAATTATATGCATAAGTTCGCATATATTTTGCAAACGTAACGCATTTCGAATAGACTTTACCCCCCTACCTCCCCCCTCTATTCGAAAGTTTTATCGCACATTTTCTGTATTTATCTACTGTACACGTCCATGCCCCATGCTATGGGTCATCCTAATAAAGTAAGTATTATTATTATGACAATCGACGAGGAGACAATAGTCGTAAAATGGCAATAAATAAGCTAAATTGTGCACTCATAACAGCAAAAAATGAAGAAAGTCAAGTTCCATAACGTTTGCTAATGACTGCCATCAGTGGACCGCCGTCACATAAAAATGCAATAACTAAAACACACACTTATAGTTATATACTGATGTAGCTAATATGGTTTCAGGTAGAAATACAGCAGCCAGCAAGAACAAAAAAGCGAAGTTTGCACCTTTGCAATGTGTGAAGTAATGTACATGTATCTAATATCGACTGAGTACGAGGTCAATATAGGAAATAAAAGCCCCGAGTAAAGGACCGAGGCGAAGCCGATGTTGTGTCCTGCTCAAGGCAGACCAACTCTTCGAAAGATGAGAATTAATCATCAGTAAAACGCAATGGCTTTTAAAGGGAAGCTGGCTGCAAAGGCGGCTTGAAAGGTGACATGTGAATGTGTTATGCGCAAGGCGCCAGAGGTACAGCAGTGCAGGGCCTAGGGTGCGAACAGTGGCACTAGCAGCCTGAGTGCCAAGACCCATGCAGGGAAAGGTGCTATTATCACCACATGCCCCCTCGGCTTAAGTGCGACTTGGGAGCACTAACACAATGAAAATCCTGAAACTGAAATTCGAAAATCACAGCGTAGCGCACAAGCAACAAGGAAAAAGCAAGAGAAGCATGCCCAGTCAATCTATGCACGTGGCCGGAGGAACCGTCTGTTCCGCCAGAAGCTGGACCCCGTCACCGTCTCCACCGTGTAGCTCCGTCCTCTTCTCGTGCATTTTGTGACCGTTCCTTCCATATCCCAGCGTTTTGAAGACTGGTTCTGGATCCATACTTTATCGCCTACGTGCAGAGGGGGCAGAGGTTTGCCAAGCTGGGATGAGACCTGCTGGGGAGCGCTGCGGCTGTGGGCAGCGTACTGCTGCAGATTTGCAGGAAGTGTGGGAACCTTGGTCCTCGTTGGCGTTCCAACCAGCAGCTGGGCCGGGCTTGCTCCTCCTGCACCCGGCGTGTTACGCCACTCCAGCAATCCTTCTCTGAAGACACTGCTGTTATAGGCGTCACCTTTGCCAATTTTCATTAACAAGTGCTTCATGGCCTTGACCGCCGCCTCAGCCGCGCCATTTGACTGAGGATTGCACGGGCTGCTGGGGTCGTGGCACATGTTCCACTCTGAGCAGAACGAAGCGAACGCTGAAGATCTGAATTGCGGCCCACCATCCGTCGTGAGGCGCGTAGGAACGCCAACGTCCGACATCCACTGAACGAGATGTTTGGTCACGTCAGACGTGGTAGCCGATCTCCCACAACGCCCAACAAATGGCCAGCCGGAAAACTTGTTGGTGAGAACCAGGTACTCAAAGCCGCCTAGGGAGAAGAGGTCCGCCGCTGCATCTTCGAACGGTCTGGACGGACGACTGTCAGAGAGGAGCGGCTCAGAAGGTTGGGAGGGGAGCAGCGTGACGCAGGATCTGCAGGTCTGGACGACGTTCTTAACCCTTTGTGCGCTCAACGAGCAATTTCGCTCGTTTCAAACGCGCGTCACATTTTTGATCGTCGCGCTTGACTGGTTTACCGCATCGCGCCGAGGCTTCACCACCGCGTAGCTGAGAAAATTTCCGTGACGTAGGTACTAAACATGATGTAGGTCGCCACTAACATTTTTTTGATAGCACGCTTTCAAAGAGCCTTTGATGTCAAAATTAGAATTTGGACTTATCCAGCGATGGATGCAGACGAGGCTCTTCGCCTAATACAAGACGCGGACCAAGCAGATCTCCCAGTAGAGGATATCGCTTGCTCTTCAGGCGACGAGGTAGGTGACTCGGACAACGATTTTATTTCGTCTGACGAGGAAGATCGCCTGAATGACGATCTCTTTTCCGACTTGGAGCAAATAGGATCCGATTCGGCTGACGATATCGCTATTCCTGTTCCCGTCGCTGCTCGTGGACGTGGCGCTGGACGAGGCAGAGGCCAAGCAGTAGGTGTCCCCGCGCGTGGAAGAGGGCGAGGACGTGGAGCTGCGACAGGGCGAGGACATTGAGCTGCGACAGGGCGAGGACGTGGAGCTGCAAGAGGGCGAGGACGCGGAGCTGCAAGAGGGCAAGGACGAGGACGTGGTATACAGTACGAAAATTGTAGTGGCTATGATGATTTTGACCAGCTGCAAACCAATACACCTGAGTTCAACATAACTGGCACTGGTTTGAACCTACCTGATAATTTCGCTCCAGCATGTGAACTTGATTTCTTCAAACTATATTTCCCAGACGAAGTTGTGGATTCAATTGTCAAGTTTACAAATTTGTATGCGCACGAGCATATCGCTGAAAAAAAGACGTACCAGACGGATGGTGTGTGGAAGGAGACCGACCGTAATGAGTTTTACGACCGCTTGCATTTCTCTTGCGCTGATGTGCTTCATCAAGATTGTGGACTTCAGGGCAGAGGATATAAATGATCGACTTCGTAAGGTGCGATACCTTCACGACCATCTGCAGGCGGCCTGCAAGCGTTTGTTCATCCCTGGCAAGTGCGTTAGTGTTGACGAGCGCATGGTCAAGTGCAAGGGACGCGCTCCTTTTACGCAGTATATGCCCAAAAAGCCCGTCAAATGGGGCTTCAAGGTCTTCGCTGCCTGCGACGCCCAAAGCTCCATTGTTGTAAACTTTGAAGTTTACACAGGCCAGCAACCTGGAGGTGAAAATGGCCTGACTCATGCTGTGGTGATGCGGCTGGTCAGTGACGTGCGCGCCGGAAGTGTGATCTACACGGACAATTTTTACACTTCCGAAACCCTGGCCACATCTCTTCGTACCAAGCGAATATCGTTGGTTGGCACCGTCCGCGCGAACCGCACTGGATTTCCAGCCGTATTGCGGACCAACATGAAACAGTTCGAGAAACATGCAGAGCGAGGTGCAACACGCTATGTTCGCAACGGAGATCACCTGTACCAGCAATGGAAGGACAAGCGGTGTGTGTCCATGTACAGCAACATACATCAGGGCCATGAGCATGACACAGTAACAAGAAATGTCAAGATTGATGGTGCACACCAGCAAATGGAAGTGCAGAGGCCAATGTGCATCAGAGACTACAACAGCAGCATGGGTGGAGTCGACACGTTCGATCAGCTGATCGAAACGCACCGTGTGCTTCGCAAAACGAAGAAATACTGGAAGAGTCTCTTCTTGGATAAGGTCGACGTGTGCGCTGTCAATGCATACCGCCTCTTTCACTTGTGGCAGAGCCAGCATCCAGGGGTGATAAGTCGACGATGCAACTTGCAGCACTCGGATTTCCGCTGTAACCTCATCCGGCAGCTGTCATCGATTGATGAGCATGCACCGCCACCGAAGCGCTCGTATCGCCCAGTGCCTGTTCCGCAGGATGTCCAGGTTCCTGTTGCTCAGCTTCACATACCTGGAGTGAGGAAAAGGAAGAACTGCAGAAACTGCACAGAAGTGGGTAACAAGCAGCACCAGTGTGTAACCTACTGCCCTACGTGCGATGTTCACCTCCACATCACGAGCGACCACGACTGCTACGCCGCTTACCATGCATGCCACTTCCCGTGAAGGATATCTTATCTCAGTGCTGTGAGTTTCTATCTTGTCTACTGTATATTTGTACATAAAAGTATGGTTTCATTTCCTTCCTATGGTGCGCTCTGTAAATAACGCGGCTATACACTTGATTATGACAATATGTGCCTAATATGGCAACATTGGTAACCATGGCAACATTCTAACATAGTTTTTTGGATTCAGCCGAACGATTCCATTCAGAAAAACACAACTTCTAATTACAAATTCTCAAAAACTGTGGAGTTACAGGGGATTATTGTCGGAATGGAAAATTTGGTCATTTTCTCCGAAACCAGTGGACTCACAAAGGGTTAACGTCGTTGGAGATCTGGGGCCAGTTCACTGCTTGCCTGGCCCTGCGGAGTGTGCGGGTCTGTCCCTGATGAGAAGCGTGAAGTTGCTCCAGCGTGGTCTGGCGTAACCTTCTGGGAACCACAATACGGTGGCCCAACAACAATAATTATGCCGTCCTCGACCGACAGATCATGCCGAACCTGCCAGTATGGGTGCAGATCGAGGTCCAGAGCAGCCTTGTCCACCGGAAAGCCGTTCTTTACGGCGTTCAGCAGCTTGAGGTATTCCGGGTCCGTCGTGCCCTCCGCCCGCACCTTCGTAATGCCAAGGTCGGGGAGGACTGTATGGCCTGTTTCCTCGTCCTCTTGCGACAGCTGACGGAGAACACAGTAGCAGTGCTCGATTTCTGATGGCATGGCATGGCATGACCGAGGTTTTTTACGAGGTCTTTTATTTCCTATACTGACCAAGTATGAAGTCAATATTAGAATTATCACGACTAACCAAGGCATGTGTTCAATCGCTAAAAAGGAGTCAAATATAAGCGGTCACTATAGCCCTAAGGTCCAGTAAGGAGTCAAATATGCAGGAATATTTGACTGCTTAGGTATGGCAAAAATCTATGTGAGTCAATACTAAGGGAGTGATAATATGTGAGAAAGGTAGTGGCAGATGAGTGTGATACTGTGTGAATTAATGTATGGTGCGTGTGTATTACTTGAAGAGTGTGAGTGATACAACGTTTTCTTTCTGTTTACATAGCACAGGGGTGCAAACTTCGCTTTTTTGTGCTTGCTGGCTGCTGTATTTCTACCTGAAACCATATTACTGTAGCTACATGTATATAAGTGTGTGTTTTAGTTATTACATTTTTATGTCACGGCGTTCCACTGATGACAGTCACAAGAAAACGTTATGGAACTTGACTTTCTTCATTTTTTTGCTGTTGTTATGAGTGCACAATTTATCTTATTTATTGCCATTTTTGTTTCAGGATCGATGTTGACTTGGCCGTAATGTTTCCTTCTGAGCCAGTTATACATGTATGTCTTGTCATGTTTGGTGATAAGTTTGATTCGTTGTTTCTGGTCGTTCTCAGAAAGGAGCACTGAGAAACGAAGGAAGCCATGAGATGACAAAAATGTACGTGCACGATCATACAAAGACCTAAACTGGGAACTTCGTTTCTCAGTGCTCCTTTCTGAGAACGACCAGAAACAACGAATCAAACTTATCACCAAACATGACAAGACATATAACTGGCTCAGAAGGAAACGTTACGGCCAAGTCAACATCGATGCTGAAACAACAATAATGTTTCGAATTGCGTGCATGGCCGGCCCAAAATGACCCAACTCTCACAAGATCAAAGGAGCGCACAAATATTCAACATAGACAAAAACTTCTTCTTGTTCCCAAAAAAAACCCGACCCAAGAGCTACCCTGTCCTACCAAAAATCACAGCCAAAATGTAAATCAGCTGTTACGCATGCGCTGCCTACAACGGCGGGAAACTGAAAAGAGCAGGCTAGGCACGAACAGGCACGTGCATGATATTACCATCATCAATAAAACCGCACAGCACAGGGGTAGCTACACTTGAGATGAGAACAGGCCAAACATCATGAATGAGAAGCGGGAGTCACTCGGCCACACAGACCAATGAAACACAACAGATAGTCTATACACAACATTCCTCCCCCTTGAGCAAACATGCAAATAGCAGGGAGCGAAAACTACATACACCCAGAAGAGCAAAAAAAACAAAAACAACGAAAAACAAAAGGCAAAAACAAGTATATGCCACACCAGCATCTTGCCAGGAAAAACAAAAGAGCATAATGTGTACTTCCTCCGATAGAACTAGCTCATCAGGACCGAAACTATCGAAGACCTTTGCAACCCACTCGTGCTGTAACACGCATAACATGATTCCTATCACCCATAGCTCTAACAGTACCACACAGCATGAAATATGGCTAGCAGATATTTTATTTCATTATCACTGATCAGCCAACGTCTTCGGTATTAGAATCAGTTACTCAGTACTTAGCTCGGGGCGATGAGTTTCACTTCACAGGTCACTCATCTTCACGACCGACTCCAAGCTGTTAACTCGGTCACTCGACGGCTCCACTTCCAGAGGCACAAGGTAGCGAACATGCCGACGGTAGACTTTTCCCCGGATGTTGACATCCACCACACGTGTCGCTCCGTCCTTGCCTGGGTAGACGGCTTCCACTCTTCCCAATGGCCACTTTGCTCGTGGAAGATGGTCATCGAGGCATAGCAGAACATCTCCAACCTGAGCTGACCTCTGAGCACGTTGCCACTTGGTAGTCAGGTTCAACCGTGAGACAACCTCTCTCTTCCAGCGCCTCCAAACTACCTTCAGTAAATGCTGGATGATGTCGAAACGCCGATGAGGATGAGCTCGCTCAGCCAACTCTGCCTGTTCCTCCAGTGGACTCGTGACTCGAGCGTGTCCCACCAGAAAATGGTGAGGCGTCAATGGCTGAGGGTCCGCGGCATCAGTAGAAACCGCAGTTAGTGGCCTAGAGTTGAGTAACCCTTCCGCCTGAACAAGAGCAGTATGCAGTTCCTCATCGGTAAGATCCGCTTTATACAAGACTGTCTGCAGTACTTGTTTCAATGAGCGAACGACCCGCTCAAACACACCACCAGTGTGAGGCGCCTCCGGGGGGTTAAAAACCCACTGTGTCCCTTGGGCTGCCAACGCTGCTGAGACATCACCAGTACCAAGACTTTGTACAGCTTCACGCAACTCCCGCTCTGTCCCGACGAAATTCGTCCCATTATCTGAGAGGATCATGGTTGGGGTTCCACGGCGCTTGGTGAAGCGTACCAGGGCCATTTTAAAACCGTCCGTGTCTAAGGAGTACACTACCTCGAAATGGCAAGCCCTGGTTTGCAGGCATGTGAAGATCGCTGCATACCGCTTTTCCTGGACACGTCCGCGGCCACGTTTTACGTAAAACGGCCCAGCAAAGTCGACTGCTGTACGTGAGAAGGCGAGTAGCTGACCTTCGGTTCTGAAATTGGGTAGCGGACCCATCGCTGGTGAGTACGGCTTGTTCCACAAACATTTACAGCCAACACAGGCCTGACGATACCGCTTTACCGTCTGTCTCCCCTTTACGATCCAGAACTTGTCAGCTAGCTTCGATAGCAGGTGGTTGGTACCAATCGAGTGTGAGCATTGCCGATCTTCTTCTGCAATGACCAATTCCGTCACCCGATGCTTCTGAGGTAATATCAAGGGACACCGAAACTCACTGGCCAGATGATGAGCCGTCCTCAGTCTCCCGCCAACTCGTAACACCGGGACTTCAGCGCTGCTGTCCAGGAACGGCCGCAGCTTGACAAGAGGTGATGAGGATGGTAGTTCCTTGCCGTTCATCAGAGTGTGGTACACGTCTGGGTACTGGTCTCTCTGTGATCTCTGTGATCATCGCGCCACCCAATACTGCTCAGCACTGTCAACCTCTGCTGCTGAAAGCTCCGGCACATTAAGAGAAGAACATTGGCTGCCCAAGTTCACTTCAACCACGGGGGCCTCCCCCGTGCTGGTATAAGCTTGTTCTCCAGCGCGGGCTGACCTGAGGCAGTGGATAAACCGGCGACACCAGGCTGTTACACGTAGGAGATGAGGCCACGCAGAGTAGTTCCCGGGGTCCAGTCGAGTCTCAGCAGGATGACACTCAACTGCATGTAGGCTGACCATGGCAGTAGCTACCTTGGATACTTGCATGCATGGAAGGACGGAGGGCACGGCAATCATTTTCTTTGGCCACTGGTCAGCACCGAAGGAGAGGAATCGAGGCCCAGACCACCACGTTCCCCGTTCCACGAGTTGCTGGGCAGAGAGTCCACGAGTAGGAAGATCAGCGGGATTCTCCTTTCCGGGAACATGCTGCCACTGCGCAGGACGCGAAAGACGCTGGATTTCTGAAATGCGGTTGCCGACGTCAACCTTAAACTTTCTACTGAGCGAGCGAACCCAGTAGAGGACGTTCATCGAGTCTGTCCAATAGTTGACGTCATCTGTTCCAACACCAACCGCTCCACTGACGTACTGACCCAGGCGTGCACCGAGTACTGCACCCTGCAGCTCAAGCTGAGGGATCGTTCGCCGCTTGATGGGAGCCGGCCGCGCCTTTGCCATGATCAACGTGACACGTGCTCCGCCATCACTCTCCGCCACTCGCACATAAGCTGCTGCGGCATATGCCAATGCGGAAGCGTCCGTGAACACATGGACGGTGATGTCGTTGACCCAATCATCTCCCTTGAAACAGCGACGGATCTTGAGGTGAGAAAGAGTGTCGAACTCACTAAACCACCGGCTCCATGAAGCAAGATGAGCATCTGGCAGCGTGTCGTCCCAGCCGATTCCAGAGAGACATGATAACTCTTGGAACATTATCTTGGCCCTTATGGTGAATGGCGACAGCTGACCCCTTGGGTCGAACAATGTTGCCATGCGGCTCAAGACTGACCGCTTCGTAAACACTGTCGGAGATGATCCCTTGTAGTGGAACGTGAAGTAGTCCCCCTTGACCATCCACTTCACACCTAAGGCTTTCTGGGACACCTCAGGATGCGAGGGGCTCTCTGCAATTGACCTGGACTCTGCCGCGGCCCGCTCCTCAGCAGGAATAGACGCCATGACCTCTGGGCTGTTGCTTAGCCACTTACGTAGCGTGAACCCGCCACGCTTCAAGAGGGCCTGAGTCTCCACTCGAGCAAGAATCGCCTGCTGTACGTCACGTAGCGACTTGAGAAGACCATCGACATAGAAGGAGTCCCGCACAATGTCGCTGGCAATAGGATCATACTGGTCTCCAAAGCGCTCGGCAGTAGCTTGCAAGGCTCGTCCAGCCAAATAGGGTGACGCCTTGATCCCGAAGACCAGCCGCATGAATTCGTACGTCTCAACTGTTTCGCCAGGCTGCCATAGGAACCGGTGGTATCTTCGGTCTTCTGGGGAAAGGGACACCTGGAGAAACATCTCCGAAACATCGCCCATCAGTGCGATAGGCTCAAGGCAGAAGCGAATCAGGAGCTTCACGAGGTCGGCCTGCAGTTTCGGTCCAGCCAACATCAAGTCGTTCACAGCAACATTATTTGCTCTGGCGGCAGCATCAAAAACAACGCGGACTTTAGTCGTTGCCTTATCCTCCCGTATAACAGCGAAATGCGGCAGATAACACTGTGATGAGCCGCATTGTTCAACTTCCTCAGTTGTCAGTTTCCGGATGTAGGACTTCTGCAGGTAGTCTTCCAGGACCTTCGCATACCTTGGCAGCATACCTGGCCGTCGCTGCAGCGATCGCATGAGTGCGCGGAGTCGGTTCTCAGCCAGCACCTTGTTGCTCGTGACATCAGGCTGCTTGGCGCCGTCCTTCCAGGGGATTCCGACTTCAAACCGACCGTCCTTGTAGTTCAGGGTTCGCTGAGTTGAAGTCACCGCTTGCTGCTCGTCCGGAGTCAAGTACTGGTCTGACTTTGGCAACATTCCAACCGCTTCAAGATCCCAGAAACGACTCACCAGGTGGTCCAAATTGGTACCAGCAGTGGTCACCGCATGGAACGTCGAATGCGTCGGTGTGGATGGACATAGTACTGGCCCAAAACAGACCCATCCGAGAGGAGTCTTCCGAGCAATAGGGTCACCATCGCCTCCATGACGTTCCTCATCCGCACGGTGAAGCACTGGTGAGTTCAAGCCAATCAGCAAGTCGAGGTGATTGTCTCCTGCTGTCTTGAACGATACGTCACGAAGATGTGCCCAGTTGTCCTGAATCTCCTTCCAGTTCACCAATCGCAGATCCGTCGTTACTCTGGGCAGGACATATGCCTCAAGCTCCGTAGCCTTGTCACCACCATCATGCTGGACCGCTAGCGTCACCACTTGGAGAGTGTCGTTAATTGCGCCACCACCGATAACGCCGACCGACACTTTCTTCCTGCTCCCCCCTAGACGGAGACGCCTAGCCAGACGCTCTGAGACATAGCTGCACGAGGATCCTGAGTCCAGGAGGACGTTGGCTGTAGCCTTCGCTGTACCACCTCTGACTTCTGCCTGCGTGACCATAAAGGATGTTGGCCCAGCATTGGAGTCGTCTGTAGCTGCTGTTGCATGCGCCGTGTTTTCACTCGCAGCCGGACTGGTGGACGCAGCTGCCTTACTGGAGGGCAGTGATGGCTTTGACTCGTGCAGAAGCGAGTGGTGCTTGCCACGGCAGTGAGGGCAACCGGAAGCAGCATTTCAGTCACGCGCCCAGTGACCTTCTCTTAGGCAGCAGAGACACAAATTCAGTAGACGAACCAGCTCGTTACGTCTCGACGTTGAGAGTGCCTTGAACTCATTGCAGTTAGCGAGCTGTGTCTTTGAGTGGCCAGACGTCTTGATCGGAGCTTCTTGAGGCCTTTTTGGCGCCGTAGCTTCAGTGCCTATGAAAGACCGTTGCTGCACGGGGCGCTGAACAGCTTCATGATGCCTTTTTCCATGGGAGGGTTGACGGTCTGGCTGCTCGGTACGGTCATTGGCATACTTTGCCGTCTTCACCTTTTCTAGTAGCCAGGTGGCAAACACCTTGATGTCGGTGTTACCGTCTACGTGCCTCTCAAAATACCTGATGAGCGTTGTCCTCGGCACCTTTTCGGTAGCAATGATGCACAGCTCAGGGCCCGGTTCAGAGCCGCACAGCTTCATGTTGGCGATTAGGCTGCGTAGCTTGACCGCATACTGCTGCAGACCCTCCACGTCCCTTTCGTTAGTGACTCGGGGATGGTTGAGCAGATCTCGGATTTGTTGCTCCAAGTGTCGATCTGTGCCACCAAACCAAGACTCCAGCTCCGCCCACGCGGCGTCATATGCTCCGGGGCCGTCCAGAAGGTCTTCAATGAGGATAGCGGCTTCCCCGCCAGCAACGGCCTCGCGAAGGCGAGCCAGTTGGTACTCCTCAGGCAAAGATGAGTCGGCTACTTGCAAGAACCTCTGCCGCCATTGGATGTAATCGCGCCCTTTTCCACTGAACTTCGGCACTTCTATTGGCTTCAACCAAGAATGCCCATATGGACTGATGTGTGGAGCAGCAGGCTGTGCATACTGAGTCTGATATTGACTGTGAGCACTAGGCGCGGCTGCCTGTGCAGAAGGCCGGTAAGCTCTTGGTGCAACACTGCGTCTTGGAGATGGAAATGCAGTCTTAGCTGCGTGAGCTGAGGGTAGTGGTGGAAGAACTGAAGATGAAAATGCAGTAACAGGCTTGGCGTGAGGACGTTGCTGTACAGAAGGCATTGCTCTCGCTCTGAATGCTCCACCACCCTGCCCTTGAGTTTGACTGGGTGCTCCACTCACAACTCTGTTCACTGCGACTCCAGGTGTACCAGTACCACTACCTGCACTAGCAACGTAGGCAGCACTAGACACTTGAGTAGCGGAGTGTTGATGATGTTGAGGCTGTCCCACAAGCACACTACTCTGAGTAACACTAGCAGTTGTGAATGTAGCTGCATGCACAGCATGACCTGGAGGTTGCAACGAGGATCGAGTTCCAGAGCTAGTATCAGCGCTGCTGCCCCTGCCTTGCATTCCTGGACTGCCTCTAAGTGCTAGTGCACCTCTGGCCCTAAGCCTGCTATCAGGGTAATCACCCACTGTCCCATCATCTTGAGCAGCTCCATGAATGGCATGATCCCTTTGATCAGCAGCAGCGGCAGCAGGCGTTTGCCAGGGAACAGCAGTGCTGCATCCGTCAGTGACGCCACTGTGATACATACCAGTACTATACATAGTCACTACTGATGCATCATCATCACTACAAGCTCTCAGGCTGGAACTGACACCAGGGTCTCCAGAAAACTCCGTTCCTCCGTCATCAGCACTACGTGGCGCGCTGTGGGCAAAATCTTCGCCCTCTAGCTCTTCCTCTAGAGGCTGCGCTGACAAGTCACCATCGCCACTGGGCTGACTGGCTGACTCCAAAACTCCTGACTCAAGGAGCGAACTAACTTCTGCCAGCGGAGAACAATCCTCGTTCAACTTCTCAAACCACTTTTCCAACTTCTCCAATCCTTCAAAATCTGCATCGTCTCGCAATTGATTCCTGTGGTCCTCGACCACTTCTTCGATTTGTTTTACTATTCCTTCGGCGTCAGCCAGGTACTTTTTGAGGTACCTCGCACTCGGCGACGACTTCCCATACTCCGTGTTCAATACCTTCAGCAGGTTGGTCAGTCTTCTCCGCAGGGAGGCACGAAACTTTACATAGTCGTAAGTCACACTTTGGGCTGGAGGTGCCTGCGAGCTGGTCTCCGGAGCGTCAGCTTCGGTGTCCTGCCCATGCTCGCCAGACAGCTCTCCACTCCCCGCGACAGTAGTGGTTTCTTCGTCGTCCATGTCTTCAAAATGCACGCATCCCGTCGGAGGTGCCAGTAATGTTTCGAATTGCGTGCATGGCCGGCCCAAAATGACCCAACTCTCACAAGATCAAAGGAGCGCACAAATATTCAACATAGACAAAAACTTCTTCTTGTTCCCAAAAAAAACCCGACCCAAGAGCTACCCTGTCCTACCAAAAATCACAGCCAAAATGTAAATCAGCTGTTACGCATGCGCTGCCTACAACGGCGGGAAACTGAAAAGAGCAGGCTAGGCACGAACAGGCACGTGCATGATATTACCATCATCAATAAAACCGCACAGCACAGGGGTAGCTACACTTGAGATGAGAACAGGCCAAACATCATGAATGAGAAGCGGGAGTCACTCGGCCACACAGACCAATGACACACAACAGATAGTCTATACACAACGAATAATAAACATAGAATTCCTCCACAACAACTGTAGAATGTACTGCTGTAAAAGCTGGCCAGGTACACAGTTTGATCAGGCCGCTGGTGTGACATTTGACACCTCTGAGTAGCATGCAGTGTAAGGGTTAGCTGATCTGCAAACACAGGTAGATCTACACCTAAACACACTCAGTTGCTGAAGTGAAGACTGAAGGGATCTAGCACCGTATACATGGTATACGGCGTAGTAGATTGTACACTTCCAGAAAATGTGAGAACTGTCATTTTTCTATTCGAAAAGGGCCCTACCCCCCTACCCCCGTTTCGAAATGCGAATGACTGTTGCATTCTTCCAAAACATGACGTCACAGAATTCGTAAAAAAAGACAACTTTTGTCGCAAGCGGCTAGCCTGTCGCCCACGCGCGAGACTCATCATGGCCATATATCATATGGCGGGGGGGGGGGGGGGGCGCGCTGGAGCTGCAGCAAATGCGAGACGCGACACACGAGCGCGACCCAAACTGTGTCACGTGTGTGTCGAATCTGACTGTCATTAGACATTACTACATTAGTGAGGTTTTGCATTCCGAAATTCGGCAAAAAGATTCGGCACGCGGGAGCGAGGTCGAAAATGCACACGAAGATTCGGAGTGTTTGTTCGGAAAAAGATCACTTTGCCGAAAATATTTTTCGGATGCATTTTCTTGTAGAAGAGCGCTAGCGCTAGCCTATAGCGCGTGATTTATTCAAGGAGGTTTCTTATCTCGGCATCGCTTGGCAGGCGTCTTTGGCGACATAGCATCGTCAGCTACCTCTGATTGCTCCTCTCCACTGCCTGTCGACTCTCTTTCGCCTGGAGTGTCTTCACCGTCATCTGTGTGGCTGAAAAGACTATGGCGACACGCATAAAATTTGACTTGGCCATGGAGTTGGTTTTTCTGAGGCGACTGAGGAGGCAGGTTTGGCCCTCGACTCTTTGGGCGATCAAAGTTCGTTGGAATCAGCAAGAAAAGGAGCACGGGACAGGACGTTGCTGATGCTGGGGCTCACGAAATGAAAACACATCATTTTCGACTTGCAAAATAAACGTTGGTGCGAAAATTCGACATTTTGATGTTCGACAAATGACCGAAGAACGCTGTACCGAAATTCGGAATGCAAAACCTCACTAATAATACACTATGATCGGCTTCGATTATTTATTTTTCGATCTACTCGACAATCCGCGATATTCATGTTAAAACAAAATGGCGTCACGATTTATTGAAAGTGGTATAGTTGGTGGAACGAGTGTTCAAACCCATTTGAACTTCATACTGTTCGTCTTCTTTTTGACATGCTCCCTTTCCATCGTCCTTAGCTTTTATTTGTTGAGAGCTGTTTTGGCTTTCTCCTATACCTCTGGGGGATGCCAAGTGATGGTTTTGAGAGGCTGGTGATGGCTGTGAGCGAGAGTTTGCCGATCGGCGTCGTCCTCGCTATAGCGATGAAAATACTAGTTACTGCGCACCTGGCACATATCACAACACGTCGGAGCGTCCAGGAGCAAAGGAATCTTGGGTTTTCACTGGAATCTAGTTCCTCCAGCATCGTGTAGCCCACCGTCGGTGAATGGCGGTCCAGAAAGGTCGAACCTGGTCTTCTGCAGCATCTCGCAGTCCTGCGAGGCACACTGAATACGCCTGTCATGTATTCTACAAATAAAAATCACGAAGTAGTGGACTTTACAGTGATGAGTCTATCCTGTATGCTGCAAAAGACGCAGGAAATGTGACTGGTGTCCGTACACTGGACGCCAATATCATCCCAGTCTTCTCCTGCAGGATCTGTTTGACATTGACATTATGCAGTAGGTCGGCATTGGCCTGGTTTGGCAGCTATCGTTATAGTATCTGCCTGGTTGGATGTAGCAGGTTGGTGTTTGCTCGTCGTCCAGTCCGGAATTTTCTTGTAACTCACGGTGGAGTACGCGCAGGGTTTGTGATCATCCCTGTTCACTTCAATATTATCAAACACAACGTTCCCTTTGTCACTCATCTTATCCTGAGTACTGAATTTGCTGACAATATTGCACCATACTTGTCACAACCTACCGCCACTGCTGGCGGTGGCGACTGGTTCGTCAATGGCGGTGACCAGGCTGACTGACTAGCTTCGAGACAGCGGCCTCGTTGTCAATCCCGCGGCAGCCTAAAGGTTGATTTTATTCATCCAGCCTCAGCGCCATGTTGACGATGCCCTAGTGACTGTGTGTCATGGATTGCCTTGCCATCAGTGGTCATTGCCGTCCACCTTGATGCAGCCCTCAACAACTGGCTCAGCCCATGGGAGTCTCAAGTGGACAAAATTGTTGCCAAAGTAGCTCAGAAGATTGGTGCATCGTGGTGTAGGTGAGCACATAACTAGGACTTCCCAGCGTCTATTTGTCCAGGCTGCGATACTATGTGACATGCTGTACTGCACATTCTTTTCAGCACTGCAAGGCCGGCAGCTGGACCGACTGCAGGGGCCGCGCACATGCAGGCCGCCTGTTGCCAGTGCAGCATTCTGGAACGTTCCTTCCTTCTGAGATCCGTGGAATAATAACTTTCTTTGCTTCAAAGCAAGTTGCTTACCTTTCTGTTGTGCCCCCAGTGTCCTTACAACAATAACCTACAGCAATGTTTTATTTTCCTTTCCATTCCCCAACCAATGAATACTACGATGTCGATTCTATTTCTTCATACTTTGGTGTGTGCCCGCGCACGCACATGTGTGTGTATACCTCACTCGCCACTCGAAGTTCTGTTCCCCATCACTGGAACACTGCCTGTTCTTTCAGGACCTGCCATCATCTGCGGATGGGCATTCAATAATTGTATTGTGTGTGTGTTTCATTCAGAATCAGATCCGCTATCATTGCTATTAGAGAAAATCTGTGGGTTCACATCCAGTGCATTTTTAGATCTGCGTGCTTTTCTCGCCACGGGCGCATACATGGGACATTGTGTGTGTGTGCGTCTGTGTGTATGGGGATATTGTCTGTATCGGCTTTTGGTACTAATGTTCAGGTCTGTGCTTGCATGTGTGAACATGAAATTGTTCGGTTCTGTGCATACTATTGCTATGTTGTATATTATTGTATGTATGTGTGCATTTCCACGAACAGTGTAGACGAGCGTGGAGAGTGCATTCATCCCTCAACCACTTCCCCTTGGGCTTACGAGAGTTTTTTCTGCGTACCTCTCTGATACTGTATTGATGCCGGCACCTGTACCTCGATGTGTTCCTCTATCTGCAGTCGCCTTTAACCTTCGGTCAAGTTAACGTTTATTGTGCTCTATTTATCGTGCGAATCAAAATAAACAATAATAACACAAGTCGTGCTAGAGTGACGACATGTGCGTGTAGTAGGGTTGATGCGATGGGACGTTATAATTAGGTGGAACAGAACACACATTGGGCAGATTGATTGGGCATCATTGATTGTGCTCAGTCTAAACAGTGAACATAATAATTATCTCCAGTGACAGACTGTAGCGGCTAGCCTCCAATAGTTAGCTGGCACTAGTCACTACTGCTTGTTTGACAGGTGCCGCCAGAACCCCTGTTGTACCATGCTATAGATGCACATGCCCTGTTCTGGGGCATACTGAGGTACTTTGATTTTGTTGACTGCATGTAGACAGCATCCAATAGTAGTACTCGTAGACCTTGGCTCTTTGTAGGTCAACCACCATCGCATGGATCGATCGGTGACTATGCACTTGGAGGTTGGAATAGCCCGCGCTGAACAGATCTTGCCATGGCCCAGGGAGTGAACTCGCTTACTCGACTATCCCGGTTTTAGTTAACCAGCATGAGTGGTGCAATTTGTCCATACCATGTTGCGAGCTCACAGTTGTTTGGGCAGGTTTTGAGCTGCACCACGAAACAAAGCGAAATAACGGCGTGACTGTAGAGCAAGGAAGCGGCGAGACGGCACTTCCAGGACGAGACAGGCAGTAGAGATGTGTTCACAGCACGAGCAACCTCTCAGACCCTGCCGGTACTCCACAGTTACAAGAAAATGTCGGACTGGACGACGCGCCAATGCAAACCTGCTACATCCACCCAGGCAGATAGCTGCCAAACCAGGCCAATGTCGACCCACTGCATACCGGTATGTCAATGTCAAACATATCCTGCAGGAGAAGACTGGGATGATATTGGCGTCCAGTGTACGGACACCAGTCACATTTCCTGCGTCTTTTGCAGCATACAGGATAGACTCATCACTGTAAAGTCCACTACTTCGTGATTTTTATTTGTAGAATACATGACAGGCGTATTCAGTGTGCCTCGCAGGACTGCGAGATGCTGCAGAAGACCAGTTTCGACCTTTCTGGACCGCCATTCACCGACGGTGGGCTACACGATGCTGGAGGAACTAGATTCCAGTGAAAACCCAAGATTCCTTTGCTCCTGGACGCTCCGACGTGTTGTGATATGTGCCAGGTGCGCAGTAACTAGTATTTTCATCGCTATAGCGAGGACGACGCCGATCGGCAAACTCTCCCTCACAGCCATCACCAGCCTCTCAAAACCATCACTTGGCATCCCCCAGAGGTATAGGAGAAAGCCAAAACAGCTCTCAACAAACAAAAGCTAAGGACGATGGAAAGGGAGCATGTCAAAAAGAAGACGAACAGTATGAAGTTCAAATGGGTTTGAACACTCGTTCCACCAACTATACCACTTTCAATAAATCGTGACGCCATTTTGTTTTAACACGCATACGGTCCATTCCAAAAATCAGTGCCATTGGCTTTAGCTTTGCCCTTGAACTTGAAATCTCGTGCCTTATTCTTTCCTGGGGACTGGTGTTGGATATTGAACGGGCGGAGTTACCGCCGGGATGATGGATGAAGGAGATGATGGCCTAAACTTGGCTGCGCGCTTTCTCATTTTCGCGTGGCCTGCCACTAGTGCACTAGTGTTGCGCAGATTCACAAAGGGTGTCACAGGCATAGCTGGAGGAAGAAAGGTGAGAGAATCGGTTGCACAGTGCAGATCAACCCAACCATTTGGTTGTTTTAATTTTACTTCGCACAGTCAAACGGGATGACCACCCAATAAAATTTCCGAACGTGACATTTTTTTAATTTATTGATTTTCCTGCATTATACCACAGTTTGTTGAAAGCTCCATACTGACCAGGCCGCGTGTGTGTCAACATCAGTTCACGGCTTGTTCGACTTTGTCCGTTAGGCCGTGTTTGCATAGATATTGTGATGGCGTCAAAGACAGTTAAAGATTGTGTTGGTCGTGTGTCGGGGGTATTGTCCCCGCCGAAACTGAATGCAAGTTTAAGAAAGACTAGGTCTAGTGAGTTATGATCAGAAGTGTCCTGTGGGTCTAGCCCTCAGCCCCTCTGCAGATCTGCGGCAAGCAGTAAACTACATTTACACCAAAAAAGCGCAAAACAAGACTTGATTTTTTACGCGGCTCTTTTCACCATGATAATTATTGGACACGTGTTTTGAAAATTTGAAATACTGATGGCAACTGGTGAGTGAATCATTCAAAAATGCAAACGTGCCCGCTGTTGAGTGCAGCCATGTGAATCCACACAGTTACTTTTCTCGTAAATCACTCGCCGTAAAACGTGCAAGTGGCTGTCGTGTGAATCGCCTATAACCGACTGTCCGCAGTTGTCGAAGTATTTTCCAGCACTCACTGTACTTTATTAGAGAGGTTCCGCGTAACGTAATTACGTTAGTCAAAAAATGTAGTCGATCTACGGAAAGTCTTACGGAAACTGCATGCGCATCTGGGTTCCGCCATACGGAGTTTTCAAATCATAGCAGACTCAGCGGAGGACGTTCAGGTTGGTTGTAACTCTTGAGTTTCATGCCGTTAGGCAATCATCAGACAACTGATACTCGGGTCTACCTAACAGTGAGTCAGTATGCTTCTAAATACATAGGGCCACAAGCATAAACAAATTTAGCGCTAAATCTGGTGTGAGGTATGGGGAGAACGGCTGGCGCGGGCCACTGCGCGACAGTAGAAGTGCCAGGACGGCGGCAGGCAACAGGCAGGTGTGAGCATGAAAGCGCGGAAAGAGGCGTAGGGGAGGCAGTGTACAGCAGATGGGTGGAGGTACCAGGAGGATGGCGGGCAATGGGCCAGTGAGATCGCTAGGGGGTCTTTGGGTGATGGGCAGGCGTGGGCGTACTATCGACATCATGGATGTGTCCTCACAACAAGGCTCCACCATGAGCATGGCAAACTTTACAAAGTAAGCCTTTCAGTGCAAGTCTTGGTGGCATGGTGTCTTTTGGGTGTTTTCTTAGGTTCCAAGAGACGTGGAGCTACATTGTGTGTGTGTGTTTGTGTGTGTGTGTACGCGTGCGTGTGTGTGTGTGTGTGTGTACGCGTGCGTGTGTGCGTGTGTTTGGCACACGCCATGTACTCTCTTGTGCAGGTACTACACGAATGCGAAACGTGACAAACTCTACAACGTCATTAGCCTGGAGTTCACCAAGACTAAGTTGGAGCCTCTAGTGGAGTCACCCAGTCTGGTACGTCAGCAATCCTACATACACTTGAGAGGATCAAAAGCGTTTCTGCTGTAACTCTGAGTTTCACGGTTTTAACCGATCATCAGACAGCAACTTGGACTACAATTTTCAGAAGATATGATTGATATAGGCTGCAATCAATCAATCCTATGCATGTAACGTTACATGTAGTACACTCTTATCTGTTGTATCCGGGCGGTCCGGGACCGGGGGCTCTGCCCTTCATTTGGAAATGTTCGTAATCACGTACATCTTGATGTGGAAGGCACGTAGATCTGGCATATTACGTCACTCCTGGTGTTTCCACCAATTAGTAGAAAAGTAGTAATATATCCACTAGAACTCACTCACAGGGTTCCCTGTAGACCAAGATGCCCGTAACTTGGAGGTCCAGATAGGAGCCGTGAGAAAGGAGTGCACTGTAGTTGAGCACTCCACTGCACTACTGTCTCCCCTGTATGCCGTGTTGGGGGTTTGGTGGGCGTTTGAGGCTCATGTCATACATGATCATGCTTAGAGGCTCGTTTTGAGAAAGTATGGATTTTTAACTCCTGATTGGTTTGTGCAATGTGTTTATATTGGTTTATCAATGCCCCATCACAAGCTGTATAGTATGTATTCGCAATCGTGTACGAATTGCTCATTTGTCTCTTCTTCTTACTACTGCTTGCTTGCTGCGGCTGCTGTTGCTGTTGTTGTTGTTGTTGTTGTTGTTGT
Source organism: Sycon ciliatum (assembly GCF_964019385.1). Lineage (NCBI taxonomy): Eukaryota > Metazoa > Porifera > Calcarea > Leucosolenida > Sycettidae > Sycon > Sycon ciliatum. The sequence goes on along the minus strand of NC_088655.1, from coordinate 1,448,185 downwards.
TGTACGCAGATACGTCATTTGGATTGGGTGGACTTGGTGTGGCCGGAAACATTGCGCGCTTTGCAGCAGGAGGCCACCAACCGACTGGTCGACATGAAATATCCCAAAGTGCAAATGTATGTATTTTGTTTGTTCCTGTTGATGGTGCTGCTGCTGCTGCTGCTGCTGCTGCTGCTGCTGCTGCTGCCGCCGGTGTTGCTGTTACTGGCCGACTGCTGGTGCTGTTGATAGTACTACAGGTGTAGCTGCCCTATTGCTGGTGCTTGTGGTGCTGCTGCTGTTGTTGGCTTACTGATTGTGCTGCTGTTGCTGTTGCTGGCTGCCCTACTGCTGGTGGTTGTGCTGGCGCTGCTGTTGCTGGTCTACTGTTGTTGTTGGCTTACTGATTGTGTGGCTGTTGCTGTTGCTGGTCTACTGCTGTTACTTGTGCTGTTGCTGTTGCTGGCTTACTGATGGAGCTGCTGTTGTTGTTGCTGGTCTACTGCTGTTGCTTGTGGTGATGCCGTGCTGTCACAGGTACTGCCTGATGAGCGTCGGAGGCTGCTACACAGATTTCCGTATCGACTTTGGTGGCACATCCGTCTGGTATCACATTCTCAAGGGTGGAAAGGTCAGCATTCCCTGTCTGTTTGTCTGCACGCCTGTCTGTTTTTGTGTCACACACATGCACACAGTATATAGATGGACGATGGGTGTAGATACAGACATACATCTGTCTGTCTGTCTGTATGTCTGTATGTCTGTTTATCTGTCTGTCTGTTTATCTGTCTGTCTGTCTGTCTGTCTGTTTATCTGTCTGTCTGTCTGTCTGTTTCTCTACCCATCATCCATCCGCACTTGTATGTATATTTACCTCTCTGTCCATCCTTCTGACTGACAAGCTCCTTATAATCACGAATGTGTCTTGTAGCAGAACCTGAAAAGGAAGTGGAATGAGAAGAAGAAAGCTGGCGTTGGCTTAAGTGTACAGCATTTCACTGATTAGAAGTCGCACTTGGTCAGGGGCGTAGGAAGCAGTTTAATACAGTCGTCCCTCTCTAATCCGGCACCTTTTGCTACGGCGTTTTCTGCTGGATTAACGAGGGTGCTGGATTAAGAAATCCTGCCCTCTGACCCGGCCCTACCCAATTGCATGTATGTATCATATGTACGTCAAAACGCAGGGGTTTTTCGTGTCGACCCAAGTATTTGGTGCACGGCTTTATTCTCAATTGTTCTCCGGGAATATACACAGTGATTAAGTGATAAAGTAAAACAGAGAACATGTTCACATGTACTCTTGCACACACACGCACACACACACACACACACACACACCTGAAAATTGGCAGGACACTACTCCTTGCTAAAGTAAGAAAGTATGGTTGACTGCCGTTGTCTCCTGGACAACATTGACCAGACTGGCCTAGCCTGGCCTGGCAAGGAGTGCACCTGTACGGTACGCGATTTACGACTGCCGGATTATGAAATCAAACTACGTGCAGTTTGAGCGATTCGTTTCAAAAAGTCACTGCCGGAGGCGGAATTCAAGTGCCGGATTAAGATGTAGGAATTGAACGAAAAAAATCGGTTTCGTCAGAAAGTGCGCCGGTTGGCAAGGGTTCCGGATAAACAAGTGCCGGATTAGAGAGGGACGATTGTATTGGTCCGACAAAATTGTGAGAGGGGGGTCCGGATTTTTTTTTCAAAATTCGGCCTAAAAGGCCATATTTTGATGCTACAGAATAATTATGAGAAATAAGAATATGGATGCTGATGATACACCGCATTGTCGGTGTAAAACATGGTACCTGTACAAGAGTTGACAACCCATCAACAAGGTTGAAATGTAGAAAAAAAGAAAATTATTGGTCCGGCGACCGCCGGGCCTGCCGGACCGGTTCCTACGCCCATGTTGATGATAAGTCGCGACAGGTCTGAGCCAAGTTGTTTCAATACGGTACATTCACATATTACGTAGGAAGAAGTCACGCTCGATTGTAAGTCACACCACCTTCAATACCTGTTCATTGGTTGAGGGAAAGATGCAAACGGGAAAACGTCTGAAGAAAAAATTGACTGGCGCCACCAGGACTCGAGCCAGGGGCCTTCACTTGAGGTCAGCGGTGCTCTAACCCTTCTTTGCCGTTGACGTTCAGTGTCAAAAGGTGTGACTAACTCTACTGTTTACAATGCGGCCGTGTGTGTGTGTGTGTGTGTGTGTGTGTGTGTGCGTGTGTGCGCGCGCGTGTGTGTGTGTGGGGGGGGGGGCGTGTGTTTGTTGTGCACTGCAGGTTTTCTGGCTGATTCCTCCGACCCCAATCAATCTTCAGCTCCATGAGCAGTGGGTGTTGTCCGGTAAACAGCAGGATATCTTCCTGGGTGACATAGTCGAGACGTGTGCCCGCGTCGAATTGAAACCAGGCTGGACTTTTGTCATTCCTACTGGTGAGTGAGTTTGAGTAAGTGTGTGTATGTATGTGCCAGCTAGTTCGGTTGGTGGGTGCACTTATGCCTGATTGTGTTGGGTCTGTTGCCAACGGGCTCGGCTGCTTGAAGGTGTAATGTGTGTGTGTGTGTGTGTGTGTGTGTGTGTGTGTGTGTGTGTGTGCTTGCCGTGTGTGCGTGTGGGTGCTCGTGTGCGCGCTCGTGTGTGTATGTGTGTGTATGTGTACTCGTGTGTGTGTGCTCGTGTGTGTGGTGTGTGTGGTGTGTGTGTGTGTGAGAGTGTGTGTGTATGTCTGTTCGTTGTCAGGCTGGATTCATGCAGTTCACACTCCTGTGG
>NC_088655.1:1396721-1441721 GCF_964019385.1 Sycon ciliatum | reverse complement strand
GCGCCGAGAGCAGCAACGAGGAGGACCGAAAAAAGTAGGAACCCTTCCTTGGACAATAAATTCCTCGCAGCTAGTTGTCATTCTATACCTTACCGTCCATCGTACCAAGTTTTATCACTTCAAGTGCACGCGTTCAGGTCCAAAGTCTAAGTTCAAATTGTCGAAAGATAAACGACAATATTGCTGACGCGGACCAAGTATTACTACTTTTCTACCAATTTGTGGAAATACCAGGAGTGACGTAATATGCCAGATCTACGTGCCTTCCACATCAAGATGTACGTGATTACGAACATTTCCAAATGAAGGGCAGAGCCCCCGGTCCCGGACCACCCAGATACAACAGATAAGAGTGTACTACATGTAACGTTACATGCATAGGATTGATTGATTGCAGCCTATATCAATCATATCTTCTGAAAATTGTAGTCCAAGTTGCTGTCTGATGATCGGTTAAAACCGTGAAACTCAGTGTTACAGCAGAAACGCTTTTGATCCTCTCAAGTGTATGTAGGATTGCTGACGTACCAGACTGGGTGACTCCACTAGAGGCTCCAACTTAGTCTTGGTGAACTCCAGGCTAATGACGTTGTAGAGTTTGTCGCGTTTCGCATTTGTGTAGTACCTGCACAAGAGAGTACATGGCGTGTGCCATGTACACACACACGCACAGGCACACACACACACGCGCGCGCACGCGTACACACACACACACACACAAACACACAATGTAGCTCCATGTCTCTTGGAACCTAAGAAAACACCCAAAAGACACCATGCCACCAAGACTTGCACTGAAAGGCTTACTTCGTAAAGTTTGCCATGCTCAAGGTGGAGCCTTGTTGCAAGGACACATCCATGATGTCGATAGTACGCCCACGCCTGCCCATCACCCAAAGACCCCCGAGCGATCTCACTGGCCCATTGCCCACCATCCTCCTGGTACCTCCACCCATCTGCTGCACACTGCCTCCCCTACGCCTCTTTCCGCGCTTTCATGCTCACACCTGCCTGTTGCCTGCCGCCGTCCTGGCACTTCTACTGTCGCGCCGTGGCCCGCGCCAGCCGTTCTCCCCATACCTCACACCAGATTTAGCGCTAAATTTGGTTATGCTTGTGGCCCTATGTATTTATAATCATACTGACTCACTGTTAGGTAGACCCGAGTATCAGTTGTCTGATGATTGCCTAACGGCATGAAACTCAAGAGTTACAACCAACCTGAACGTCCTCCGCTGAGTCTGCTATGATTTGAAAACTCCGTATGGCGGAACCCAGATGCGCATGCAGTTTACGTAAGACTTTCCGTAGATCGACTACATTTTTTAACTAACGTAATTACATTATGCGCAACCTCTCTAATAAAGTACAGTGAGTGCTGGAAAATACTTCGACAACTGTGGACAGTCGGTTATAGGCTATTCACACGACAGCCACTTGCACGTTTTACGGCGAGTGATTCACGAGAAAAGTGACTGTGTGGATTCACATGGCTGTACTCAACAGCGGGCACGTTTGCATTTTTGAATGATTCACCCACCAGTTGCCATGAGTATTTCAAATTTTCAAAAACACGTGTCCAATAATTATCATGGTGAAAAGAGCCGCGTAAAAAATCAAGTCTTGTTTTGCGCTTTTTGGTGTAAATGTAGTTTACTGCTTGCCGCAGATCTGCAGAGGGGCTGAGGGCTAGACCCACAGGACACTTCTCATCATAACTCACTAAACCTAGTCTTACTTAAACTTGCATTCAGTTTCGGCAGGGACAATACCCCCGACACACGACCAACACAATCTTTAACTGTCTTTGACGCCATCACAATATCTATGCAAACACGGCCTAACGGACAAAGCCAAACAAGCCGTGACCTGATGTTGACACAGCCTGGTCAGTATGGAGCTTGCATGTCGAGTCTGCAGTTAAGGAATTCATACCTCAAAAGTTGAAGCGAAATAACCTGAACAACAAACTGTGGTATAATGCAGGAAAATCAATCAATTAAAAAAATGTCACGTTCGGAAATTTTATTGGGTGGTCATCCCGTTTGACTGTGCGAAGTAAAATTAAAACAACAAAATGGTTGGGTTGATCTGCATTGTGCAACCGATTCTCTCACCTTTCTTCCTCCAGCTATGCCTGTGACACCCTTTGTGAACCTGCCAAACACTAGTGGCAGGCCACGCGAAAATGAGAATGCGCGCAGCCAAGTTTAGGCCATCATCTCCTTCATCCATCATCCCGGCGGTAACTCCGCCCGTTCAATATCCAACACCAGTCCCCAGGAAAGAATAAGGCACGAGATTTCAAGTTCAAGGGCAAAGCTAAAGCCAATGGCACTGATTTTTGGAATTGTCGAGCAGAACGAAAATAAATAATCGAAGGCGATCATAATGACGGTCAGATTCGACATACACGTGACACAGTTTGGGTCGCGCTCGTGTGTCGCGCCTCGCATTTGCTGCAGCTCCAGCGCGCCCATAATTATGGCCATGATAGTCCTGGAGCCAGGTCCAGAAATCTGACAGTGTCATTTGACACCTCGTCCAGGAAAGATTTGACTTCAAATTCGGAGAGGCGGACCAACTATAGGAATTTTGGAGAAAACTAGAAGTTCCCAATGTTGTCCGTTTGGAAGTTATGAGGTATTTCCAAATTGCTTAGGTTACTATGGTAACTTGTGTGCAATTAGCTGTTCCTGAGGCAAAGCCGGTACAATTTTGGAGAAAAAGTTACCTTGTTGGAAGGCGAGCTCTTTCCAAGACAATTATTGAAAACCAGAAGTTTATTGGACTGTCGGCTTCCTTGCATGTCACAGGAATTTCTCGAATTTCTACGGTCACCGTGGTAACGTGTATGCAATTAGCCACTTCTAAACCAAAATCAGTGCATTTTCTCCCCTGTAGGCAGGTGGAAAGCAGAGAATAGTTATACTATTGTGGCTTAGAGGTCTATTGGGCTGTTTCATGCCTGGTTTGTAGAGACTGGGATCCTCTCCCCAGCACACTACCGGGATTGCATTGACCTGGCACTTGTTCCCTCCCTTCCTTCACATAATACAATGTACATGTAGTAAGCAGACAGCGGTGTGCTATGTTGACAGGATTGGTCACCATGATCCACTACTAGTACTTTCCACCCAATTCACATTTTCTTTTTGTGGAACAATGTCATCATGGTCATGCAGGCTGTCCAATCGACATGTACATGTACACTGTACATGTTTAGGAAGCACGGTATTGCCCATGAAATACAGTCATGTACATGTACATGTAGACCGGGGCGGGGGTGGGGGCCTACGCCAAGACCTGGAAGGACAATTTTGATCAACGAGATGGCTAATAGACAAACAACTGCCCTAACCGCAACATGCAACAAACTCCGCCACTGATATTCCGTGCTAATGTGTCATGCTTCAGCAACTCACAGCAAGCATTTACACAGGAAGGTCTGGTCACATCCCTCTGATCAAGCAACAGTTTCAAAACAGTCCAGGACTGACCCCATGGTCCATGGGGCAGTGACCTCTCCTGCTATCTAGCCGAGCCACTATGAATTCTACACCTACAAGTACCAAGAGTGTATAATCGGGGGGTTATAACTCTTGCTAGTACCTGTACCGGTACATGTGGCATCATTTCCAGCACTCACAGATACAATGTACAATCATGTACATGTACATGTGCAGCAGTTGTTCACCATCCAACTCGGCTACAAGTACAAGTGATGCAAATACAGTACAGTACCTGATGCCACAGATTATTCTATGTACATCGAACACCCTGGATGGTTTCACCTGTATACAATCATGTAAATGTGGAGACAGTTATGGCCATAATAATACTGACTACTCTCAACTCCTACAAGCCATATCTCTTGCCAATTGTCAACGTATTGGAGAAATCGTTGATCGGCAGGTTGTGGAGTTCTTAGTGACAATAGTGAGGTTTCTGCCCTGCCATGGAGCAGTTTGCGTACTCCGATCTCTCTCGTCTTCCAAGTCCTGGCATCTCCGTGTGATATGAGAAGGGAACTTGGTGTGTTTGGTTGAACGACTATACATGTGCATGAAGTACATGTATCATGTACTTGAGTAATTTAAATGGCACACCAGTAACAACAACAATAACTATAATGAATACCACAACAGTGTCCTGGACATGTACTTCAGTTCAGTACATTGTACAATGTACATGATTGTACACCTTACAGTACTGGCCTATGCTATACGGGCAAGATGATTCTTTGGATGTGAAAAAATACGTGTAGTCATGTACATGTACATGACAAAACATACAATGTAGTTTGGTTGCCAGCATGTTACAAGCTACGTGTAGGCGGAGGATGCACTGAGACTGTGTTCGAAAACAGTGCTCCTTATGACCTTACTACAACCTCCACGGTTGGCATAGCCCTGGTCTTGCGACCATTTGAACTATAATGGGGGCTAGCCCCAGTTCTAATATATGCTAGGGAATTGTTTGAGTCTTCTTGTTTTTGTTTTTGCTATCAGTTGTGTTTCCTTGCTCGTTCTTGGATGTCAGTCCTGCCTAAATCCTCTTGATCCTTTTATTATTATTATTATTATTATTATGAAATGACCCAAAGGCAATGTGCCTATCGAGGGGTTCATTTGATTGAAAGAACAGTAGATGTAGATGTATGTACAAAGAGAAGTAGGGATTGATGAGGAGAGAAATGGGGAAAATCAACTGCAAGGTGGCGGAATTCCGTTGATTGCATAAGCATAGTCAGCTGTAAATTTCCTGAGGGCAGCTTTGAACTTATAGAGCGAGGCTTCCGATGTTAGACTGGGGGTAAACAGTTCCATAGAATAGCAGTTCGGAACATGAAGAGAGACTTAGACAATGATTTAAATTTGGGAAGAATGATTTTATTTGGTCGTCGCTCACTATTCGTAATCTTGAAATGGAAATCAGCAAGGTAATCACGATGATGGAAAACATATCTGTGAAAAGTAGTGAGACTGATGATTTGACGACGATAGGCTAGTGACTCTAGGGAGCATTTAGAATTTAAGACAGATTTGGAAGAAGTGTAATCAAATGCAGTTTTTTTCTTTTTCAGTAGAGCTCTAGCAAACCTTGCCTGTAATTGATCAAGAATGGTCATGGGTTTCTTATTAGATCCAAACGACCACACCGTACAGCTATATTCGATCACAGGTCTTACGAACCCTTTGTACAGTATGATCATTGCCGAAGGCGTAAGTTGCTGGGACATTATTGACAGTAGGTGCACTCGATATCTGAACTTCGAAGTTATTGAGGCGACATGTTTGCGGAAATCCAGGTTGTCGGTCAAGGTGATGCCAAGATGTTGCAGTTCAGAAACCACCGTTAATGGCTCATTGTACATTTGGTATTGGATTCCTGCAGGTGGTGTATCATTGATAGCTCTATGGCACAGCACGGATGTCTTGCTTGCTGAGAATTCACCTCCATTGTTCCTGCCCCATGTTTGACATGCATCGAGATCAGACTGCATGTTCGCTCTACTGGCGAGGGTGTCTTCAGGTTTGTAAGCCAGTAGGAGGGTGACATCATCTGCAAATAGATATTGTGTGCAATGTTGCATAGCGTTGGGCAGGTCATTTATATAGAGTAGGAATAGGAGTGGTGAAAGGTGGGAACCTTGAGGCACTCCGTAGTTGATGCTCCGCTTCTTCGATTTAGTGCTATGTACCTTCACTTCAATTTGTCGATCCCCTAAGAAGCTCTTCAGCCATTTTACTGGCGAAGCTGTAGCAATCTTACCGAATTTCTTTAGGAGTATAGAGTGGTCGACCCGGTCGAAAGCTTTCCTGAAATCTAGAGATATCAGGTCAAAATTTGTGCCACTATCAATATTTACAGCCATTGATTGGGTTAGCAAGATAAGTTGGTCCGTTACAGACTTGTTGCGTACATATGCGAATTGACCTTTACAAATTACACCATGGGTCATCAAGTATCGAAGTAGACGTTCCGAGAGAATCTTTTCCATTAGTTTCGCTATGCATGGGAGAAGGGATATAGGTCTGTAATTGGTAGGCTCTTTGGCGCACCCTCTATTCTTGTACACCGGTATTACAGTGGATGATTTCCAGGAGGACGGGAACACACCATCACCAAGGCTGTAGTTGAACAATACTGATAGTGATTGGGAAAGGATGTCTGCGAATTGCTTTAGTATACGGTTTGTCAGGTTGATGTCTGATGATGATTTATGTTGTTGCAGCCTCTTTGCTGCATCGAAGACTTCAACAGGGCGTATGTTTCCGAATCCAAATTTGTTTCCATCGACGTCGGCTTCATTGATTGTTATACTAGTTGCTACAGTATTTGGCGGCGTTGACTGAGTGGTGCATTGGCGGGCAAAGAAGGTACACAGCGTTTCGGCCTTCGCTTGATCTGTTTTGTGAATTTCATTGCCGTTCTGCAGGTCTGGAATTGCCTTTTTATTTGTTTGGTCAATATTGCATATTGCTTTGGCACGTTTCCACCACGCATAGCCACCCTTTCTTTCCTTGCCAAGCATTGTGTATCCGAGCGTTGACAAGTATGTGTCCTTGGCGGCTCTTAATGACCGGTGGTACAGGTTGCGCGAGAGTTTGTATGCAGCTCGTAAGGAATCGTTGAGTGGCTCCTTTCGGTGGAGCACATAGAGGCGGTTAGTTCGCTGACGTTGCGTCTTAAGTTTTTTTGTGAACCATGGTTGGTTCGACTGGGTGTTTTTCCGGCGTGTGATGGTCGTTGCTGCCTGAATTGCCTGGTCCAGCAGTGCAGAGTAGGCCATGCATCTGAAACTGATGTGCACATTGGTGCCCTGCATGCATTCGGCCAATGGTAGTGTGCTCAGTTTCTGCCTGAGGAGGTGCATGTCAATCTTTCTGGAGACTGCGGCTGCGTTGACAGTACTTCTAGAGTGGCGTTTCTCTGGTGGAGAATATGCGCAAAATAGAGGACAGTGGTCTGCAATGGGCATGGATGTGTAACATGAAGTGACAAGATGGGGCATATTAGTTAAAATCAGGTCTAGGGACGGATTAGAATCTTTAGTTGGCCTCGTTCCATGGTTCTTGGAGACCATAGTGAAGCCATAGTCGTCAAAGGCGGACTGCATGTGTCTACCTGCAGTGTTCGTAGGGTCTGCGTTGTTCCACTCATTGTTCTTGGAGTTAAAGTCTCCCACGACAATTACTGGACGGTTGTCAACGAGGGGGTGAAGAGGACTGAATGAGTTGCAGAATGCAAGACTATCGTGTCTTGGAGGACGGTACATACAGGAAATGATTGTAGCTCCTGTTTCGACAGTTATCATCTCTGAATTGTTGCACTCTAGATCCCGGCGGCGCATAGCACAAAGGGCGGACGAAGAGAAGACTGCTACCCCACCACCACCCAAGTCGCTCCATGTAGTGCTGCACTGGGACCGGTCACGACGGAACAGGTCGTAACCCGGTATCTTAATGATCTCGTCTAGGATACACGAGTTTAGCCAGGTTTCCGTTATACACAAAATGTCTACTTTATGGTGGTCAAGGAGGTCTGTAATATCAGCCAATTTATGTTTCATACTACGACAGTTCAGGGTACATATCCGAATGCAAGAATTACTGTTATTGTTGTGGGGGGATGCGTTTACTGGTGTGGTATCAGGTGGAGGTTGTTCTCTTACGAACGTTGAGTGGGGTTGGGCACGATAGGTGCGAGGCATGAAAACTGGTGCATGGGGATTGAGTGGGAACACGGTCGTGGCTGCTGTTGAGCGGGGTTGGGCACGATAGGTGCAAGGTATGAAGACTGGTGCATGGGGGTTGAGTGGGAACAAGGTCGTGGCTGCTGTTGAGCAGGGTTGGGCAGGATAGATGCGAGGTAAGAAGACTGGTGCATGGGGATTGAGTATGCTGCTGTTTAGGTGGGTTTCATTCACTGATAGCACGTGGATCTTATGGTGGTGCAGGAGATGGTGAATGTGATGGACCTTGTTTCTGAGACTATATATAATTTGAGATATGGTGAGTTGGCTTACTGGAATGATGACTTCTTGCTCTTCGGGTAGCAGCACAGGTACGCATATTGGTTTAGGTGTTCTGGTTTGTTTCACGAAAGTCCCACGGGCGAATGTGTATTGGTGCTGGCCAGAACCCATCCTTCTCGATCAGTGCACATTGGTCCTCTCGGATCGTAAGCCGTGCAGCCTTTGTACCAATATGCTTACGAGAGGGAAAGGTGCGGCATGCTGTTGGTGTGATACCATTGTGCTTGCAGTGGGCTAATATGGTATCGGCGGTGCAGCTGCTGTCAATGTTACCAACAAAGTATACTTTTCGGAGTGAGCCAAGTGATCCTTTCAAATTGCGGTTAGTAACCTCAGTCCATTCCTCATCGTTTGGCTGCTGCTGCTGCTGTTGTTGTTGTTGTTGTTGTTGTTGTTGTTGTTGTTGTTGTTGTTGTTGTTGTTGTTGTTGTTGTTGTTGTTGTTGTTGTTGTTGTTGTTGTTGTTGTTGCTGCTTCTGGCGCTGTTGTTGTTGTTGTTGTCGCTGTTGGGGTCGTTGGTGCTGGTTAGTTTGCTGGTGGTGCTCCTGTGGGAGAGGTGGCTGCGCAGTGACCGATGGCTTGGAGGAGGGCCGAAGTGCTCCGTTGTCACTGGAGCTATTGAGCACTGATGCCCACACGCGCTGCTGGGTCGTGGATCTGCAAGTGCTACAACTTGTAGTCGTATCCATGTGGTTGGCTTGCTGCATTTGCAGCCCATGTGCACCCGGCTTGGATACGGTATCGCCCGCCTTTTTGAATGGGGTCGGTGCAGTGTGTTGTACATGCTCTACTGACTTGAGGCGCCCTTGGTTGGCTTGCTGCATTTGCAGCCCACGTGCACCCGGCTTGGATACGGTATCGCCAGCCTTTTTGAGTGGGGTCGGTTCAGTGTACATTATAGCAATAAAAACTGCTTTATGGCAGTTTTCTAAAAAAAGTTATTGTGTTCTAGTCCATGGACCCCGTCCAAAAAGTAAGAAATTACCGAAATGTGATAGCTGGAAATTAAAATTTCACCCAAAACCTCACAATAATCACAACACTTGAAATGCTGCTTTCAACTTTAACTTGTACTGCACCAACAATTGGCAACATGCATGCATAGGAAAGAGGATCACGAGGGGAAAAGGTCTTCTACATGTAGCTTTTAATTCTGTGTGTGATTATTGTGAGGTTTTGTGTGAAATTTTAATTTCCAGCTATCACATTTCGGTAATTTCTTACTTTTTGGACGGGGTCCATGGACTAGAACACAATAACTTTTTTTAGAAAACTGCCATAAAGCAGTTTTTATTGCTATAATTTCTTTTGTTTTTTCTGTCACCAATCAATGGAATGCCCTATATCAAGAGTACATAACCCCAGGGTTATGTACTCTTGCCTGTATCAATAATTATGTAAATGATGGCCTTCACATCATATCAAGAGGTTTATGCACTCTTGATCATATCAATACCGTATTATACGCATTGATGTGCAAGCCTTTTCTGGCAGAAAATGGCACTAGCATGATCATGCATGTTCTCCTGCAGGTGAACTTGTGAGTAGTGGTGGTTATACTTTTTTATACGGAGTTCACTCTGTGCAGGTTGCTGTTGCAGAATTTCATGACTCTGTCATAAATTTGTCTTATTATTATTATTTACTTTTATTTTACTAGGCTGCGCCTTGATCCTTGAAGGGTGGTGGCGTTCCTACGGATGCGGAAAGCCCGGCTTCCAGCAGAGTCTCACGCGAACCGTGAATTTTTTTTTTACTAGGGTGCTTCCCACAGATCTATGGTCTTCTTACGGGAGCCCCTAGGAAGGTTATGCATGAGTCGTGCCTTTCAGATATTTCAGATTTCCCACCCTCGATCAGATTTGTTTGAGAAATGTAGCCATGCGCCAGGTGCGTGTCGCAGATGTTTTTGTTGATTCTGTGTTTATATTGGTTTATAATCATGGGTTATCGTGATAAGGTCATCCACCATCATATTGCACTGAAATCGTAATCCTGTTGATGTCGATACAACTTTTGGAAGTAGTTCAATGACTTCAAACTGTTAGTCCACGATTTTCTAAAACAACACAGCAAAGGAGGAACAATAAACATGTATTAAAATGTAAACAAATACATTGCTGAGTCCGACACCTCGTTCCAACAACTACACTGATCCTGAGGATAAAAGGGTCAAGGCTATGGTTGGAGGTACTGATACTGAGAGATAAAAAAGGCACTCCATGATAATAAAATCTTACACATCTTTTGGTGAGGATGAATGATATCCAGTCGAACCTATTTAGGACGAACACGAAGGGACCGATGGTATTTATTCTGTGAGTTTGTCTTAACCTATTTTATAACCAGTGAATACAATTATTTCTCAAATAGACATACGAATAGATTTATTCTACAGCGAAAGATTATAAGCCACACCGACTCATTGACTCGTCTCCTATCAAACAAAAGAGTCACTAGAGAGGTTCTGCAAAACGAAAATGCGTACAAACTTTCCCTCTACATCAGGAGGTGCGAAACTTCGCACGAACTTTCGCAACTTTGGAAGCGAAACTTGCAGGGAACACGAAATGAACTGTGGTAGGAAATTTCGTGAGATCAGGTCATGGCGTACGTGCACTTGGCCCGCGCAAACTACGAAAATGTGCAGAACGCAAAGTTCGTGCAAAAATTCGTACACACTTTCGCAAGGACTGTCGCGAAACTTCGTTCGAATTTTCGTTTTGCAGAACCTCTCTACTGAACCTTTCTTTAGCAACATGACAGCAACTGAAACAGCAACAGAGAAAGTACGATACACGGACTGCACATTCTTGCAGGTACTACAGGTACTACAAACAGATTGCAGATCGTAATTCTTGCATTAGCGGCACGAAACTTGATTTGGGGCAGTGCAATCTCGGCGGTACTCACAAATCAAACAGCCCAGACTCGAGTAAACAAATGCAATCATACAAGTACGAGATTTTCACGAGACTGCACCCATTGGCTCGTTTCGTATGAAGCAAAAGAGTTACCAGTGGTTACTGAACCTCTCCACAATGGAGATTTTCCTTGATATGCGAATTTATTTGGCAAACTCGGTCGATGAGTCCTTGAACCTTTCCCTCCAGATTGGGAACTGCCAACGATAGTATGCCACTGACCAGCCTTACTTGTAACGTAATAATGTGCAATGGATATGAGTATTTCGACAACACATCTAACATAAGCCTTACCGTCAAGAAGGTGAACGCGCGTTCTTCGCACACTGTAGGCAAGGGCGAAGAGATAAAAATGGATCTAAATCCGAATAAAATCAGCACACGTTTCCGTAAATGAAAGGGTGAGCATAAGCAAATGAATCGAAGGAAACTGGTCAACTCAGAGATCAACTGTCATTGAGTATTCCGTAAAAGGAGGCCTCGGCAGCGGAAAAGCTAAATTTAGAAAGGAGATCCTGTCAGCTTTTCCATTATTTATTTCATTCCGCCCAAAATCAGCACACTTTTCGTAAATGAAAGAGTCAACACAAGCAAATGAATCAAAGTGAACTGGTCAACTCACCTGTCATTGAGTAATATTCCGCGAAAGGAGGTCTCAGCAGCGCCGAAACGAAATAAGCCAGGCCAGGAGACGAAATATCCGAAACAGCTCATGCAAGAAGCAGTTCCAAAGAAGGAAGTTCGTCGTGCATGCACATCCGAAAAGGCAACAACAAAAAGTCTGCAATGCACACGCATGCGGCCAGCCGGCCGCGCGATGGTAGGAGCCATGGAGTAGCTCCCTGGTCCAGGACCAGGTACCGAGCATCTTACGTAGAAACTTACGTAGCTACGTAGACAACGTGTCTGAATAGCGGTGTCGTTAGGTAGCGCCATGTGAACACAATAATAGAAAAGCTGACAGGATCGCTTTTCTAAATGTGTTGCATATTATGCTCTACTGACTTGAGGCGCGCTTCCTGTTCCTTACACTTGTCCTCCAGCGCAGATATACGGGAATCTGATTGCACCGTACTAATAGGCGTATGCGTGTGTGCAAGGTCAGCTTGCTCTTTTCTAATCATGGAGAGTTCCCCTTGCATGTTGACGATTGCCGAGGAGATCCCTGAAAAAACTTCCTGAAGGGCGGCCAATTCAGCCTTGACTGTCCCAACTATTTCGGTCTTGATGCATTCGATCAGGCCATTGACATCTAATATGGAGTCTTCGGGAGGCGAGATAACCTGTAAGTCACTTACCGGCGACTTGCTGCCTGCATCTCGACCGCATTCCGTAGGGTGTGTGGTTCTGCCCGCAGAACACACGTTCGCCTCTCCAGTAGAGTCACCAGCAGACCGAGAGTCTGTGTCGTCCTCCTCAACGTAGAGATCAAAGCATGGCTTCCCAAAGGCCTGCTTTGGGGTTACCGATCCTTGCTTGTAGCTATCGTTTGGATATGAATAGTCGATCAACGGCATGTTCACAGCTCAAAAAAATGCAACCGCACTCATCATATATTATAGGCGATAGACCTTTTGTGTGGATCCCGGCACTAAATCAGGAGAGAGGGGTCCAGTCTCTACAAACCAGGCTTGCAACAGCCCAATAGACCTCTAAGCCACATTATTATAACTATTCTCTGCTTTCCACCTGCCTACAGGGGAGAAAATGCACTGATTTTGGCTTAGAAGTGGCTAATTGCATACACGTTACCGCGGTGACCGTAGAAATTCGAGAAATTCCTGTGACAAGGAAACCGACAGTCCTATAAACTTCCGGTTTTTAAAAAGAGTCTTGGAAAGAGCTCGCCTTCCAACAAGGTAACTTTTTTCTCCAAAATTGTATCGGCTTTGCCTCAGAAACGGCTAATTGCACACAGGTTACCATAGTAACCTAAGCAATTTGGAAATAGCTCATAACTTCCAAACGGACAGCATTGGGAACTTCTAGTTTTCTCCAAAATTCCTATAGTTGGTCCGCCTCTCCGAATTTGAAGTCAAATCTTTCCTGGACGAGGTGTCAAATGCAACTCCTCAATAAAGCGACTTTTTCGGACTTGGCCCCAGCACTATTATGGCTGAAGGAAGATATGGCAGCTAGTTGTGCGACGGGTGGCGTATTCACGTGCGAATTTGGAGGTGACGGCGATCAGCTGATAGCCTGCTGTCAGGTGCTGAGAGCTTCTCTGATTCTGAGAGCGTTTCTGAGTCAGGTAGTAGTCGAGAGCGTCTTCCACTACGCCGAAAACGACGTGCCGATCGGCGTTTTGTTTGCTGCTGGCTTCAGCGCGGTACAAAAAGACATAGGGAACAAATGAGATGGATCTTTCGGATGCAGGCGAACGTGGTGACAGCAGTGATGATGATGATAACACCAATGAAGGGGAACGTTCCTGTGGATGCTGAGTTGTACTGAATGTATACGCCGAACTGACTTCAGAGCTCTGAAGCACACAGCGCAGGAGCTGAAGAAACAATAGCGTCGTGCACCACAGGGGAACGTATGCAGGGACTTAATAGCCCAGAACAACTAGCTAGCTGTTGCCCAATGCATTGGATGCAAGTGCCAGACCTGCATCGTGCACTGTCTGGAAATGAGTGTTTTAAGAATTGAGATACACAGAATGGTCAAGGCTGGTGAACATGAGCTGAGTGGAAAGAAGTCAAATCGGGCCTCGGATTTCGGACTGATGTGTAACGTTACGTTAAGTACAGTTTCTCAAGTCTGTGGACTCGTCCTGCTTCGCCAATGGGCACCGTATTGGTGGTGCGTCTCCGGAATATTATTTCGATGCTGTGTGTTCAAGAGCTGTCTGTCTCCTGCCAAAATGTTACAAACTATATTACCAAGGTGCGCCGCTCAGTCGTCGGGAGCCTCAATGCATCAGCACAGAGTCCGAGGTCGCCAACAGTATACGATGAGAGCGTGCACACATGGCTGAAGCAAGAACGCACTGGAATTATTTTGTCCGCCAAATTCTTCTATTTTTGACATGTGTGTAGTGGTATTTGATGTGTGGATTGAGTACCAGCTTCAACAGTCCTATTATTTTGCCTTGCATCACGAGTTACTCTGGAGCTGATTTTTCGGCTCCGGCTGTTTCTAGTTATGTGATTTTGTTGCTTGGTTCCACCTCAAACGAGTCCATGTGTGTGATCAGCTCATCTTTCACACTGATATACACTTGTGGAGAAATACAGGCCAAGATAATGGTTTTTTTTTCAGTGTTTTGGTTGTACTGAAGGGTGGACTGTTTAAATCATCCCGAAACAGACGTTAAAATACTGACCGGCATCTAGAAAATGGTGAATGTAAGGCACTTCTCACCATAGTAGACATCCTTAGCAAAAGTACGATAACGCTAACTTTTACGGTACTCACTCCCAGCCGTGACAAAAGACGTTATCGGATAACGGAAAAACGTTACAGAGCTCAAAATAACGGGCCGGCGTTCGTTATGGAAACTCTGCAAAAAATGCAAAAACTCGCATTGTTTTGTAACTGGCGGGAGATAAAAAGCACGTGCAGATTGAGATGAGAGTCGAGATTGCTTCCTCTTGTGACTTTTTTGGCGAGTTTTGCCTTTCAGTTCACAATGTCTGCGTCCTCTGCTTCGTGCCTTTCTCCCTCTAGCCCATCTGGCAAACAAAGGACCAGTTCCACGGCACTCCTGAGGAAGGAGCTGGAGAACCCTTACAGTCTTCGGTGCTGCGTTTAGGAAAGGTTTTCCAAGGACCTGGAAACAGCGAAAACTCATTTTCGCCGTGCTTTTGCTATCCCAGAGTAAAAGACCTCGCCAAGGTATTCTTTCGGAACGACAGCAAACTAATCCCTGGTTCAAAATTTTGAATTTCCCGCATCTGTTTCCACGAAAATTCATATCGCCATGGTTGTCACGACTACTTCGTCTCAACTATAACGTACTTTGTGCTAAGGGAAAATTCAGCTTGAACGATCCGAAGTACGGAAAGGTTTGCGTTTACGTTAGCGTTTTTTTAGCTAAGGATGTCTAGTATCAGCCTGAAACTTTGGGATCTGAAAAACACACAAGCGGAAAAACCGTCAGAGATCAAATAATTCCGTGTAATGGAATTTGATCTCTGACGGTTTTTCCGCTTGTGTGTGATGAAGCTCTGCCTCGCTTGCATTGAGCACTCTCCGCAGTTTGAGACCATTCCCTTGTGTGGATCTGAAAAACAGATAGTTGTAGGTGACCTTCATGCAAAAAAACAGTTTTTGCCAGACTGCAGTTAACGTTCCATTTCTACCTTGTCCGCTCAGTCCTACTGAGTGCGTTCGATTATGCATGCGAATCGATTCACGAATCGATTCATGAATCGATTCACGAATCGATTCATGAATCGATTCGCGCTATTCACATCACCCCAGGTGAATCGAGTGAATGGATTCCGAATCGATTCCAGGGCTCATGACATGAAAATCGAACGACTTGAATGCACTTGAATCGATTCACGAATCGATTCAAGTGTGTAATCGAACGCAGCCACTGTAACCTAGTACATGTACCTATGCCCCGACGTACACCCGGCTTCGCGGCCCGCCGTCGCGGTCTAGGCCGTAGTACTAGTACATGTACCTATGCCCCGACGTACACCCGGCTTCGCGGCCCGCCGTCGCGGCCTAGGCCGTAGTACTACAATCATGTAGTAGACTCCCAGATGCAGACGTTCAGAAACAACTAGTATTACATGTAGTAACTCTGAGACAGTAGATCTACGCGTATACTAAGACGAAATTCGCGTACGCGTTCGCCCTCCAAGTCGAACTCAGTGACGGAATTCGTGTTATGAGAAGGTTATTAGCAAGAGTACATAAACCAGAGTGTGCAACTCGGGATGGTTCCTGTGGGAGCGTAATTCGTGCACTACGTCATTTCTGACGTGATGGTAAGCCACGAGTACGGTGAAAAGTTGCGTCACCAGTCGCGGTGGTGCAGTTCACTGAGTTTGTCCTGATTTCGGTTTTTTGAGACGGATAGCCTGGCGACTTTACTTGTCGGTAGATGTACGCAGCGTACACAGTCACACAAAACACCGAAATCCTGAAACAGGACGTCTAAAATCAAGCAAACTTGGCTGATTTCCGGGCTATGAAACATGAAAATGTGAGCTGTACGCAAGTCGCGGCTTGGCTAACCTCATCAGGGTGACGTAGTGCACGAACTACGCTGTTTCAGATCTGATATGCACAGACAGTTGCACACTCTGGTTTATGTACTCTTGTTATTAGCAAGAGTCCATAACCCGGTACCCAAGAGTATGCAACTGTGATCTCTTTTCTATGGGCCAACCGCGCGGCGCGCTGCCTTCATTACATCATTCAGCTGCAGTCCGCGCACTGCGGAAAATCAAACACCGCACTTTCCCTCTAGTTTGAAATGAACTTTCGTACGGAACTGGAGTTCACGTGCCAGAATTCAGAGATTGTGTAGGTACTGGAACGAATCGAGCAAAAACGGATGGGCTCGTGCGAGAAATTGAGAGTTTGAATGCATGCTTTCAGAGCGTGATGAAGGCAAGTTACGTAATGAAGGCAGCGCGCCGGCCACGCATGCACCCATAATCACAGTTGCATAATGCATACTCTTGGGTTATGGACTCTTGTTATTAGCAAACAGAATTCGCACATGCATGACGTAACCTTGATACGAAGTACATGTACGTACATAGTCAATGTGTACAGACAGTACTAGTCCGTGCTGCATGCCGTGGGCCAAACCTGAAAAAAGACCTCCTACAAAAATCTCGTTCCGACTTTTGGGCACCGCAATTTTATTGGCCACGTCTACTCTAGATACCTTACTGACCAGGATTCCGGTTGTTGTCACTCTGACAACTTTCTGAAAGGTATCCAACGAGCGCCTTTTCCATGTTGAGAATTTCTCTCTCGGCGACCATTGTTTTGTATGCATTCATGCATGTACATGTAGACCTACGAGTCACATGTATGTAGCTACGTACAATATTACACAGCAATGAATCAAACCAGTCTCATTCCGCTGTAACTCCGAGTTTCGTGTCAGAACACTTCATCAGACAGCATATGACCAAGACTAACAATCACTAGAATATATATACGGAGAAGGGGAGAAGGCAAAAGGCGATGGAGGTACATTTCAGTAGCGCGAGGAAAAGGGATGACAAAATCAGCGTGATTATAAGAGGAAAAAGATGTTGAGAGTATAGAGCATAGCCAGGGTAGAGAAACAGCGCGACTTTCAGGGAACACATCAGTACGGATTTGTGCTGCATTGTTACATATCAAATTGTGACCTAGGGTGGTAAAAATGATGATGGGGATTGTGTTGTGGGAATCACTCACGCCAGGCAAGGGGGTGACTACCACACCCGCCAAGGCATCGGAAAACCGGCGACAGAAGCCAAGATCCGCCGAAGCGCGTGAGCCATGAGCCCTGGTGAGTGCTCACCATTCCCGCGCCCCGTGGAACCCAGCCCCGACCGCCACCTCCCCGGCCCCGACGGGCAAAACAGCCACCCCCAGTCTGGCGTGGCTCATGTATTTTGTTGTTCATCACGTTACCCTGCTGAGTTGAAACTTGTTGGCGTGACGACATTTGGAGATTAACTCGCTCCTCTTATTCAGGCGGGTGCTCCTGTCGGCGGTAATGATGCGGAATTTCTCCGTCACGCATAGGTTACACCGTTTGCTTACGTTGCTGTACCCTTTGGCTTGCTCAGCAATCCTCCACTTGATGGTGACCGGTGCGTTCGTCTCTTTTAGCCGCCATACATGCTTGGACAGCTCCGTGTTGTTCCTCCTTGACTCGATGTTCATGTCCGATTTGTGGTTATAGTGTCGTTTCTTAAATGGTGGCTCAGTTGATCCAATGTACACCTTCTGTTCGTTTTCTTTCCCCACGTGCGCTTCATAAACGACCTCTTGCGCTTGGCATCGGCCGTCCAGCGGGCACTCCGGTTGAGCTCGGCAGTTGCATGGTTTTTCGATGCGTTTCGGCTCAAGAAGCATCTTGTTGTGCCCATTTATCACTGCGGCTACGTTGGGCATACAACTGTAGCTAACCTTGACGTTATTTTTGTTGAATATTTTTTGCAGCTTTGAATTCGCAGGGAAGTGCTTCTGCACCAATCGCAAGAATGTGGCCGCCACATTCGTGCTCACATTCTTGCTGAAAGGCGGGTTGAACCATATCACTTTTCTCCGACGGTTCTTTCTGTTCCTTCCTGTAGCACGTGTCGCCTTCTCCTGGTATTCAATCTTTGAAGCGAATCCACTAGATTTCAGTGCGTTCTGGTACAACGGCGCCGCCTCGTCGAACGTCTGCTGATCGGCCGATATATCTGACACTCTCCGCTCAATCGCCTTAGGGAGGTTTGTCAGTACCATTGGGGGATGGTTCGACCGCGTGCTTAAATACAGTGGTGTGTTGTTCGGCTTTCGAAACGGCTTGTACTTTCCAGTGTCAAGATTCAGTGTGACATCTAGGCCACACACGCCAGACTGGGGGTGGCTGTTTTGCCCGTCGGGGCCGGGGAGGTGGCGGTCGGGGCTGGGTTCCACGGGGCGCGGGAATGGTGAGCACTCACCAGGGCTCATGGCTCACGCGCTTCGGCGGATCTTGGCTTCTGTCGCCGGTTTTCCGATGCCTTGGCGGGTGTGGTAGTCACCCCCTTGCCTGGCGTGAGTGATTCCCACAACACAATCCCCATCATCATTTTTACCACCCTAGGTCACAATTTGATATGTAACAATGCAGCACAAATCCGTACTGATGTGTTCCCTGAAAGTCGCGCTGTTTCTCTACCCTGGCTATGCTCTATACTCTCAACATCTTTTTCCTCTTATAATCACGCTGATTTTGTCATCCCTTTTCCTCGCGCTACTGAAATGTACCTCCATCGCCTTTTGCCTTCTCCCCTTCTCCGTATATATATTCTAGTGATTGTTAGTCTTGGTCATATGCTGTCTGATGAAGTGTTCTGACACGAAACTCGGAGTTACAGCGGAATGAGACTGGTTTGATTCATTGCTGTGTAATATTGTATTACTTGCTCTGTCCAGTGGACATTGAGCACTGTAAGCAGCCTAGGGACTTTAGACAACTGTCTATCCCGCTCCTGTCCTAGCAACAGTCGAGCACTCTCACCCCAAGCTGCTAACACAATGGACCAACCAACGAGAATGGATATAGACTACTCGCTTAAGAATATACCGATACCTACGGAGAAGGAGTACAAGAAGAGCCTCATCGTGCGGGTTGAGGAGGTGATTAAGAGAATGAGATGGAAGGCCTTTTTCTACCTGAAGGGTGACAACACCAAAGAGGAGACCAACGCGCGCTTCGGCCTCAAGACCAAAAACTGCCCCCCAAAGGTACCAGAGATGAAGGGATTTGAGGATGACGTCACGAAGATGATCGAGAACCTGAGATTCCGAAGAGTATCTGATGACTTCCAAGCCCAGCTGAAGACGGACATCCAGAAGATCAAGAAAACCGAGCACATCATCGTGAAGGCTGATAAGACACGGAATCTTTATCAAGTCAGCAAGGACCAGTATCATAAGCTCCTACACGACAATATCACAAGGACGTACAAGGCAGCCCCTGATGGCGTATATGATGAGATTAACTGTGAGGCCAAGGAGATCGCAACAGCGTTGGGAACTGGGGAGCGCATGGAGATACTGCCCAAGGCAAACGCATTCGTTACACTGAAGGACCATAAGCCGCGCTTTGCCAATGATCTGCCGTGCAGGTTAATAAATCCTGCCAAGCCGGAGATGGGCATCATTAGCAAGCAAGTGCTCGAAAGAATGACGCAGAAAGTTCGCGAGTTGACATCCATTAGCCTGTGGAAAAATACGGCGTCTGTTCTCGACTGGTTTGTAAAGATCAAGGAAAAGGAACGGATGACATTTGTGTGCTTCGATATAGTGGAGTTTTACCCAACAATCACTGAGGAGCTGTTGACCCGTGCCCTATCATTCGCGAAGCAGTACGCTAACATAGACCAGCGGGAGGAAGACGCTATCATGCACTCGAGAAGATCCCTGCTATTCAGCGGCGAGAGGCAGTGGGTAAAGAAGAAGAACAGTGCGTTTGATGTGACTATGGGGTCTTTCGATGGCGCCGAGGTGTGCGAGCTGGTCGGCGCCTTTCTCCTCTCTGAGCTGAGCCAGCACATAGACCAGAGCTCAGTTGGCCTTTATCGCGATGACGGATTGGCTGTCGTACGCGATATGTCAGGCAGTGCTGCTGATCGTCTCAGAAAGACCATAACTACTGTATTCCAACAACATGGCTTGAAAATAACGATCGACGTGAATATGAGAGTGGTGGACTTCCTAGATGTCACACTGAATCTTGACACTGGAAAGTACAAGCCGTTTCGAAAGCCGAACAACACACCACTGTATTTAAGCACGCGGTCGAACCATCCCCCAATGGTACTGACAAACCTCCCTAAGGCGATTGAGCGGAGAGTGTCAGATATATCGGCCGATCAGCAGACGTTCGACGAGGCGGCGCCGTTGTACCAGAACGCACTGAAATCTAGTGGATTCGCTTCAAAGATTGAATACCAGGAGAAGGCGACACGTGCTACAGGAAGGAACAGAAAGAACCGTCGGAGAAAAGTGATATGGTTCAACCCGCCTTTCAGCAAGAATGTGAGCACGAATGTGGCGGCCACATTCTTGCGATTGGTGCAGAAGCACTTCCCTGCGAATTCAAAGCTGCAAAAAATATTCAACAAAAATAACGTCAAGGTTAGCTACAGTTGTATGCCCAACGTAGCCGCAGTGATAAATGGGCACAACAAGATGCTTCTTGAGCCGAAACGCATCGAAAAACCATGCAACTGCCGAGCTCAACCGGAGTGCCCGCTGGACGGCCGATGCCAAGCGCAAGAGGTCGTTTATGAAGCGCACGTGGGGAAAGAAAACGAACAGAAGGTGTACATTGGATCAACTGAGCCACCATTTAAGAAACGACACTATAACCACAAATCGGACATGAACATCGAGTCAAGGAGGAACAACACGGAGCTGTCCAAGCATGTATGGCGGCTAAAAGAGACGAACGCACCGGTCACCATCAAGTGGAGGATTGCTGAGCAAGCCAAAGGGTACAGCAACGTAAGCAAACGGTGTAACCTATGCGTGACGGAGAAATTCCGCATCATTACCGCCGACAGGAGCACCCGCCTGAATAAGAGGAGCGAGTTAATCTCCAAATGTCGTCACGCCAACAAGTTTCAACTCAGCAGGGTAACGTGATGAACAACAAAATACATGAGCCACGCCAGACTGGGGGTGGCTGTTTTGCCCGTCGGGGCCGGGGAGGTGGCGGTCGGGGCTGGGTTCCACGGGGCGCGGGAATGGTGAGCACTCACCAGGGCTCATGGCTCACGCGCTTCGGCGGATCTTGGCTTCTGTCGCCGGTTTTCCGATGCCTTGGCGGGTGTGGTAGTCACCCCCTTGCCTGGCGTGAGTGATTCCCACAACACAATCCCCATCATCATTTTTACCACCCTAGGTCACAATTTGATATGTAACAATGCAGCACAAATCCGTACTGATGTGTTCCCTGAAAGTCGCGCTGTTTCTCTACCCTGGCTATGCTCTATACTCTCAACATCTTTTTCCTCTTATAATCACGCTGATTTTGTCATCCCTTTTCCTCGCGCTACTGAAATGTACCTCCATCGCCTTTTGCCTTCTCCCCTTCTCCGTATATATATTCTAGTGATTGTTAGTCTTGGTCATATGCTGTCTGATGAAGTGTTCTGACACGAAACTCGGAGTTACAGCGGAATGAGACTGGTTTGATTCATTGCTTTGTAATATTGTATTACTTGCTCTGTCCAGTGGACATTGAGCACTGTAAGCAGCCTAGGGACTTTAGACAACTGTCTATGTAGCTACGTAGGTAGGCGTAAGTGCATGCACTCCTGCATAGTCTAGATCGATGTGCCGTGCAGTGCACGCATCGAGTGTAGCTTGCACTGTTTGCATCCATGCATCTCAGCTGTTCGATCCAGGTTTGAGAACTGATCGCTTGACACCTACACTGACGGTACAGGTCACCCAGTTTGTTGAGCCATCTCCACCTCCTTCCATTTCTGGATTGTTTCTTGCTTTTCGTTTCTCCATTATTCCAAAGTATGCTGTGTAGCTCTGCATGTCTGATGACATTGGTGTGCAATGGGCTACTGCCTGTATCTCTTGAGGTAATATTTAATTTGAAGTGAATCTTTGCAAGTCTGTGGGCAAGTAGCAATACAGCGTCGTGATGAGGAGGTGGAGCCCTTCACCCAGATACTGATGGGGAAAATTGCGTGAAATAATTTGGAACAAATGAAGCTGTTGCTGTAGATAATTAAGCTGAGCGCAGGGAGCCTTGTGGAAGTGATGTTTCGCCTGGAAATGGAGGGTTTCGCGTGGCCCCCGCACACGCTCTTCTGGAGCTGCTCCCGTCATAACTTTAGCTCCCAGCACGAAGAGCTGCACATTTGGGGAAAGGTGAAACGGCTGCAATCATACCGGAAGTCCGATCAACAAGCAAATATGAATACATGCTTCTGCCAAGTTCTTACAAGCAGCAAATATGAGAAAAGACGAAATGACCAAGTTGCCATTGGCCAATCTCTCGTCTCATCATATGCAGTATAACTATTATCGCAATCTGTACGAGAGATTCAACGCTGGAACGGTGTACTGCAACAAATGCCTCAGTATGGGCTTGACTGCTTTGAGGATGAAATCATTTTCGTTAGGCCGATACGACTATTGAATCTGAGTGTGTCTATGCAGCGATGCATTGTAACTCATTTGTAAGCACTTTCTTCACCTTTTCATCAACTCGCCAGCCATCACGACGAGGGGAGGAGGATATAGAGGAGGATTAAGCACTTACAATGGGCGATGCAACTCCAGCTACATAGACAGATGACAATGTCACACTAGTCCAAAGTTGCACCGCCAGACCTGCTCGCTTGGGGAAGATTCAGTTATCATGTGCGTCTGTACTACAGTACAGCCCCCGAAGCACATTACTCTTGCCGCAATTGTTGCTTTGCACCATATGTTTCAAAGTTCAAACCTTTTTACCAGTATCAGTATGGTGAACCACCTTGGCCACGGTGCTGCATGCATACAGGTTTAGAGCTCAAAACTGCGTTGGCTGGATGCCAAGCCAATAATCAGCAAGCAACTGCAGCGTCTCTTCCCATGGGAGTCGTGATCGGCAATGGTCTGTACGAAGAAACATTGTTGGGAGAAGTCACAACCCTCAGTGCAAATGCCATACATGTGCAGCCATCTCAAAGCGCACATGTTCACAACTCAGCAGTGTCTCCTGCAGCTGTGTCAGCCTTCATTCCATCAAGGCGAAAGCGCTCAACTGTTGTACAATGTACCTACCAATGTCTTCCCAGTTTTATCCTACTCTCGTGATCCGTTCCACCTGCTTTCCCTGCAACCAATTATGTGGACAGGATTCAGGGGCATAGCTGGTCCCCCTTTTAGGGTATGCATGGCCGCATTCAATGTATGTGTAGGCTGGCTGGTCCATGTCTTTCATGGTCATAACGGTGCATGCTGAACCAAGGTCGACATTTTTAGGGAGGTGCACGTGCCCCCATGACCTATGCCAGCAACGCACCTTCATCCGCGCACAATGTTCACCATCACTCTAAACTGCTTCATTTCATCTGGATGATGCCACACATTGGTGTTATGAAGGAGATGTCATAAGCCAGTGTTATGATGATGAAGTCTGTCGCATTAACAGCCACAACGGTCGGCATGGTCTTCTTGGATCACACGGTCTTTCAACTCTGGTCTGCCAGTGTATGTACTTTATTAGCAATATATGTACAGGTATGTCCAGACTGTCATGTTTTCAGTGTGTTGATCATTCTTTATGGGTTGTCTATCTGGTTTGCAGCGACTTGTGCAGACGTTCAGTGTTGTGTTTCTTTCTGTGGACAATCTGCAACCAATATACAATGCACAATGCGCCGGCATATTCTGAATATTCTGTACGTTTCATGGATGACGACTACACCATAGCTCAGTGGTTAGAGCATCGCTAGCTACAAGCGAGGGTCCCTGGTTCGAGTCCTGGTGGTGACAGTCAATTTTTTCTTCAGACTTTTCCCGTTTGTCTCTTTCCCTCAAACTAGTGAAGAAGTTTCATGGATCCGTCTGAGATATTATTAGATCAGACAAAGTGATCAGAAAAGTGGCTGCTTCATGCTGCAGCCAGCCATGTTCTGATGAAATGGCATGCAATGAATCATTTATACTTCAAAATAGTTATTGGTGTACTAGCTGTGCTAGTACTTGTTAGCAACAATCCGAACTAGCGCACACACTGCACTGCATTGCTTTGTACTGCATTCAAGACTGACGTCATGCGCTTTGTTTTGCTGCGTAATCACAAATGGCACCAGCCCATTTTTGCGGAAAAGAAAAACAAATCTTGCTTGCCCTGTTGTGCTCTTCCAGACAACGGATCGTGCTTCAGCAGTGTTTCTTTTCCCACCATCCCTCCCTATCCAACTTATTCACACCATCATAATATTATCGTACCCACTAACCGGGTCCACTCTCACAACTGGTGTTATCTAGCTATTTGCTGCGGCTCTGCCTTGCGCTATATTACATCCATTTAGCATTGCAGCTCTACGTTGAGCTAACAGCAGCTCTACTTTGAGCTAACAGCAGCTCTACTTTGAGCTAACAGCAGCTCTACTTTGAGCTAACCGCAGCTCTACTTTGAGCTAACCGCAGCTCTACTTTGAGCTAACAGCAGCTCTACTTTGAGCTAACCGCAGCTCTACTTTGAGCTAACCGCAGCTCTACTTTGAGCTAACAGCAGCTCTACTTTGAGCTAACAGCAGCTCTACCTTGAGCTAACAGCAGCTCTACTTTGAGCTAACAGCAGCTCTACTTTGAGCTAACAGCAGCTCTACTTTGAGCTAACAGTAGCTCTACTTTGAGCTAATCGCAGCTCTACTTTGAGCTAACCGCAGCTCTACTTTGAGCTAACCGCAGCTCTACTTTGAGCTAACCGCAGCTCTACTTTGAGCTAACAGCAGCTCTGCTCTGAGCTAACACCAGCTCTACTTTGAGCTTCAAACCAGTTGTTTCGAAACCAGCACTCCTCAATCCAAAGATGCCTCTTTGTTGACTTGTTTGTGTGAGGGATGGGGCTAATGTGTATTGTCTCATGCTATTCACAGGCTATATTGCACTCGTACACCGACCTTGAAGTCCTAGATCCGCTATCAGACCACTGTCCCATCATCTTTAAATATCTCTCAGGAAAGCGCACCCCAAAGCACCCGCCGCCCCGCTTTGTGCCAGACTACGCGAACACTGACTTTCAATCTCTACGACAGAAACTTTCATCTCTTCCACTCCGGGAGTGTATGCTCGGTGCTTCCACCATCGAGAGTGCGTGGTGGGCATGGGAGCCATGCATCACACAAGCCATTGCCAGCTGCTTAGCGTACAGACGAGTTTCATCTCGAAGATAGCAGACCAAGCCTTGGTTCACCCCACATCTGCATCACCTTCATCGCCAGAAGCAGCGCCTTTTCCGTGCCGCCAAGCACCACCAAACAGTAGCATACTGGTTAACCTACAAGGCCCAGAGGAATGCATATCAGAACCCGTTAGGAAATGCCAAGACCCTGTACTTCAAGCGCCTCAGTGAGAATATTTACGATGAGCAAGATGCCCACCTTTGGTGGAAGAAAGCCAAGACACTTGCCAACATCTCCTGTAAGAAAGATAACGTTCCTGACCTAACGTGTGAGGGCTACACGGCACAGAGCGAACCAGAGAAAGCAGAAATGCTCGCGAAGGTATTCGAGCGCCAGTGCACTCCTGCTAACGGTACAGGTCCAATACCAGCACCAGCCGAAGGCTGTCCGAATGAATTATTCTCTCTGCCAGTCTTGGCCGAAGTCCGGTCAAGTCTGGAGTACCCCAGGGTTCCCACCTCGGGCCATTGCTTTTCCTGGTACATATCAACAGCCTACCCAGTGCCTCGAAAGGCAACCAGCACGCTGATGTTTACCTGTTCGCGGATGACACCGCCGTCGGCCAAGCACGATCCAAAGGTACCAGCCCAATGGAGACTGCCCTGCAGGACACATTTGCCTGGACCGACCGAGTAGGCGGAACTTTCAACCCATCGAAAACCGTTGTTATCTCATTCGCTGAGGAAGGAGCCGCAGAGACCATCCGCGGTATCCAGCCATCAACCAGTAGCCGTCACCTGGGAGTGTTGTTGAGTGAAACACTTAGCTTCCTGGAGCATATTGAACAGACAATAAGCAAGTTTAGACAGCGCTGCGTTATTCTTCTGTGCCATATGGCTGACCGTTTAACAAGAGACATCGTCAGGAAGCTGTACATTACGTATGTCCGCCCCACAGCAGAATACGCCGCCCCAGTATGGGAGCCCTCACAGCGGCTTGCCCTTGCCCATCAGACGAGCCCAAGTCATCATTGTTTAAACAGCTGGGGTGGACAAGTCTATCCTGGCGCAGGAAGATCGCCTGCCTTATGGAATTCTTCCATCTGGTCACCACCCAACCAGAACTTTTTGAAGCAGCGGGATACTGCCCCACGCATAGTCGCCGCCGCCAACTCGCGTTCACTCTGCCACGGGTTGGGAAACACGCCGGGAGGTCATTTCTCTTCCGCACCGCTACTGTCTGGAATGCCTTGCCCGCAGACCTGAGAGCCACAGCCTCGCAGTCCCTGTTTCACAGTCACATTTGCACGCACTTCTCTGACACCAAACACAACGCCACTCCTCACTGACATGCCTCTGTCCTCCTTCTTTGACCGTTGCGCTTATTCTTATTAATTTTTGTGTTTCTGTTTCGGTATAATTCGTATTTCAAGGCATACCCCGAGGTTATAGGTATTATTGAGTAAAGGACCATGCTGGAACATTCAGCATAATTGTATTTCTCTTGCTTGGCTTTTCATTACGAATCATTAACCCTCCACTGTCTGCTATCTCAACCCTACATCCTCCCATTATAATGGAACTGCCTTCAATTTAGACTACGGCTTTGGGAAATCCTCAAAATATATATAATAATAATAATAAATGCCTCCTGCCATAGTTCGCCTCTGCTCGACAGGTATAGAACCATGAGCAGAAACACTGTGGTCTTGCCACTACCAGCAGATCCGTACGCCAGTACATTCCGTAACACCTTGCCACACAGCTTTCTCGATTCGGTCGCTGTAGCTGCTGCTGCTAGTGCAGATTCTCCTGCTGAATGGGAAACGGCGTCAACACTCGAACCTGCGGCACGAAACAGGTTCTTCAATTCAATTCGATCGGCTTTGCTAAATTGCACTGCGTGTTCACGTCTCTCGGAGTACGTGGAGAAAGACAACTGCTCGACCGACTTCAATTCGTTCTCGGATACCAATGCCAAATTGACGAATATCTCTGGTAATGGAATTACTGCATCGCCAGCCAGTCCACCACTGATTTGCAATCCAGACTCTTCTGCCAACTCACGTAGCTTTTCCTTCGCTTTCGCTAGTGAGCCAAGGATCGATGTTTGTTGAGCTGAGGGCCCAGCTCCTGTCTTGTTCCCCATCTTATTCTTCAATGAATCTCTTTCACAGAGACTCGCACTCTCTACTCGTACTCTAGCTCTCCCGTCACGATCCCCTACGCTTGACCTCCGGTCCCAGTCATACTGCGCCGCGGGCCGTGCTTGAAGACCAAACTCGAAGCGATTACCGTGCCACAAATTAATGAGTATTAAAATACCGGCATTTTACTACTCCTTGCTCCACAAAAATTGAATCATGACTGTGCTTGGCTACATGTATACAATCAAGTGGTAGATCTAGTAACGAGTGTGGTTGTCTACATAGTTATTCGTTAGTGCCACATTTTAGTCTGCAATCAGTCATGTAGAAACTGATGGAGATATACAAGACTCTTGATCATGATTTACTGGTTGTCCGTAAACTGTTTGACGTGCACACTGGATAGGAGGGTGCAGGATAAAAACGTTGAATCTATCCGTGTCATCGGAAAACAGTAAAAAGGAACACATTCATTAGAAACATGCCAAAGTGAAAGGAGGAAAAATCGGATCCGAAAACCGGTAATGCGACTAGGAGAAAGCAGAAAAGAGAATGTGATGCGCGCTAAGATAATAAAACCCAAACATGAAATTCACCGCTGAACAACTACATGTCCAAATGTAGATGAGGCAGGGACTGAATGACTGTTTAAAATATATACCAATTAGGCAATAGTTGTGTATTTGTATTTCACTATTTCCTAGTTACAATCAGAGTACATGATAGACGATTCAGCCTGGCTATGGATGTGTCCATTGTTGACTTGTTTCTTTGCAAAGAGAACACTTACATTGGTGATGATGAAGGGTTTTCTGTGTTATCACTCAAACATTTGATGTTGCAAACCTTGATGATAAGAATGAGAATAGTGGTGCGAGAATGGCAAAACGAAACACGTCATCGAATCCATGACGTCAAATGTACATGTGTGGCTACTTGGTCCGGTAGGAAACTATAACGAAGACGCTGATACAAACCTGGCGGAGGGGACGTTCCCGATGCAACACTGGCTTAGGGAAAACCGAAGTCGCGAAGGTAGGTACATGTAAGTGTGACATGATGCACCTATTTCTGATGTGTTGTTCAAAATGACAATGTTTCTACTTTTCACGGACCATGACACTAGAACGTGATTGTGTGTGAGAATGTTACAGTCTGATTCGATTGTGTGAAAGGATTGAAAACCGGTCCATTGAGAAACAAGTTCGAATCGTCCATCCCACACATTCCACTAGCCGAACACCAAATCCAGTCTGTTCATCTGTGATAGCGGTCCAGTACAGAAGACTCGCACCAGTACAAGTTAGCGAATGTAGACCAGGCTTGAGTGACACATCAGTGACAACTCTCTCTAGCAGGTTCACTGCCACGCGACGAAGCTCATTCTAAGGCATTATCTGTTAGCCAACAGTGCTGCAGTAAAGTACGTGGGTCACATTGGATAGCTACATCCCCCCCCCCCCCCACACACACACAGCTACAGGCTGACGGTCGGCGACAGGGCTGCCATACCGCAGAACAAGACAATCTCTGCATTTACTGTTTGACAGCTAGAACCAATGAGCCTTCAGTGGACGGCAGGTGCATGGTTAGTCAAATAGATACTCCAGACTCGCAGACCTGCTGCATGGCACGATGCAGACTTTCAGAGAATGTGCTGATGACACAACGTCACCGCAGCAGCAGCAGCAGCAGCAGCACCCTGAATATGGGCTATCATCACTGCCTACCTTCCTTGGTGTTCATATGACTGACGGTGGACAGCGAAGTTCTAAGCTGTGGACATAGAGACCTGATGTTGTAGAGGTGAGGGATGGTGAGGAACGATACAACGTACCCAGTTCAGTGGGATCAAGCATACCAAGACAGCCTTCTGAACATGGGAAAGAGAAGAGATGGTGGAGACCAGTGTCAACAGGTTGTCTTGTCAGGTTTGTTAGACCTTTGCATGCCGGTGACATGCTATACGGATGTCATGACTTGGGCACGCTGGAAACCATGCGTCTCTGTAAGTATGTATACTTGGTGATGGTTTGGCCTGGACATCACTATTTATGTGGTTCTGTTCAGTTACAATCTTCACACACTCACTGCTGTCCCACTCTGCATATACTCACTATAATGTATGCTGGACGACACTTGCAATAGTAGACTTAAAATAATTTAAGACAATAGATTGCCAAGTTTCAAGATCAACATAGTCATTCGGTAGAAGACAGTACCTGCCCGATTCCGTCCTGTAATGTACCGTCACGTGACACCACTACAGACTCTATCTGGATACAATGTAGTGTACAGATGTATCATACAACCTATCATAATCATGGAGTATGCATCACCCACCTCTGGGTGAACACGTGACAAACTACATGATCACACACACACAAACACACACACACACACACACACACACACACACACCATTGGACCATTGGACGCCCATCACCGGAGGCAATGATAGCGACGCTACAGCAGAAGCCATAGCAGCTTGCGCTGGGATTGCACCTTTCAACAGCTTGCAAGGCGGAAGAACTAGAAACTCGCTCTTACTCCCTAAGTGTAACTCATCCACTCCTTTGCGCTCCCCTCTTTTTATTGCTTATTCTGTTTGGCTCACTCTACCCAGAGAAGTTAAGGACCTGACCTCACTCCGCCTGTTTAAGATCCGTGCCGCCCCTTATTTACTACGACATACATTATCCACATGTCCTTTGCGTCTCTGTGTTTTTCACTGTTTTTATTTGACATAATCTTTCTTTACGGAGTTGTTGTTGCTGTTCATTTTGCTACTCTTTCTTTTTCCCTCCCCTTATTTCTATTTATCGCCGTGGTTGGCAATCACCCACTCTCGTAACATTGGCCGGTGTTTCCGCCGAGTCTTGAGATGTTGTAATAATAAGTAAATAAATAAAAAGAATTGACCGCCACTATTCAGCCTGGTCTACACCACACAGCTATGAAGTGGCTTTTTCTGGCCAGTGAATCCCTACTTTTGGTCTTTTTCATATTTTTTCCGCACACACATCACACCACATACTCCGGCATGCACTGGCTGTTGATAACCACCCAGGAGAATGAAAGGAAAGTCAGGTGGAGTCTGAGAAAGAGAAGAAAGACCTGGTCCTGGTCCTGGTAAACACTGCCATTACGGTCACGTGTCCCCTTACGGGGCCGACAATATAGAACGACGAGCGGGACCATGTTCAAGAGAACCATCTCCAGCAGCGATGGATCTGGCTTATCATCGGAAACGATTCCTCTCACCTCTGCCGCTAGAACTGTTCCATCACTCTCCACAACAGAGCAAACATTCCATGAGCCAACGCTCAGAGTCGTTCCAAGTCGTCGTCTTCGTGCGGTAGTTTGCTCCACTCGCGGGCTTGCAAAGCCTCGCGAAGGACTCCGAGGTGGGGGCGACGAGGAGAGTGTCGGCATCGTAACTATCCGACCAAGTCTCCTGTCGGTGAATACCCCACCTCAGGCACTGTTGGCCTGGACGGCTGGGGACACCCCAGGCCGTCCACAACGGCGAGAACAAGCACGGACGGAGGCCAGAAACAAGAGCCCGGAAAATTACAACCGTCCTCCACCAGAGCAGAGAAGAAAGACACACACACACACACACCCACACACATACACACACACCTTGAACCTTGAACGCCCATTGCCGTAGCAATGATAGCGATGGCTTCCTCACGCTGAGGCTCTAAACTCGAAATCTGCAGTATGGCGCATGCCGCTTGAGGTCGCCAGGACGACGGAACACTCTGTCACAGCGGTAGTCTGGGGCTTCCTTCTGGACCCTCTGTCGACAACACTGAAACCAGGTGGATCTCTCCTGCGCTGTGTCATACCAGTCCGCTTCAGGTAAACCGATGACAGCAAAGTCCGAGGACACAACATCCCGCCAGCGCTTCTTGGGACCATGTTGCGGGCGTTTGCAGGGCAGTTCGCCGAACAGCATCTGCTTGGGCAGCCGGGTCTCCTTCATCCGTGCAACATGACCAAGCCACCGCAAGCGGTGCTTCCTGATCACATCGGCCATGTCGACGTCCACCCCTGCCAGCTCACTCAGCGATGCTGACGACAATCTCTCCTCCCATTGCTCACGACGAGAGATACCGAGAATTGTGCGAATACACTGATGGTGAAAGGTATTGAGTCGGCGAATATGACCCGCTTTGATGGGCCATGTCTCCGCACCGTAGAGAAGAGCAGGAAGGACGATAGCACGATACACCAGCCGCTTGGTGTGGACCGAGAGATGTACGCACTGAAATATCGGAGACCTGAGCACGCAGAACAGCCGGGACGCCTGCGCCAAACGAGCAGCGAGGTCCGCACCCACCGTTCCGTCAGAAGAGAGCACGCTGCCAAGGTACCGGAACCCGTCCACCATGTCAATCCTGCTATCACCACCGAGTTGAACGGGATCAACTGATGTTGGTTGACCCACCGCCATGCCCTTCGTCTTCCTAATGCTGACGGTCAGTCCCCATCGCTGTGCACACAAAATGAACTCGGACGTCATGCACTCAAATCTCTCTCTGGTGGTTGCATACAACGCTGCATCATCGGCGAACTGGGAATCAGTCACCCTCGTCGCGGATAACCGGGACTTCGCCGTGCGGTCCCCAACCAGCTTGCGACCGTTTCTGAACAGCAGGTCAACTCCAGCGTCTGGACAACGTGCGCGCCAGTCCGCAACCACCACACTGAAATACAGGTTGAAGAGGGTGGGTGCTAGGGTACATCCTTGACGCAGCCCATTAGTCACAAAGATGTTGTCGGAAAGCTTACCGTTGACTCGCACCTTCGCAATCATACCCTCATGAAGACACACACACACATACACACACATTATACACACACACATAGACACACACATACACACACACATACACACACACACACACGCACACACACACACGCACACACACACGCACACACACACATACACACACACACGCACACACATACACACCGGTCCTGTCCTGTAGTGTAGAGCTACTGCGGCAGGTGTAGCCGTCCAACCAGAGCCATTCAGGATCAAGAGTAGAACGACTTTGTTATACCATCAACGGGGTTATATGGGACAGAAGTGTAATCCAAGGTGAACATGCAACACAGGTGTGATGTAACACAACGTAAGTGGGAACGTGTAGTAGGATGCACAGTGTGAGTGTGTGAATCTGTTACACCACCCCCCTCGTCAGCAAAGGTGAGCCGGGCTAAACACGAGTACGTAAGCATTATAATACCAGTAAATCAATATTATTGGTTCGAAAATAATTGCTAACACAAGAGGCATTTCAAGGTATGGTAGGAAGTAATACTCAACGCAGGAAAGGCGGCTATTGACGACGCTTCGTTTTCAAGTAACTCTGCAGCGGAATAATTTCCTTGTTAGACTCGTCCAATAAATGTTCGATAGGCTCCCAGCTGTTCTCACTGTGGCCACGCCATTGAACTAGATACTCCATGCGGCCCCTCCGTTTCCGTTCATCGACGACCGCGTCTACAATATAACGCGTGTTGCCGTCCAGATCCGTTATTGGCGGCGGAGGCGGCTGTTGCCGTCCTGGTAAAGAGTTCTCCTCATACCGCCTCAGAGCTGACACATTAAACACCGGATGACAACGCATATTGGCAGGAAGTAGCAACCGGAAGGCATTGGCACCAACCTTCTCAGTTACAGGGAATGGACCATACCATTTGGAACGCAGCTTAGGGGACGGCTGATTCCGCGCCTCGGGAGTAATGAGGAAATCCCTATAGACCAGAACACGGTCACCAACCTTTATAGCACTGGGGGCACGAGTGTTGTCCGCATACAAGGCCTGCCGCGCCTGAGCCGCTACAATAGCATCCTTAGCAACGCGTAACGCATCCTGTTGCTCCTTCACCCAATCAGAGTGTCCGACTCCCATACGATCACCCAGCAAATCCGCTGGGGCTCGGGGGTGAAACCCAAAATTCAAATAAAATGGGGTATGCGATGTAGAGGAATGGTGGGCACTATTGATGGAGAACTCGCAAAGAGGCAATAGCTTATCCCAATTATTGTCATGCTTATGGTTAATGAATGCACGGAGGATGTCTTTAACCAGCCTATTCACCCTCTCCGTCAATCCATCTGTTTGGGGATGGTTTGCCGTGCTGAAACAAAGCTTGGTTCCCAGAAGTTGAAACACCTCCCTAAAAAAGGCAGCAGTGAACCGAGGATCTCTATCTGAGACAATGGATGAACTCAAACCATGCAACCGAAAAACGTTAGCTATGTACAATTCAGCACTGCCCTTGGCATCAATGGATGTGGTAGTCGGTACCAAATGAACGCATTTAGTCAGGCGGTCCACAAAGGTATAAATAGCATCATGTCCAGCAGCTGTCCTAGGAAGACCCGTGATAAAATCCATGGCGATATCCTCCCACGGGCCTTTGGGTATTGGTAATGACTGCAGCAGGCCCGTGCGCAGCCTCCCCGGTTTAGTTCGCTGGGAAATATCGCAAGACTTCACGAAACGTTTGACATCGAGTCCCATTTTCGGCCAATAGAAAATTTTTGCCAAGCGTGAATACGTGCGGTCACGCCCTGGGTGACCTGCCGTAACACAGTCATGGTTCTCCTGTACCAATTTCAGTCGTAGGGTACACCTCGGTATGCATAAACGGTTGCTAGGAGACGCCTTCAAGTAGAGGAACCCGGGGTCGTTGTCGATGAAGTACTGACTATGCACATTGTCACTGTCGGGGTGCTTCATTCGTTCCATAACTACACTCAGCTCAGGGTCCACGGCATAACTGTCCAGTATCATGTTGGCTATATCGTCATTGACCTCTAAGGTATATTCTATGGCGTTTAGTCGAGCTTCAGGCAGAACCACATGATCTTCGTCCCTTAAGTCCGGGCGGCGTGACAACGGATCCGCCACGTTCTCCTTGCCAGGTTTATGGTGAAAAGTGTAATCAAAGTCCGCAAGAAATTCAACCCAACGTGACTCCCTTTTCGTGAGATTTGATTTTGTCAGTAAGTAGACTGCTGCTCGGTTGTCTGTGAAAACGTCAAAGTGTTCAAACGAATAAATGTGCCACATCCGGAGGGCGGACACAACTGCTAACGTTTCTCGTTCCGACGCTGTGTAGTTCCGGTCCGCCGAGGAAAGCTTTCGACTGCCGTACGCCACTGGCAACCAACAACCAGGTTCCTCCTCCTGCGAG
Organism: Sycon ciliatum; assembly: GCF_964019385.1. Lineage (NCBI taxonomy): Eukaryota > Metazoa > Porifera > Calcarea > Leucosolenida > Sycettidae > Sycon > Sycon ciliatum. The sequence continues at coordinate 1,406,856 of NC_088655.1, read as the reverse complement.
AGCACCCCCGCGATTGCAAAATCGCAAGCATCAGTTTCAACTCGGAAAGGTTTTGACACGTCTGGAAGTCTCAAAATAGGGGGATTTAGCAGTGCCCTTCGTAACTCCTCGAATGCTGCCTGGGCCTCACCAGTCCATGAGAACCTGGTGTATTTACCCGTTAACTCCTCCAAGGGCTTGGAAATATATGAATAGTGTCTAATAAAGCGACGGAAGTAATTGGTAAACCCGAGAAATTGTCTCACGTCTTTCACCGTACATGGGGTGGGCCAATCACGAACTGCAGCCAACTTCTCCGGATCAGGGCTAATCGAGGAACCGGTCAAACGGTGAACCAAGAATAGAATTTCTTCCACCGCAAACTCGCATTTCGGTAACTTTCAGAATAGTTGGTTAGCGCGGAGGGTAGTCAGAACGGTTCGAATGTGCTCAATGTGCTCTTCAAGGGTTTTGCTAAAAATCAGAATATCATCCAGGAACACTACCACGAATTGGCGCAAGTACGGCTGCAGAATGGAGTTCATCAGTGATTGGAAAGTTGCCGGGGCATTAGTCAGACCAAACCCCATGACCCTGAACTGGTAGTGGCCAAACGGGGTGTTAATTGCCGTTTTCGGCACATCCTCCTGTTGTATCCTGATTTGGTTGTATCCTGTGCGAAGATCAAGCTTCGAGAAATATGCACTGCCCTGCACTGTCTCGAATAGGTCCTCAATGTAAGGGAGGCAGGCCTTATTCTTAATTGTTATTCTATTAAGTTCCCTCCAGTCACACACCATGCGAAGAGATCCATCTGATTTCTTCACAAAGAACACAGGAGCCCCATAGGGCGACTTACTCGGCTCTAAGAAGCCTCTCCGGAGCAGCTCCTCAATCTGCTTCTGGAGCTCGTCTAGCTCCGGCTTCGGAAGGCGGTATGCCGGTCGTGATGGTGGCGCTGTCCCTTCCGCCACCTTTATTTCATGGTCGACCGTTCGCTCTGGCGGTAGTTGGTCAGGGAGCTCGTCCGGAAATAGGTCGTCGATTGCACGTAGCAGAGCATTCAGCTCACTTCCGAAGTGAGTTCCTTCCTTGTCACGGATAGGTGGTGGATCTTGGCCCGGCGCATCATCCTCCATAGAGACCCAGGCTACATACGCTTCGTCCCCTGAACGAATAGCGGCATTCGCTTGTGCTGCCGAGATGAAGTGGAATTCTGCGAACTCGGCGTCCTCGCCAGCTTCGTGGCCTCGAGCCACGAAGGTGTCCTCCTGGATCTGCACCTTTTTACTCCGGAAGTCGATCGCTGGGTTGTGGGGAGACAGCCACGGCATTCCCAAGATGGCGTCGTAGAGCGCCAGTGGCAGCACGGTGAAGGTCTGGGTTTTGCTGAAGTCAGCTACCATCACTTTTACAGGCCCGGCAGTTTCCAAAGGCTGTGTACGAGACGAGCCATCTGCTAATGTGACCTTCAGCTCCTTGGTCGCCGTGTCAGTCTTCAGGTTATGTCTCCTGACGAACTCCGACGACAAAAAATCGTGGGGAGAGCCAGGGTCTATTAGCATGGTAGCCTTCCTCCCATTCACCTTCCCAGTGACACATAGCAGATCGTGCTCTGCGCCCATCGCCACGCTGCTGATGTGCGCCTTAGGCGTAGCGTCAGAACTCTCCACTGCAGGATCGCTTGCGCTGTCTCCTTCCTCAACACTCAGGCCCTCGAACCTATTGAACACAATGAGTGGTGTGGGTGCCTGAGTATCCACCGCCAGTGAGCGCACTCCCTTCTTCAGTGGCTGGAAGCGTTTGGGGAATTCACGATGACTGGACAGTTTCTGGCAATATGTCCAGGCTTCCTGCATGAGTAACATATGGGCTCACTCTTACGGTTAGATTGCTGCTGCTGACGTCCCCATGGACTGACAGGTTGCCTCGGTGTACTGGCCTGAGCGTGAGGTGCAGGACCCGGGTGCCTCGACCGACGAATGCCTGTGCCTGTGGTGGCTGGCCTGTTCCCTCCATACTCCTGATGCCTGCATGGCTGCCATGCGTGCGGCACGAATGGCCTGGCCTAGTGTTGTCGAGTGTTCCCGAAGAGCCGAGTGACCGATTGCTGCATGCAGGCCCCTCACGAACAGCACCGCCTTCGAATGGTCATTCAGGTCGTTCACCTGAAGGCAGAGGTTAGTGAATTCCTGTACGTATGCGTCCAGGTTGCCGTGCTGTACCAGTCCAAACAGCTTGAGGCGCGCTTCCTCCTGTTCATGGACTGGGCCATACACGTCGCCGAATGACTGTTTTAGCGTCGGCCAGTCGTGGATGCAGGCGCCGGAATCCAATACCGACATCAGCCAAAGCCTGGCGTTGCCTTGTAGGTAGCTGGCAGCGAATCGCACCTGCTCCTGGTCGTCGTTGACGCGCTGTGACACCATGGCGAGCTCGATAGCGAAGACCCATTCCCTGAAGTCCGCAGGGTTGCCCGAAAACACCGGAGGCCTATTGACTGTCCCATCAAATTTCCTGTCGAGCAGTCGTTGGTCCGTGCGCCGTTGAGGTCCTTGAGGTGTATCCGTCGTTGCGGCAGTTTGTACCCGTCGGCGCGCTCCGTCCTTGTAGCGGTCATACCGAGCTAACAGAAGGGTGGCCACGCATACCAGCAAACAAAAAATCTCGACAACCATCCTTTGCTACCAGCGTAACCATCCAACCAGAGTGATTCAGGATCAAGAGTAGAACGACTTTATTATACCATCAACGGGGTTATATGGGACAGAAGTGTAATCCAAGGTGAACATGCAACACAGGTGTGATGTAACACAACGTAAGTGGGAACGTGTAGTAGGATGCACAGTGTGAGTGTGTGTGAATCTGTTACAGCAGGGGTCACGTGGGCACCGGAGGGGCATCAGAGAGGAAGATGGAGCATGCAGCCTGATGACGCCGGAGATGGTGGGGAAAACGGAACCGGAGAGAACACACGCATGCATGACTGAATGAATTACGCTGCTGGGCAGTCGGGCGCGGGCCAGTCCTCGAGCACTGGTGACGACCGCGGCCTTGCGCAGTGCGAAAGCAGCGGGCACACACACAGCACACTGCGCAGCACAGCAGTCATCTTGTACATTGACTTGCCGGGACTCGGGAGGCTGAGGCGGAGGTGCGGAACAGCGATGAACAGCTAGACCACCCTTGCTTCGAAACCAACGCCCACAGTTTCCACAGGGGCAAGTCCCTCGCTGCTCAGCAATCGGCTTGGTCCGCTCAACCACACATTTGTGGCGAGCACGATCTCCAGGGCGCGAGAATGACCGATTGCAATCCGCACATACCACTGGGTCGGGCTGAGGCACATTCTCCACAGGCTCAGCGTACATAGCCCGCCAGTCAGCGCGGGACTCACAGGCAATAGGGAACCATTCCTTGGTGAGGCCACGAACTCTTGGGTCGGAGACAACGCGATCCTTCCATCGCTTGCGGGGGCCATGTGCTGGGCAACGTACACACACACACCACACACAAACACACACACACACACACACACACACACGCGCACCTTGACCTTGACCTTGCCCATGGTGTAGCAATGATAGCGCATTGTTATTTGCTTTGTTATTTTTCCAGTCCACGACAGAATGACTGATGGCGTTTCAGGTCGCCGCTTCCATGGAACATGCGGCCGCAGGCGCAACCGTAGCCAGCAGAAAAGGGTGCATTGGGTGGTCGACGGGCAATGGCACACACACACACACACACACACACCTCAGACCTCAGACCTGCCCATCGCGGAAGCGATGGTAGCGAACAGCTATATTAGACATAGCAACTTGTGCTGGGATTACACAACGACAGTGGCCACTAATTTTAGCCTGGGATCCACCACACAGCTGATTGAAGTGACTTTTCTGGCCAGTGAATCCCAAATTTTCATTTATCCATTTTTCTCCTTCTTTTTGACACACACCACACCACATACTCCGGCATACACTGGCTGCTGGTGACAACCTAGGATTATGAAAGAAGAGCTAGGAGAATGAGAAAGAGAAGAAATACGTGTGCGACAATAATCGTCGGGAATTGAACCCGCAACCTCTGGATTGGAAATCGACTGCACATGCCACTGCACCATATGGGACACACAAACACACACACTCACACACACACACACACACACACACACACACACACACACACACACACACACACACACACACACACAGCTGAAAGAGAATGATATATTATAACATTCTTACGAGTACAGTTTGACGATGGTAAGCGATACCATGGAGGTAAAACTATCTATCAACCTTGTCACTACAACCTCTTTCTATCTTGTGTTTACTTTAGTATTTGTATGAGATTTCTACGTGTGTATTGCGTTCCATGATGAAGGTATTTGATACAGTGTGACATGCTGGAGTATTGAAAACACGAGAGATAATCTATGTATAGTGTTTATGATGATTGAGACCTGGACATACCTGTCATGTCCATGTCAATCTATCCACTTCTCCCTGGCTTAGCTTGTCTGACCCACTGTCCGTTATGTATGGAGTACCGCAATGTTCAATACATCCTGACCTACATTTCTCACACTCTACATATCTGATATACACATGACGTAATATTTATTACATGAATAAACTACTTCCCACTAGTACGTTTGCTCGCAGCTTAGGCATCTTGTTTGCACATGACAGTTGACACTGCTGCTCTGGCAATCTCTGACATCTCGTTGGATCATCTTGTCACGCGTAGTGTTGCAGGCTGGCATCAACACCACTGTTCTATACGTACTTGTACAAACCATAATGTCTAGTGATAACAACACTACATTCATTCATTCCCAGAACGCTATGCTGTACCGCAGTCATTTCTCATCACTAAGACCGACAGAGAGACAGAGAGAGAAACAGAGGGACAGAGAGAGAGAGAGAGAGAGAGAGAGAGAGAGAGAGAGAGAGAGAGAGAGAGAGAGAGAGAGAGAGAGAGAGAGAGAGAGAGAGAGAGAGAGAGAGAGAGAGAGAGAGAGAGAGAGAGAGAGAGAGAGAGAGAGAGAGGGAGAAAGAGAGAGAGGGAGAAAGAGAGAGAGAGACAGAGACAGAGAGAAACAGAGAGACAGAGAGAAAGAGGGAGACGGAGAGAGAGAGAGACAGAAGGAGGGAGAGGGAGAGGGAGGGAGAGAGAGAGAGAGAGAGAGAGAGAGAGAGAGACAGAGAGCGATGTGGCGTCCACGTATAGTATGGATCATCGTTGACGTTGGGGTGAAGCGGTCCGTTACCCTGGAGTAGTTCCGAGGCGCAACACCAACACAACAAATGTATCTTCTACCTCTTCTCCCTTACGAACATACTTTCTCATTTTCCATTCTTACTTAGGAGACTCCCTTCGATAGGCATCTAATTGCCTCTGGAGGATCCGTGAAATAGAAATCAATCAAACAAAACACAACCAGCATTGGGAAAAAGATGTTAGAAAAGACAATGTAGACATTATGACAAGACAGAGACTATCCACAATACTCTATCCTAGCATGCAAGCAACATGCCAATTCAATAGTTGGCCGCTCCGGTTCACGTTCCGATCTTACCCAACGCGAAGCAGAATCTATGGAGGTTGAACGACGACGACTCGGTACAACGGCAGTTCATCCTTGAACCGTCACGCCGAACGTGGCCTTCCCCGTGTTGTCCTCACCACATCTAGTGAACAGCTCACTGAGACAGTCGCAGACCAACGGTCCCTTCCCATTGTCTCTGGACACATACAAAGAGAGACCCGAGGACGTCATTTTGCCACAGCAACTTGAGTTTTCTCCTTCAGCAGCAGGACGGCAACGAGGCAGTGCAGCTCCAGCTCGACAGCATTCCGAGTTCGCCAAATACAGCAAAACCGTCATCAAGCTTTGTCAGCTCGACCGTCAGAGAAGAGGATTTACGCTCGCGCACCCAGACGATTGGGCTTACGGAACTACAGGACGTACGGACAGATCTCGCACTCTCAGACTGCTTGCCCGCAGCGCAGAGATGACTTGTGCAGCACCTGCGCGCGACCTATCTATTCACCGACGAGGATAGGCGCCTCATCGCCATATCCGGCGACATTCTCCACGCAAGTGCGCAAGCTGGTTCCGCTCCCAACAGGAGACAAAATACCACTAGCGGTGGGAGTAACAATCGATAACACAGAGGAAGAGGTAGAGACCGCGGTACACAGCGTTACGGGTAGGTATGATCATCGTAGACACAACGGAATGGGCAAGGATCGGTGCTTGGGCAATTATTCTGGACTGGTTGAGCAATGGTTTCTCGATAACATTCAAACAACACCAGCCAGCGTTCCACCAAGGCAATAGGCCAATGACGAAGGAGAGCAGAGAGTTCATCACAGCTCATATACAAGAATTACTCCTGCAGGGAGCAATTGAGAGGACACAAACACCAACATATTGCATCTCTCCAATAGCAACGCTGCCAAAGAAAAATGGAAAACGAAGCATTATTTTGAACCTAAATCGCCTGAACCGGTGTGTAGTTGCATCACGCTTCAGGTACGAGAAACCTGGACACACTGCAGGAGATCATAAGCAGGCGACTGGTGTAGCTAGCTGGACCTGCAAAACGGTTTCTTGCGCGTGTCGATGCACACTGAGTGTCGGCCATACCTTGGGTTCCAGTGGAACAGTAGCTATTACCATTATCGCGTCCTTGCATTCGGACTATCAACCAGACCATGGGCAGTCATGAAAACCATGCGGGAAGTAATGAGGCACATAAGATAGTCACTGGGTGCCAGAGTAACGTCCTACGTAGACGATTGGTTGCTTATCAAGGCTTATCTCCTGGAGTGCACCTTGGTAACAGAGCAAGTGACGGCGCTGTTTCGCCAACTCCAACTCCAGATCGACAAGGAGAAGTCTTCACTTCATCCAGGTCTGAGTGTGGTGTAACTGGGGATACGTTGGGACACGTCATCACGCCATGTGCTGGTCCTAGTGCCGTCAGACAAACTGCGCACGATTCAAAGGACAAAAAGCCGACTCCTGAGGGATTCACACGAGAGATCAGTCCCATGCACGAGTCGTTGCACAAGTTGCTGGACGAATAACTGCAGTGACAAAGGCTGTTACGCCAGCAAGACTCATGCTACGGGCATTATACGGATACGTGGCGAAGGCTCGCAGCCTACACAGCCTACAAACGCGGTACGTGACAACACCTTGACCAAACGTAACGATGATAACGGATGCCTCGGACTACGGATGGGGCATGAGGTTGTAGCACGGCATGTCGGCGAGAAGCTTCTGGCCGAACCCACATGCCATGCATATCACGGAGAAATAGCTAAGGGCAGTAGTGTTATCGCTGAAGGCCATAGAACAAGCAAACCGAGCGCTAATCAAGGACAAGATGGTGATGATCAGATCATACAGTGTAACTACAGTCTACCAGCTAAACAACCCGGGGGAACGCTAGGAAGATATGATGGCCGTAACTCGTCCAATCAATGTCATAACCTCGCGGCTCAAGACAACCCTCCTGGTAAAGCACATCCCAGCTGCAGACAATCACGAAGGGATCGCCTCAGGCGCATAGGAGAGCCCCGCGACTGGTCACTGAACCGCGGTATCTTCCAGAAAATACACAGAGAACTGTGACCAGACGATGTGGATCGCTTTACCAACTGTCAGATCACACAGTTACCTTCATACAACTCACGGTGGTCGGACGAGGAGACGGAAAGCAGTAGATACACTCCTGCAAGACTGGACGGGAACCCCCAGCTATGTCAATCCTCCGTTTCCACCCGAAACAGGGGGTAACGTAAACAGTGATTGCCCCCGTCTGGCCAGCACAGCCCTGGTACCAAGAATTCGTAGGCATGGCCGTGGAACCATCGCTGATAAACACGAATCTTCTCGAATCTTTTCGAGCCCCGGCTATAGCATCGTTCCGCCAGTCAGAGCTTCTACACATAAGGAAGTGGGCTATGACAGCATGCAAGGTCTGCGTAGACAACAGGCAGTGGAGAGCATTCCAAACAATTTCTTAACCCGTTCACCGCTAAGGACGTATATTTACGTATGATGTTTGCACCTATCGTACTTGGCTCGGTATCAGAGAATTGCAGCTGACCTGATCAGTTTCTCTGGTGATAAAGTTTGCCTGATCTTGGACCTCGTAAGCAGCTTCCTCGAATTCGTAACCAGATCATCTTCTCGACCAGAACCAACACTTCGGCTAGTCCGTGTCGCCATTGCGTTCCTGGCTGACATACGGGGTAGCCCAATACCAGATAACGCAGCACTGCACCGTGTTCGTGTACACACAGGTCTTGTGACATCTCGTTCATGGAAGCCGCGCCAGACAACGCCGAACGCTGACGTCTAAAGGAGTATGACCTACATTCGTGACATTGGCCTATCAGTGGAATTGCCGGTTACACAGCTATATGCACAAAGACGTTGACACTGCTTTGCCTCTCAGCCCTGTGCCGGCCATCAGATGTAGCATTAGTCCCAGTACCACCATCTATCTCCACACCAGCGATAACGACACAGAAACTAGCAAATATGCTTGAGCTCGACTCAGGTTAGGCGGCATCGCATGGGTCGAGGCTGGCTTGGAAATAAACTTCTTTGGCTCCAAAGGGGACAAGGGTATGTGAAGCAATGCAGTGGTGATCGAGCATGCTACAGAACTACGCCCCGTTGCCACATAGTGACAGACATGAACAAAACTGCGGCTGCATGGGAAAAAAACGGTAGACAACCACCCCGTGTTCATCACACGCAGACAGCCATATAGAGGATTGGTGTCCGCTTCAACCGCACAGTTGTTGTCACAGAAACACTCCGGCCAGCAGCAAGGAATCTCTGCTCGATCACTCCGCCCTACCGGAGCACGAAAGGCAATTGCAAGTTCCGTCGAGCTCAGCCTGGTCCAGCGGCGTGGGCGGTGGAAAAACTCAGATGTATTCCAGCGAGTGGCGACATTATGCCGGAATCACAAGTCCAGCTACAGATGCCATCCTTTCATGACATGAAAATAATTATATTCCTTTACGGCTTATCTATGTCGAGCATTAACAGATTCTAGTCATCACTCCAAACATATTGAACTCTGCCATGCATCCATCATTCTTTGTGTCCCATCCATGCATCTCGTTTCACTCACCATAGTAGCAGAGGGTTGCTGTGTAGATAACTGGTATTACTTTAGCAATACATATAGTTACCACACAGCAGCCCGATACTTTCCCTCAGTGACAATCTACACAATTGTTTTGCTGTTTTCGCGTTGGATCTCAGGACACTGCTTCCTGTGGCCGGAATTTGGTGGAACTTTCGATACTGTCAAATCAGATTGTCTGGGTTTTTTAAATAAAGAGAAAAGCAGCACCACGTGACATGGACCCAGCCGAGCTTTCCATCAGAGGTTTCCTAAGGCACATGGAATGCACTATGAGAAGGACAGGGATATGGCAGAATCCTAAATACAACATCTCCCAAGCAAACCCCCACGTGCTAAAGTTATTACAAGAGAGTAAAGATATCGTGGTCACCCGAAGTGATGAAGGAGGTGAGATGCTGATGATGAAGACGGAAGACATGTATTGAATACACTCTGCAAGAAGCACCTTGTCGACTCAACAACATACTGTAAACAAATCACTTCAAACTCAACAACATACTGTAAACAAATCACTTCAAACTCAACAACATACTGTAAACAAATCACTTCAAACTCAACAACATTCTGTAAACAAATCCCTTTAAACTCAACACCTACTGCTTAACATCAGTCGACCTCAAATAGCTACTCAGACTCAGTGACTTCTACACAACAACGTGTTCCAGCACCCGACCCTTGGAACGTTCAGGCAGATAAGGGGGTTGGCAATGAGTAGCCGACTGAGCGGCACATTAGCCATTGTCATCATGGACCGCTTTGAACAACATAACATCTACCGAGACATCTGACAGAAGAATGGCACAGCGTTACACTAATGCCTTGCAAAGTATCGTGGGCGGTGGAAAACTGCGTGTACAGATATCACATGTGAGTGGCTTTGCTCCAGTCTCCATACAGAACTGCAGAATATATGGACAGCGTCATGGCAGATGATTCGCCATACCTGCCCATCCTGGACAATGGAACTG
>NC_088655.1:1296721-1391721 GCF_964019385.1 Sycon ciliatum | reverse complement strand
GCAGCATAGCAGCGGGATGAAGGAGACTCTCGCACGGCCGTGCCAGCTCGGCATCCACCTGGGATAGCGCTTCCAGCAGCACAGTGCCATTTGCAACACTGCCGTTCTCCATCCACACCGTCAGGAGAGTCTTTAGGAATAGCGCGTCTGTGGGCTCTCGGCTGATGGGCATGGAACGGCGCACACGTTGCCCACCATGGCCCTTGCCACGGTCATGCCGAGGAATGAGGAGAATGTCGGCGAGGACTGTCATGTGCTCAGCCTTCAGTACCTCGCAGAGACGGTCGTGGACCTTGGCCATCTCCATCTCACCGGTCAGGACACTTGAGTCGTTGCGCATGTCCTCAGCTAGCTTAGCGGCAGTGGCAGCACGTCTAGCGGCAGTAGCAGCATGTTTGGTAGCCTCCCTAGTCGCGTTGGAAGCCCACTCCTCTTGCCCGTCACTAGCCCGTCTGTTAGCTTGTTTGGTGGATTCGTCGGCCATACCGCTAGGATCCAGTGGTATGGGATCCACACACTGCACACGCCATAGCTCCTCCATGATGGTCAGCGACACGTCTTCCGGGCATAGAGCAATGAGAAACTTCCAGAACATTGCCATATGACCATCGTACGCGCCCAGTCGCTGTACCAGTGCAATGGCATGATGTCTGTCTTGCACAACGCATTCTGCCTGGAACCATGCCGCGAGGAACTCCTGCAGTGACAGATGGCAGAAGCGGTATTGCCGAGCGTCCGTAGACATTGTGCCCTGGCATGTTTGCAGAAGACCCAAGCTCATTGCATCCTTGCTCAAGTGGGAGTTAATGAGGTCGGACGTGTTGAACACCATCCTTTTCACCAGCAGCATGCGAAACGCAAAACGCCCCAGTTCCTGTAGCGATTGGACCACTTTGCTGGGTGCCAGTGAAATCGACTCGCAAACCGCACCACCAGCACGCTCTACGACACGGCGCAGTAACGATTCGTACAGGGATGCGCTGCACTTCCACACACCTTTGCCGCTCTTGAAAAGCTCACATGTTAGGGCTGCAAACATGGGAGTTGCCATAAGACATGACACATCCGGCTTGCTCTGCAGCTCTGCCAGCAGAATTTCAGCGCGTTGTTTACCGAGGACCTTCTCCGCGTACTCCCTCACGTTTTCCGGTGAGAAACCCAGTACTTGGATCTTCTGCTGATATTTGCCACACTGCGATAGTTGATATGCATCCTGGCATGGACGGCTTGTGACGATCACGTGTGTCTTCACCATGCCCTCACGTTTCAGCAAATGTCTCATGAACTTACTGCAGCTGGCGAAATCACATTCGTCCAAGCCGTCCATGATGACACATAGACGGCTTGGAGAGTCTTCGAAGTAGTTTGCAAGCTCCAATATCTCAGTCTGCGACAGGCCCAGGGTGTCCAGTTTCACAGTCAACAGCTCAGCAAGACTAGTGGCAGCTCTCACCTCTTTTTCACGGAGCTCCAGTCCTACGACTAGATCGAATTCCTCCTGCCACAGTTCGCCTCTGCTCCACAGGTATAGAACCATGAGCAGAAACACTGTGGTCTTGCCACTACCAGCAGATCCGTACGCCAGTACATTCCGTAACACCTTGCCACAGAGATTCGGTCGCTCGGTCGCTGTAGCTGCTGGTGCAGATTTTCCTTTTGAATGGGTAACGTCGTCAACACTCGAACCTGCGGCACGAAACAGGTTCTTCAATTCAATTCGATCGGCTTTGCTAAATTGCACTGCGTGTTGACGTCTCTCGGCATACGTCGAGAACGCTTCATCAAAGTCTCTTTTCAATTCCTTTTCAGGCACAAACGCCAAATTCACGAATATCTGTTCGAGCGGAATGTGATCATCGGAAGCGAGGCCGCCGCTCAGCTGAACTCCCGACTCTTCAGCCTGTTCCAACAACTTCTTCTTAGCTTTCACCAACGAAGGCAGCAGAGCCTTGCGCTTTGCGGCGGACTCCTGAGCCTTCGCATCCATTGCTTTCAAAACACAACAACAGGTCACTGGTGGGTGTGAAAGACGAAAGCCCAGTTTCTCAGTTCAGTGATGGAAATCTGATGACCTGAATGAAGTGAACGGAACAAATCTGAGTGCAGGACTGTGTGGTACAATCAAACTGACATCAGGGTGAACACGAGGCCGCGGCCGGGGCCCCGGGGGCAGGGGCTGCGCCGTGCAGGCCGGCGACTCGGTCTTTCCCCGGGGCGGCGGGGCCCCGTGCGCATTATCAGTTTTTCGCTTTTTAATTTTCGCTGGTGTCTATGTGTAGTTGTGTACATAATGCATGCAGGGAGTCGTAAAATATTAATTTACGACTCCCCGGTAGATCTATATTGACAGTAGCGGCTGCGCGGTTGCGCATGCATGCACTTCACTCCACTGTCTCCACTCCAGTGACCAAAGACTAAGTCGCGAAGGATGTGCCCGATTCGACTGTGGGAATGAGTTGAAAACCATACTTGTAGACATGGTTAGCATTTTACCGTTCACGCAATTTTCGACAGTCGGCGTGTAGACCATGTAGACGGCGAGTCTACTGGTTTTCGTGTGTTTTCGACGCGAAGGACTAAAGGGACGCTGGTCTAGGAGGGCGGCAGTTTTGCACCATGGCAACCAGGAGTGCGCGCACGCGACAGCCACCATGTACCAGCGCAAAGCGTTGTGGGCTGCGGCGACCCGGAGAGCGAATCCGGAGAGCGAATGAGACACTTCGCCGTGACCCAGGTGAGCGGCTGAGCGCATACATCTCGTTACTCAAAGACACAGGACAGAGTCAGTGCAGAAGCGAAAAAAGCACTGTCTTGAATGAACAAGACGTTGGATTAGTTCCTGAAAGTCACTCTACTTGGATTGGTTGGAACTAGCTTCTTTACACACGCTCCCTGCTACCAGCGCGGGTCTCGAACTCGGGACCTCATGATTCGCAGGCAGGCCTGCAAACCAATCGGCCATATGCGTTGGTCAGAATGGTACATGTAAACTCAAAGATCTCCTTGGCTTGGGTGCATACGGGAAACACGTTCCAGTCAATCATACTCGGTCAGATAGTACCGCTGTTCATCCAGCCCTTGCCGCTATCGCGGCGCGGGCTGGATTCCGCGGTACTGCCATCGTACTCGTGCAGGAACCTGTACTTGCAGTGCACTCAGACAGAGTCAGAGTGAGTGTTGCACGCATCATGGAACACTGAACTGAGAAACTGCACTGAACAGTAGTAGTAGGTCCGGAGAAACTGCACTGAACTGACAAACTAGGTTTTCGCTTTTCACACACGTAGATATACCTGTTGTGCTGTCGAAGCTTATGGCTGAGGGGCCTGGCGCAAAGCCCAGGGCTCTGCTGCCTTCACTGGTGAAAGCTAAAAAGAAATTGTTGGAACAGGCCGAAGAGTCGGGAGTTCAGCTGAGCGGCGGCCTCGCTTCTGATGATCACATTCCGCTCGAACAGATATTTGTGAATTTGGCCTTTGTGTCTGAAAAGGAATTGAAAAGAGACTTTGATGAAGCGTTCTCGACGTATGCCGAGAGACGTGAACACGCAGTGCAATTTAGCAAAGCCGATCGAATTGAATTGATGAACCTGTTTCGTGCCGCAGGTTCAAGTGTTGACGACGTTTCCCATTCAAAAGGAAAATCTGCACCAGCAGCTACAGCGACCGAGCGACCGAATCTCTGTGGCAAGGTGTTACGGAATGTACTGGCGTACGGATCTGCTGGTAGTGGCAAGACCACAGTGTTTCTGCTCATGGTTCTATACCTGTGGAGCAGAGGCGAACTGTGGCAGGAGGAATTCGATCTGGTCGTGGGACTGGAGCTTCGTAAAAAAGAGGTGAGAGCTGCCACTAGTCTTGCTGAGCTGTTGACTGTGAAACTGGCGAGCCAGGGCCTGTCGCAGACTGAGATATTGGAGCTTGCAAACTACTTCGAAGATTCTCCAAGCCGTCTATGTGTCATCATGGACGGCTTGGACGAATGTGATTTCGCCAGCTGCAGTTTGTTCATGAGTGACTTGCTGAAACGTGAGGGCATGGTGAAGACACACGTGATCGTCACAAGCCGTCCTTGCCAGGATGCATATCAACTATCGCAGTGTGGTAAATATCAGCAGAAGATCCAAGTACTGGGTTTCTCACCGGAGAACGTGAGAGAGTATGCAGAGAAGGTCCTCCGTAGACAGCGCGCTGAAATTCTGCTGGCAGAGCTGCAGAGCAAGCCGGATGTGTCATGTCTTATGGCAACTCCCATGTTTGCAGCCCTAACATGTGAGCTTTTCAAGAGCAGCAATGCCGTGTGGAAGTGCAGCGCATCCCTGTACGAATCGTTACTGCGTCGAGTCGTAGAGCGTGCTGGTGGTGCGGTTTGCGAGTCGATTTCACTTGCACCCAGCAAAGTGGTCCAGTCGCTACAGGAACTGGGGCGTTTTGCGTTTCGCATGCTGCTGGTGAAAAGGATGGTGTTCAACACGTCTGACATCATCAACTCCCACTTGAGCAAGGATGCCATGAACTTGGGTCTTCTGCAAACATGCCAGGGCACAATGTCTACGGACGCTCGGCAATACCGCTTCTGCCATCTGTCACTGCAGGAGTTCCTGGCGGCATGGTTCCAGGCAGAATGCTTGGTGCAAGAAAGACATCACGCCATTGCACTGGTACGGCGACTGGGCGCGTACGATGGCCATATGGTAATGTTCTGGAAGTTTCTCATTGCTCTATGCCCAGAAGACGTGTCGCTGATCATCATGGAGGAGCTATGGCGTGTGCAGTGTGCGGATCCCATACCACTGGATCCTAGCGGTGAGGCCGACGAATCCACCAAAAAAGCTAACAGATGGGCAAGCTACGGGCGAGAGGAATGGGCTTCCAACGCGACGACGAAAGCCGCCAAACATGCTGCTACTGCCGCTAGACGTGCTGCCACCGCCGCTAAGCTAGCCGAGGACATGCGCAACGACTCAAGTGTCCTTACCGGTGAGATTGAGATGGCAAAGGTCAACGACCGACTGTGCCAGGTACTGAAGGCTGAGCACATGACAGTCCTCGCCGACATTCTCCTCATTTCTCGGCATGACCGTGGCAAGGGCCATGGTGGGCAACGTGTGCGCCGTTCCATGCCCATCAGCCGAGAGCCCACAGACGCGCTATTCCTAAAGACTCTCCTGACGGTGTGGATGGAGAGCGGCAGTGTTGCAAATGGCACTGTGCTGCTGGAAGCGCTATCCCAGGTGGATGCCGAGCTGGCGCGGCTGTGCGAGGGTCTCCTTCATCCCGCTGCTGTGCTGCTGAGTCATGAATCCCTGCAAGCTGCTGCTTCTCGCATTGTAAGTCTAGCTGATGCTGCTGTTGCTGCTGATGAATCTTCTCCTACACGTAGGTTTTTTGTTCATCTTGTTGTGGCATATCATGAGCATGCAGAGTATCACGGTGTGTCCTGCAACTGGACACACCCTTTCTTTCGTGCTATGCTTGCATCAAAGCTCAATCTTCGTGGCGTTTCTCTTTCTTCTCATGAATGTGTTGCTCTCAGTTCTTTACTGTGTGGCTATACATGTAGTGATTTGGAGGAAGTCCACCTCTACGATTGTAGCATTGGTGATGAGTCATTTCACAGCTTATCAGCAGGCTTACAGAAATGTAGCAGTGTACATGTACTAGATCTATGGGGGAATGCTATTCATGATGGTCAGGCATTGTCCTCCGTGATTTCAGCCATGTCTGGTAGTCTTGTGGATGTGAGTGTCGGTAGTAACCCTGTTGGTGTGATTGGTTTTGTGTGGGTGTGCTGTGCACTTAGTCAGTGTAAGAATGTACACAGTGTCGATGTCCAGTACATGTATAGTGATGGTGCTGCACCGTTGTCTGTACTCTGTGATATGTTGGAGCAATGTAAACAGCTGGAAGAGTTGTTGGTAGGTGGGAATGTGTTTGTGGGTAGTGAGGATGATGAATTAAGATTCATTGAAGCAGTGAAGGTGTGTACACAGTTACGTGTACTTTCGGTGTATGACTGTTGCTTGAGTGAGAATGTTTGTTCTCAACTTGTCACTGTGTTCACAGAGAGGGGGTGTCGGAATGGCTTGTTGGGTGTGTGAGTATGTAGACTGGCTGTGTAAGTGTAATGTGACTGTGACAATGTATGTTGTGTTGTAATTTGACCACACAGCCATGTAAACTCAGTAAATTTGTTGTGAATTCTTGAGACAATGTAAAGTTTTGTATTGTTTTGTTCCCCTGTATACCCCCTACCCCTAAACCCTGACCATGGATAGGTTTTTTTGCCTGTTTTTCTTCTTGTACATATTATGTTTTTGCTTGCTGCTTGCCTGCTTACTACTCTAATGTTGAGGACTGTTGTGAATAGATTTCTGATGTTTTCATGCCTATAATCATATCTGCTGCTACTGCTATGCTATGTTGTTTTTTCATCATTGATTTATGAACTGCTAGTAATTTCTATGTGTGTTTACAATTTTCTATATGTAATTGTTTAAAATCTTGTAGGACGCATCACGCAGCTTCATAAGTAAAAAATTGGTTGTGAGCAACACTGGCTCACACTCAAATCACTGCTTTTCACCTTAAAATAATATATTTCAACGTTTCGGTCATGAAATAACCATCATCAGGAATGAAGTGGGCACACCGGTTAGGATGGGTTAATAAATGAGGAGCGCTGCGAACTGATAACAAATCACACCTGCATGCACTATGACGAGAGAGAGAACAAAAGGACAAAACATCACCAAAAAACCAGGTATAGAAATAACGCAATACGCGACTAATATGGCACAGGTACAGGCAACAAACAGAATGTACATGTGCACTAGGTGCGTGCAGACATGTAATTGCAGGCGCTAGCAACAACAGTAGTAGTAACAGTGCACTAGTGCAAGGCGTGCAAAACCAACACTATCCAGGAAGAGCGAGTATCAGGGCCAGAAATATGTACAAGGCAGTACTTCACCAGAGACTTCAGAGGAGGTCCCACCCTGCGTTATTGTTTATGCTGGGGCTCGTGTCGCGAATTTGTATTGCTTCGCGTATTCTCCTCCTTGCCCAATCCGACTCAGTGGCAAGGACGCGAACCTCTGTGAATGCCGACTCGCCAAGCGGCAGTACCTCACCGCCATGGTGAAGTCGGTAGTGCTCGCCCAGGGCTTTTCCAGACGTCTTGTTGCGTGAGTTATCATTGTGTTCTTTTGTTCGCGTTGCTACACTACGGCCAGTCTCTCCAACATACTTCTCCGAGCACTTGCAGGTCAGACGATAAACCACGTTGCGTCTTGTGCATTCTACCTCGCTCGATTGGCATGAAACGCAGGCGGCTTTAGGCCTTCCTCGTCGCCTCGGGGCAGCGGGATCTACCCACTTACGGCAGCAAGGTCCAGTGAGGCTGGACTTAGTGACGCTGTTGGAAAGCCTTGCATTCTTGTAGATTATCTGCACATTTAGATTGTATTTGTTTAGAAGACGGTGGACCCTGTAGTGGATGGCATCCGTTTTGAATGGTAACTTCAACGTGGATCGATAGTCTTTCTTTTGTTTAGCAGGTCGTCTGGCTCGTTCATGAGCAGTCGCGATAACTTTGTCAGGAAAGTTGTTGAATTTTAATGTGTCAATAACCTTTTGCTCACTTCGCTGGCGGGCTGCAGGATCAGAGGAAAGGCGGGCCGCGCGGAGGAATTCCGAAGACGCGATGGCGAGTTTTTGCTGTTGCGGAACGCACGAGTTGAAGTCTGAGACGAGGCCACTGTGGCAAGCTTTGCGGAACAGCTCGAATGATATTGCGCCCTCGGAGGAGACATGAATAGTCGTGTCCATGAAGTCAACCGACCCAGTTTACTCCAAAGATTGATACGTGAACTTGATGCTCGCATTGGCGGCATTAAAGAATGCAATCAGCTGGCGGAGAAGCGCGGCCCCCAGTGTCCACAGCATAATGATGTCATCAATATAACGCTTGTAGAGTACGGGAGCACCAGGCGAGTTTAGCAACAGCGAGGTTTCGAGGTCATGCATGAAGATAATCGCAAACGGGGGCGCTAGGTTGTTACCCATGGCGATGCCTTTCCTCTGGTGGTAGACCTTCTCACCAAATCTGAAATAATTGGATCTTAGAACGAAGGTTAACAGCTCTTCGATCTGCTCCACGCTTAAACCAAATGTGTCAACAGACTCGATGTGCTGCTGCAGGACTCTAGCAACCGCCTCCACCCCTTCAGCGATAGGGATACTTGGGTAAAGAGCGACCACGCCCATTGTAACGATGATGGTCCCCGCTGGGGCTTGTAGGTCGGGATACACTTGCCGGATATCCTCCAGTGCTTCCAGCGTGTTTTTCAGATGTGCTGGGACATATTTCAGGCATTGGTTGAGTATGCGCTCCAGGACAATAGCAATATTGGTCACCGGGCTATCAACAGCTGACACAACATGGCGAAGCGGTACCATTTATTAACCCACCCTAACCGGTGTGCCCACTTCATTCCTGATGATCGTTATTTCATGACCGAAACGTTGAAATATAATATTTTTCTGGTGAAAAGCAGTGATTTGAGTGTGAGCCAGTGTTGCTCATAACCAATTTTTTATATATGTAATTGTGTTTATTTTTTGTCATAGTTTGTGTAATCATGGAGAATTGGATTTAAAACAGGTTGCTATGATGGGTGTGTGTGTGTGTGTGTATGTACGTTGTGTGTGCGTGTGTGTGCACGCGTGTGTTGCAAGGCCCACTGTGGGGCATGTGGTCGGTGCTGCCGCTCTACTCGTGGCTTCCAAATCCATAGCTGCCAGACATGGTTCTCTCGTGGTGCCAATTTAACATGGTCCCTGACCTCTCGGCGGACTTCCGACTTTCTGCCGTAGCTCGTGGCTTCCATGTTGTCGGTCCCGCAAGGGGACACGTGACCATAATGGCAGTGTTTACCAGGACCAGGTGTGTAGGTGTGTCTCCTTATGTGTGTGTACGTGGACCAGCGCCCTCACTTTGTGTGCTTGCGCGTGTGTGCACCTGCGTGTGTGCGATCATGTGCGCGACTGCGTGCGCGATTGTGTTTGCGTTTGTGTGTATTTAAGGGCACGTTTGCGCCAACACCTTGCTAGCATGTGTGTGTGTGTGTGTGTGTGTGTGTGTGTGTGTGTGTGTGTGTGTGTGTGTGTGTGTGTGTGTGTGTGTGTGTGTGACCAACGGCCAGAGAACGGGACAAGTGTAATGGGTAGCCGAGTGGTAGGCGCGGTGAAATCAACAAGAATTACTTTTATTCTACTTTCAGGTACACACCTGAGATATAATTGTTAATGAAAGAAGAAGCGGCAAAATAAATAACTTTCTCTCCGGTGCTCACCTAGAGGTTGAATCCTTCTTCTTCGAGTTAGCTTTCATTGCTATCCAATCTAATCTAATCTTCTCTTCATCAAAACAGAAATGCTCAGCCGCTTTTATGCAGCAGCTGCCGTACGCTTACATTCGGAGATACACTAAATATACATCAGGCAAAGCTCCGTATTAGTTCCGTACTGCTTCCGTATTGGTCGGGCAGGGATACTACACAAGTTCCGGCATATGTGAATCTGCTCTCGCCGGTTCCGACTAGTCTCGCATCTGGAGAGCCATCGGGTGGCGTGCTCTTTCTCTCTCTCTCTGCTGCCCCTCCGGGATCCACGTGACCCTAGTGGTAGTGGCTCTACAGGGCAGGACAGGTGTGTGTGTGTGTATGTGTGTGTGAGTGTGTGTGTATGTGTGTGTGTGTGTGTGTGTGTGTGTGTGTGTGTGTGTGTGTCATGCACGTTCTCAACCTAGGCTCCATCATCCATACTTGTGGCCGCACCGCAGTGGACACTCGGTCCCGAATAATGTCAGCATCCAGGGCATTCTGAGCATTGCGTCGATCTGTCTTTGATGATGACGATCTTTCACTGGCAACGAAGCGAATGGTGTATGATGCATGTGTGGCTTCTCTTCTCCTTTACGGAGTGGAGTGTTGGGTGCCACTGAAAAGCGAGCTTGCGGCGCTGTCCGTCTTCCATCTTCCCTGCATTTTCACAATCTTAGCCCTCGGTAGAAGAGACACCTGGGACTTCCACATCAACAGGAAGACCATTCTGGAGGCCTGGAATCGTCGAAATCCGGTGGATATTACCACACGTGTTCTTCGCCGCCGTCTGGAGTGGCTAAGCCATCTAGCCAGGATGGACGGCGATAGAACTCCGCGCCAGCTCCTGTTTGGTACGCTCCTTCCGCTGAGGCCAGCTTGCGGTCCTCGGAAACGGTGGCGAGACTCTGTCAGAGCTGACCTCTCCACAATGAACATCGACCACGCGAAATGGTACGATCTCCCTCAGGAGCGTGGGAAATGGCGCAGTGCATATTCCGCTCAACCAGTACAGTGATCGGCTCAGCGTGACATTTCTGTGCTCTGCGATGTCTGCCAGCGCACTTTCGCCCACCAGAAATACAAGAATCGCCACAAGTGCCTGGCCGAGAGGAGGAAGCCCATATCTGAGCAGTCCGGCAGCCGACTATGTAATGCGTACGGGAGATGGTTCTTGAGTTCTGGTGGGCTAGCTTCGCATAAGTGTCTCTCCAACTCGGCTGCTGAAGTGGCGTCGGTCTCGGCTGTGGCATCGGCAGACTCGGTCCGGAAACAGCGGGTTGCCCTGCCCTGCTGTAGAGCGCATTGTCTCGGCTGCGGTCGCTGCTGCAAATCATCCCGTGGTTTCGACTTGCATAGCTGTGCTAATTTCCTGTCCAGGAAGTAGAGCGGCGTTTCTGGATCCAATGCTGAACTCAGTGCTGTCGACGCCTGCACAGGGGACACGTGACCATTTGATGGCAGTGTTACCAAGGACCAAGGTCTGTGTGTGTGTGTGTGTGTGTGTTTGTGTGCATGCAAGCAACCACACTCTGTGTTTATGTCTGGGTTTGTGCGTGTTTGTGCAAGCAACTATACTCTGGGTGTATGAGAGTCTGGGCAAGCAACCACACTCTGTGTTTTAGTGTGTACGTGCGTGCGTGCTTGCATGCATGCGCGCGCGTGCGTGTGTGTGTGTGTGTGTGCGCGCACGCGTATATGTGTGTGTGTTCGTGTGTGTGTGGTTTCATGGGTGTGTGTGTGAGTGTGTGTGTGTGTGCGTGTGTGTGTGTGCATGTGCGTGGGGGGGGGTGCGTTTGTGTGTGTGTGTGTGTGTGCGTGTGTGTATGAGTTTTGTGAAAGCAACCACACCCTGTCTATATATCGGCGTGTGTGTGCGTGATTGTGCAAGCAACCACAATTGGTGGTTTGTCTGGGTGTTTTTGGATTGGATTGGATTTTTATTTATAGTGGTGACTATAAAAGACAATTGCCTAATAACAATAGACTCACTCGAGGGAAAGATGCAAAAAGATATGAATAATTAATATAATAGACCACCGGTATTGGATAGGTGATCATGTTCTCATTTTGCATAGCTGAAAGTCATAAGTACTAGCGTGAAAAAGCAAGGCATTGGGGTAACAGTTTCTTAAAACGGGCGGAGTTATCCACACAGCGAGCGAGAGTGTGCAAATCATTCCACAGCTTGGCACATTGGAAGGAAGCGTCATGACGGGCAAAGGCAGTTCTGAGCATGGGTAACTTAAGAGTGCGTGATACAAGGCTGCGCGTTGCAAGATCATTATTTAAACGCTCGAACATTTGACTTAATGTGACACTACAGCGGCCTTCCAAACAGCGCCACGTCAGATACAGTAATTTCTTGCAATACATGGATGCCAAACGATCTAGACCAAGTCTCGCAAATAAAGGGCTTGATGGGCTACAAAAACCAGTATCATACACTGACCGCAAAGCTCGCTTTAGCATTCGTTCAAGCCTACCTAACTGGGTTAAGGAAAGGCCAGCAGAAAAACAATTTGATGCATATAGAAAATCTGGCAACACTAGGCACTTTACAAAGGTTTCTCGGCAAGTCAGCGGAATATTGTGTCGATTTCGGAACAGAATACCAATTTTACTGGCAAGTTTGGTGACCATAGAATCAACTTGAGTCCTCCAAGAAAGATCCTGGTCCAAATGTATTCCAAGGTGTTTTGCACATGTCACTTGCTTGAGCTGCACTCCATGACAGTAGACTGCAAATTGGTGGTCAGTAATATGTGGCGTAGACAGGAAGAGCACTTGTGTCTTCCGGGCATTTAGAATTAAATTGCGGTTTGACAGCCAGGTACTAATGGCTGAGACAGCTGCAGACAGGGAGTTGCAAAGCGCATTCTTCTGCGTACCGCAAACATACAATAGAATATCGTCAGCAAATTGAATAACTTTCACACAGAACTCGGAGACAATGGACTGGATCGAACGAACATAGAGTACAAAAAGCAGCGGACCAAGAACAGAGCCCTGGGGAACGCCACACATGCAGGGGAAAGGAGGGCTATAGTTCTCAACAATGTGCACTATTTGGCGACGATTGGACAAATAGTCGGCAAACCAAACTAATGCTGAACCAGATATGCCAAGCTCAAACAAGTCATTAATGAGCACTTAGTGCCTGACCTTGTCAAATGCTTTGGACATATCCACGAGCACAGCACCAATAATTTGTCCGGCATCGCGAGCGCGAACAAACGTGTCCGTGACGAAAACTAGAGCGTCTTCCGTTGAATGTTGACGTCTAAAGCCAAACTGACAGGGAGGGTACAAATTCTCCTTGTCCAGAAATGAGGATAGCTGTCTATGGACAATTCGTTCTAACAGCTTCGACACAATTGGCAGGAGAGACACAGGGCGATAATTTCCCGGAACTTGAGGATTTCCAGCCTTGAATACCGGCGTGACATGTGCCAACTTCATGCCGTCCGGCACAGAACCAACAGCAAGAGATGCATTAAATATCAATGTTAAGGAGGGAGCTAGCAAATCAGCGCAGGACTTCAGAAGAAATGCGGGTATTCCATCACTGCCTGTCGCTTTGCTGGTGTCCAAGGAACCCAACAGTTTACGCACACAACCTGTTGACACCGAACTGAAGGATGTAAAACCCTTAGGTCCCACTGGGCCCTGTGGAAGACACAGTTCAGGAGCTCGTTGTTGATCACTGACAACATCAGCAAATACACACCCAATGTTGCTTGCAGAGCATTGTGGAACGGATTGAACACGTTGTCTTCCGGATAACTCGTTCAAAACCTTCCCCGTTTTCCTGGGATTACCTTGAACACTGGTGAACTTAGACTGAAAAATTCGTCTTCAATTCACGGTTCATACGAGTCACAATACGCCTGGCTTCTTTAAACGCATCGTAATCAGTCTGGCACTTAGATTGCAGCCATTTCCGATGAGCGTGGTTACGTCGTCGTATCCACAGGAACAAATGTTCATTGACCCATGGTGAATGCTGTCTTGGTCGGGAAGACGCGTGGCGCAATGGAGCATGAGCATCAAGAATGGGCACAACCTTAGTCAGCCACTGTTGCCACATTTCATCGCAGGACCCACGAAGTTCACAGAGGTTGGCGCAAGAAATATCCATACGAAGTGATGCCAAGTCCATTCTCTTGAAGTTTCGATAAAGTCGCTGAGAAGGCAATGCTGTCGGCACTGGTTTAACACAAATCTTGGTTGCAATAGCACAGTGGTCGCTGAACGGAACTGGACGCACATCAGGCGGGGATATGACTTGAGCTGTACTATAGACATGATCTAATAGAGTGCAGCTCCCTTGCAGCGTTATGCATGTTGGAGATTTTACAAGTTGATGCAGGCCTAAGCTGGTTGTGATGTCATGCAAGGAGGCATGCTGGGATGTGGGAGATTGACTGACCAGATCAACTTTAAAGTCACCACAAAGCAGAATATTCTTGGCTTCTCCCGATGCCTTGTGTAACATGGCCTCGAAAGTCTGCCAGTAAGCTAGTGACTGACTCGGTGGGCGGTAAATACACCCGACAAGAAGAGGTTGTGGGTGAGCTTTGATCTCTACCCAAATGCATTCAACGCCATCGGCTGTTAAGTCGGGACGTAGGTGACTAAACAGTGAGTTATTAACCTACAAACATACACCACCTCCGGGTTTGTCGCGCCTGTCAAGCCGAAATAAAGTATAGTTTGCGATTGACATCTCCATCGACGGAACGGAGTTGTTAAGCCACGTTTCACATACAGCAGCAATGTCAGTTTTTGTGTCCGATATCAATTGGGACAAGTCAGTAAGTTTATTACGTAGACTGCAAATATTCAGGGACAGTGTCCGTATACATCCAGGGTAGAACGGGGTTGCGCCTGGGTTCATTTTACTACTACTAGCCATGGTTAATCTTCAGTACTTTGTTCCTTCGTCGGCATGGACGCCTCGTCATGGAAGCGCCACTTTCTGACTGTGTGGCCGATGGTGGCAGGCCAAAATGCAGGCGTGAGTACGGTGTTGATGACATCAGCCGGAATGGTAACTTTTGCGTATGCTGTGCCGAAATAACGATTTGTGGCAATTGAACAGCGGATGATGTCAATGTAACGATCTGCACAGTACCTGACAATAGATTGCGCCTCACAGCCAACTTCAACATTTCCTACATGCAGCACTGCAAGGCGCTTGCGTTCTACTCCACTTAGAACACCTGGGGCTGCTGTTACAGTCACCTCCTTCACATACTTCGATGTGACAGATGAACGTACATGTAGTTCAGTACTGCCAGTAGCACTCGTGCCGGGATGTGAAGATGACCCACCTGATGCACGTGGGCGGTTTGGGCGTCGTGGACCTTGGGTTTGCCAGGACGAGTTCGAATCTTCAGTGCTGCCAGTACTCATACCAGCGGGTTTGTCGGTTTCCTTGGTCTGCTGGGTGTCGGTGGGAGTTTGCATAGACTGATGCTGTACATGTTTGTGGGAGTACGGTTTGGGTTCACAGGCTGGGGCTGGAGCAGACTGCGCTACGGTAGCGTACTGACGGTTCCTAACGTTAGCTGTGCTTTGCGTCTTCGCGCCTTCCTGCTGCCCTTCGTTTTTCATCGTTGCAATTTCCTGCTGTATGTGCTCGATGGTGGACTTCATCTCCATGAAACCAGCCATCTTCATAACCATGCCTTCAAGGGCCTTTGTAAAGTTTGCTAGGGAGTCATGCAGTGAAATACAGCTAGCACAACTTACTGGCGCAGAGCTTGCGTTGGTCCCGATTCCATTAGTCCGCAGGATCGCCACAAGTTCTTGTCGGCTCAGCTTCGATTGACCTTCTTGGAGCACCTTCTTGGATCTTGCAAGGTCACGGATATTGTCATATGACATTGTAGCAAGGTCTACTTCTTCATTCTCACTCATGGTCTCACTCATGGTATGCAAAACGACTGAAGATGATCTTGGAAAGCACCGGAAAGGCGGAGCTCAAAAACTTGCATCCGCACAGTTTTCAAAATTTGCTGCACTGAGAACGCATGAGTGGTGACATCTCGTACTGCAATAGGAACTACTTGTATCACGACTAAACATCTTGGTCGTGTTTCTTGATTGCTGCGTCCATCAACTCAATGCACACGTTGGTGGCTTGCCGCGCCAAGCGGCTGACTGCGTGGAAGTTGAGGAAGCCATGTTGATATTCCGTCGAATGGGCGTAGTGTCACATCCTTGCCGAGTGCGTGCAGACGACGCGCCATGACGATGGAATCATCCAAGAGTGGGTCAAATGAACTTGGCTGAAAGGTACAACAGAACGGATGGAGAGAGAGAGTGTGTATGTGTGTGTGTGAGAGAGAGAGACATGCACACACACGCACGCACACACACACACACACCTGTAGTTGTTGCTCACTGCCAAAACTGGTCACGTGGGTCTCCCCGGGAGAGGGGAGAGAGACTCAAAAGGAATCTTGGAAAGATGACTCAATTGGTTATTGAACCACCCAACGGCCGACACCCCCTGAAATCCCCAAAACCCTGGGTGGACTTGAAAACGATCCCACTTATGGGCTCACCACACCTCAGTAAGTGGGTGAAGACAAGGCGCAGAAAAAGGATTGACGGCATCAGGGTATCCGTCCTGGGATCCAACTGCAGTTACCCCTGCCCCCAGTGAAGGTAATACTTGCTACTAGTGCGGGTGGCTAAATCAGGCTGGATCTAATTTAGACATCACTAGCACCATCGATTACACAAGAGTTAATCTAGCCAGAAGCAGTGTCCAAATTTGGACACTGCCAAAACTTCCCGTGTACTGTATTATAACAAAATTTGTATACTATAGTCCCAACACGGCACCTTTCACATTTGCATGCTTTCATGATCACAATCCAATTACCCCTACCCCTGCGCCTCTTTGGGCTCCCAGCGGCTTTCATGGGTCCACTTGTATCATAGTTAGTTTTGGCCAAGTGAGTTGGCCCTACTAATAGCATGTATTTTCTTTTCTCCTTTCACTCTGATGATTCTTTAACAAGATGAAACCGGTCAGTAAGAAAGAAAAATGACCTCTTGTGATAAACGCTTGTGTCGGGGGTTCTCAATTTACAATATTTAAGTTCCGTTATAGACCTCCCTCAAGCTTTCCAAACCCTTCGGTATGGACTCCGCTAAGGCCAAACTCGGCATGGGCCGACAGAAACCCGCTACAGACGACTCTCCTCGCCCACCGAAACGCACTAGATTTCCTGCTGATGACGACGTGATCTTCGATGATGATGTCAAAGATGTTGACTCCCCTCCATCAACGCTCCTGCTTGGCGCCTCACCGCTACCGGACGCTGAACTCGAGAGGTATGTGACGTGGTGCATAAACCGCATTGCTACAAGTGAGAAAATTGTCATCGAACAGCAAGGCAAATTGGACAAACTGCAGATTCAGTCTACCAGCCAAGTCTTTGAGCAATACATTCTGAACAAGTTTTCCAAAATGTCTGATAAAGCTAGGCTTCACGAGTGTACCGAATACGTTGACACCGGCATAGCTAGCTGTAAACAGAAAATCGATAGAGCCAATACAATTACAAACGAAGCAAAGAGAGACATGGATGATGTTGTGACAACGTCATTGGATGACAAGCAAGGTGCAGACTTTGCAAGCATGATCTTGTACCGTTTCGACTACCTCCAAAGCTTGAAATGTGCTACCAACATAGTAAAGAACTTGCGTCTCTCTAAGATTGCTGAACGGAAAACACCAAAACAACAACCAGTAAAACCCATGGACGTCACAGCACTCCCACCGACTACAGAAGAAATTGGCACCTTAATTAAAAGGGAAGTGGCTCGCCAAGTAAAAGGGAATGCTGTCCAACAGAAGAAAACCATACCTAATCAACCAAAGCCCACTAAACCAAAGTCCACTAAGACAAAAAACTTTGTGGTGAAGGCCTCGTCTGGCAGAAGGAAAGTCAGCCCCCCAAAGGGCAGAAGTCGATAAGAGATTTAAGACTAAGATTTATTTGGAACTTAAAATTAAGTACCCATTCTACCTATGTTCTTAACTCTGGTTTTCATAACTTTTCTCGTTGTACCTTCACTGAAATTGAAAAACAAATTCTAGGCTATGGTTCTAGCTTTCGTCCTAGTACATACCTTCCCTCTTCTGTTTCACTATTGAATGATATTAACTCACTAACACGTAGAGCTAGATGGAATGACTTATTTGCTAGAATGGGACCTCCAGTGTCCAATAGCTCGTTCATCCGCAAATTCCACCTTCCTTCAGAGAAAGTACCACCCACTGCTCTACCAGATGTCGAATATTCGCTTCTTGATTTCAGTAATAGGCTTACCTCCAGTGTTGCTGCTGCAAAAATTACAAGCAAACGTTCTCATAATTTGACACCAAGTGAGTTTTCAGCATACAACTGTCTTAAACACAGAACAGATATCATTATTTGCAATGCAGATAAGAATCTTGGCACTGTTGTTTTAAATAGAGACGACTATCTACCAGAAGGTTTTCGTCAACTAGCTGACGAGAAATATTATGCTGTTATGTCTGCTGACAACCAATCTTTGCATGATACATTGCACTCAAAATTGTCAAATATTTGCAAAAAACATTCTGCCATTCTTTCCAAATCCGACACGAGTGTACTATTTAGTTGTTTCCCTTTCAAACCAGCTAAATTCTATATGCTTCCGAAAATACATAAAAAACTAGTGGCAGGCTTAGTCCAAGGCAGACCTATTGTCTCCTGTATTGGATATTGCACCTCGCCAGCATCTAGATTTATTGATTTTCATCTCAAGACTCTAATTGGTAAACATACAGACACTGTTCTTCAAGATACGTATAGTTTATCTTCTAAACTTGAAAGCTCAACTTTTCCAGCTAACAGTAAACTTGTTACTGCTGACGTTGTTAGTCTGTACACCAACATGAGCTGGGCCGATACTACTGCAGCCCTTGATCAGTTCCTTAGTACACTTGATCATCCTTTAAGGACCCTTTTAGTCGAACTAATTGCTTTTGTTCTGGAAAACAATTTTTTCAATTTTGAAAATGTTTTATACCACCAACAACACGGCATGGCAATGGGGACACCTATGGCATTAAACGTCGCAAATGTCTTTCTTTACATACACGAAAAGAAGTCTATAGCACTTTTCCAAAAGTCTATCTACCTGTTTGATAGATTCATTGATAGGCACCGGCGGATAATGCTAGTTATATGAGGAAATTGTGCTACTAGCACTGCTAGTTATTTGGAGCGATTATGCTAGTTATAATGCTAGCAGTGCCGATAGTGCTACGAAAATGTCAATCCATACGGTGGGAAATAATGACTTCCCTATGCAGTCACTCGGAATATGGCAGTATCACAGGACAACTCCAGACCTGCCAGACTCTTTGCCAGTACATGGAAGCGAACAAATCTCTGATGAATCTTCAAATCTGCATCCACATACCGCAAAACCACTGCAAGTGCCTCTCCCAGGCGGGAAGTTCCATCAAATATGACAGCCACATACGGTGCACCTGATATCTCCTTCTTTAATTCATCTTCCTCCTTGCAGTGCAGGAATGGAATCAGCTGAGCCATGTGAGTGCTATATGTTAAACGTCCGTAACCACTCTCCAGGAGAGGGCGCAGGTAATCCACCTTACTGAGCGGAATTCCAGCCTTTAGGAAAGTCTCAACAACGTTGGCCCGCCGAACAACATCGTCGGACACAGCTTGTGACAGACCGCTTCCCGCCAGGTCAGACGTGCTTTCACTTGAAAACTTTTTCCACGAAATAGTTATTGCCTGTTGGTGAAGTTTCGCCCGTTTCTTACTCTCCTTTCCTTGCACATGTCGTTGGCTATTCACATGCGCTTTCACAATGCTGTGCTTGATACTGATCGTCAAGTTACAAGCTGTGCAGTAGAGTTTCCCCGCAGAAACTGAGAGGTACTCGCCTGGGAATTCTGCTATCCGATCGTGGGTGCTGCGTCGAGGAGCTGCGGTGGATTTCCCAGCTGACACTCTCACGCGCTTCGCTTCCGAATTCTGGCTCGAGTCGCTTGACTTTCCACTTCTTGCAAACGACCTTTTGCGGGCAATAGCAGCTGGTTGTGCTGCTGGAAGACTGTCGGATGCCGCGTTCTTTTCCAAGTCAGAGCTTCCCTCTTCGCAAACAAAGCCATCACTCTCACTGCTCTCATCTTCTGTTTCAAAACCAGAGCCTCCGTCTCCCGTAGCTGCCATCGGGCCAACAAATTACGACAAGCTACGACAGTACAACTAGTTTGCTCACTTAAAGCGAAGGACTCACCACTTTTATAATTATTTTCACTGTCAACAACGACTCAACATGCTAAAGTTGAAGGCCGAAATATTTACAAACTACCGTTCTTACTTGGAAAAGACTCGCCGTATCATTGACATTGAACTTCAAGACAAGCATTGCAAATTTGGAAATCAAATTTGCAAAAAGTGTGCACAATGCTATATTTAGCTCCAAGTACAAGTCAGTGCAGTTTGAACAACTCCGTAAACGCAGTAAACAGTGCCAAACACGCTTCTGGCAACGGTGGCATCCAGCATACACTTTCATCTTGACGTAGTGCTAGTTTCACACATCGATTGTGCTAGACAAGGTCACATTTGGAGGCTTTATGCTAGGGCAGTGCCGGTCTTCCCCACATGGGTCATTATGCTAGTTATTATGCTAGCATTATCCGCCGGTGCCTATTCATTGATGATTTGTTCATGATTATCGATGAGTGCATTTGCATTGACACACTTAAGCAATCTCTCTACTCTACACTTCCTGACATACATCTCACTTGGTCAGACGTTAGTGACGAGTGCATTTTCCTAGACCTTGAAATTTTCAAAGTACTTTCAGAGAATAATTGCCACATGTTATATCGGACCCACCAAAAACCCAGAAATGCATATCTCTATATTCCTTTCAAGTCTGATCACCCAAAGTCAAACTTCCGCTCTTTTATTATAGCTGAGCTTGTTCGTTATAATAGGACAAATTCATTACTATGTGATGTGCTTGTTATTCGTGAGCGTTTTTGGCACAGACTTCGTCTCAGAGGCTATCCACCCCGTTTCTTGGCTCGCATCTTCGCAAGTATCGAGCCGAGTAGTATAGTGCGGTAGGGGTTCTGATCCAAAAGTCACATTTGACCCCTGGCTGCCTAATAAGGAAGAATAGTCCATATATGGCAGATGACCTTTGACCTTTGAGTTGACCTTTGACCTTTGAGGTGCCATATAAGGCTGAATAGTCCATATATGGAAGATGTCATTTGACCTTTGACCTTTCCCTATAAGGATGATTGGTCCATATATGGAAGATGACCTTTGACCTTTGCTGTGACCTTTGACCTTTCCATGTGACCTTTGACCTTTGCTGTGACATTTGACCTTTCCAAATACGGATGATTGGTCCATATAAGGAATGTGACCTTTGACCTTTGGGATTGGTCTATATATGGGGTGAAGTGTCCTTATAAGGAAGGTGCACGTGGTTCAGGTCATAGTAGGCATCTTCCATAGTGGGGAGAAGTGTCCTTATAAGGAAGTTGTACACGGATGAGATCATAGTAGGCATGTGCCATAAAGGGGTGAAGTGTCCTTATAGGGAAGGTGTACACGGATGATGTCATAGTAGGCATGTGCCATAGTGGGGTGAAGTGTCCATATAGGGAAGGTGTACACTGGTTTGGTCCTATAAGGCATATTCCATAGTAGGGTGAAGTGTCCTTATAGGGAAGGTGTACATGCTGTAGTTTTTAAATAAGGCATATTCCATAGTGGGTGGAAGATGCCTTATATGGCATGCGTATCCTGGCCAGGTCATATAAGGCATTAGTTGAAACAATCATTGAGGGCCTTTCTGTCTGAGGCTTTGAAGAAAAGAAGCATCATGTAACAAAGCTGGGTTCGTACCCGCAACCTCTCGTACGGAAGGCATGAACTGTACCAAACGACCAGGACGACTACACACAAGACCCAAGGCTCAAATCGCCTATTTATACCCGGACCGTAAAGAAGGAAAAAAACGCATCATGTAACAAAGCTGGATTCGTACCCGCAACCTCTCGTACGGAAAGCACGAACTGTACCAAACGACCAGGACGACTACACACAAGACCCAAGGCTCAAATTGACTATATATACTGGGACCGAAGCTCACCAAGGTCTCGCTGGATGAGAGATCAGCGACCTATCGACAATGTCATCGAGCATGGAAAGAAGGGTGGTGGTGGTGGTGGTGGTGGTGGTGGTGGTGGTGGTGGGATCAGCATGGCATCCAACAGATAGACAGTCGCCAACAATCACTACCCGTGCAGGATCAGGATGCAAATCAACCCAGCACGCGTACATCACGTACCTGGACGCCAACCATCTCTACGGGTGGTCTATGATGCAACCACTGCCCTGTTGGGGGATTCAACTTCCTAACCCCCTACAGACACCAGTTGATTGACGACATACTACAACATCCAGCAGATGCACCGAGAGTCTATAATGGTTGAGTGTGACCTCAGGATTCCAGAGATGTTACACGACTATTTTCAATGACTATCCATTGGCTCCGGATCGCTTCACAGTCAGCCGGGACATGCTGTCACCATATCAAAGGGAGCTGACGGCCCCATTTTTGGGGTAAAAACCGGTCGTCCTATTTTTACGTTAAAAAATCATTTTCGGGGGTTGTAGGTGGTTGAGGGGCATGACATCATGATTGTACCTCAATGGTTGTACCTGCTACACCAGTTGATTGACGACATACTACAACATCCAGCAGATGCACCGAGAGGCTAAAATTAGGCCTTGACAGATTATGCTAATATTTTCGTGAAATTATGCTTTTCGCATTGCTGAAAAAATTGCAGAATTATGCTATTTTGATGCTAAAAGTTATCATATTATGCCGCATTATGCTCACATATGCTGCTAATGTAACAATGTACATGTGAATGGTTCTGTGCAAAATAACAGGGGGATTTGTTTGTAGAGGGCGTTGTACTGTAGTAGCAAAAGTTCAACGGGGTAACGCACCGTCCGACCTAGCTACGACCGTCACTGATTGTAGTGGACTGGACATGTTCTCAAGGGAGTCGTAAACCTACGACTTCCTGGTGCATCTACTTGTCTTGTACTTGCAGAACATGTACAACTGTATGGAATTTGATGCGAACAGGCGGATTATTCCAATTTTATGCGATTCGTATGCATTTTGCCTCGAATTATGCGATTATTCGATTTTGGTAGGAATTATGCGAAAAATTATGCTAGCATAATCTGTCAAGGCCTAGCTATAATGGTTGAGTGTGACCTCAGGATTCCAGAGATGTTACACGACTATTTTCAATGACTATCCATTGGCTCCGGATCGCTTCACAGTCAGCCGGGACATGCTGTCACCATATCAAAGGGAGCTGACGGCCCCATTTTTGGGGTAAAAACCGGTCGTCCTATTTTTACGTTAAAAAAAATCATTTTTCGGGTGTTGTAGGTGGTTGAGGGGCATGACATCATGATTGTACCCCAATGGTTGTACCTGCTAATTGCCCCGGATGGGAGTGGGTTTATAAAGTAGGTACATTGTTGGATAATGTTTCATGATGAAGATGACGATGATATGGGGTGAAGATGGATTCTGATTTTGATACTTACGCTGCACATGAGCGGTTATGTGGTGTGGATCGTCATCATTTGCATTTTCTTTCGAAAACTGAACTCTTATCTGATCAGCTTCGTGGACACCCTCTTCGAGAGCAGATAAGTGCGATGAAGAAGTCCTGTTTGTACAAGAGTCTAAACTATGCTATAACATTATCCTGTATAGTATACGATACGAATGTGGATGCATTACGTAAACTACATTCCTGCTTACCTCATAGCAATGTGTCCTGGCTGATGTTCAGTCGAATCATGAAACCTCTTCCTCAGCATTTCCCACTCCTATACGTACTGCATCTCATGGAGTCGACTAGGATGGTGGCTTCATTGCAACTGTCCACGTTGCGTTCGAATTTGCTGCTTTTATCTCCATCTGATATATCTCTTATGACATCATTAATTGATGCTTATTGCTGGGAAACATATTCACTTGATCACGTGATCCAGAACATGCACACGTTTGACTGTGATGTTATTTCCATACTGTATCAGCTAACAAAGGTGGCGGTATCGTGTGAGGAACCTTTAAAATGAGATGAATCATGATTTTGACGGGCATGATGCTGATTGGTCAAATGTTTTTGGTGGGCTTTTTGGCGGGCTTGATGCTGATTGGTTAAATGTTTCTGGTGGACTTGATGCTGATTGGTCAAATGTTTTGGTGGGCTTGATGCTGATTAGTGAAATGTTTTCATCTACTCCGGGGGTTGGTTTTTTTGCTGGATGCAAAGCTTACGAGCTTTTGTCATGCAAGGCTAACTTTTCGGCTAACTTTTCGGCTAACTTTCGACAAACGTTGTGATTAAAATTGTCCTTGCTATACACAAACACACCACGAACGCCAATGATGGGTTAATGGTAAAGTGTGTTCATTGTTCTCAGGTTCAGTTCCATTCCTGCAAACCACCCTGAAGATATCACACCCTAAAGCATGTTTTCTCTGGAGATTGAGTATCAGTGGTTCACAGTTGACAGGAAAATGTGCCGCTTGATTCAGATATTAGTGGCGAAGAAGCTCTTCCGACTGACGGAACGAATGCTGGTTTTCAATCGATTTGACTGTCTTGACATA
The DNA here is from genome assembly GCF_964019385.1 of Sycon ciliatum. Classification (NCBI taxonomy): domain Eukaryota; kingdom Metazoa; phylum Porifera; class Calcarea; order Leucosolenida; family Sycettidae; genus Sycon; species Sycon ciliatum. The sequence continues at coordinate 1,367,567 of NC_088655.1, read as the reverse complement.
GGGGACAACAATGGACGCCAGTAGCCATCAGCTAGATGCTCCTCGCCAGATGAAAAGACATTATGATCCAGGAGCTAAAGTTGAGGATGAACCACCGGAGAAACGCGCTAGAGAAAGTGGTGATGGGTTTGAATTGGTTGATGTTGCGCGACGAGGTGCGCTAAAGACGTACAAGATGGATGTAAATGACTTGGATCTCGTGGTGAGTTTGGATGCGAATTATGCGGCCATTCGCCCAGCACATTCCCATGGTATTTCACAATCTGAAGCACTACGACGCTCACCATCTGATTTCGTTCATTGGTGGTGTAACGGACGTGGAGACGGTGGACTATGTGAATAAGTATGACAAGTCCAAGTCCAGACAGGTGGGGCGGTATCTCAGTGATCCCAAACAACATGGAATAGTACATCAGTTTGACATGGAGGTAGTTTCGCTTCATCAACAGTTTGGCGTTTCTAAATGCCTCTCTCGAGAAATTGGTGAAGAACACACCACCGGAGGCTTTGGTGTACACTAACACACTGGAAAAGCCGGATTTGATGAGCCAGAAAGGAGTGTATCCTTATCAGTACATGGACTCGTTTGCAAGATTCAATGAAACGGAGCTGCCATCTCGAGAGTCATTTCATTCAACATTATCAGGTTCTGGAATCAGCCTAGAGGAGTATGAAAGGGCGCAGCATGTATGGCAAGCGTTTGAATGCGAAGATCTGACACATTACCATGACATATACTTGCAAGCTGACGTATACCTACTTGCTGATGTGTTCGAAAACTTCAGGAAGACCGCTTTGAACATATACCACCTGGATCCTGCTAACTACTATACGTTGCCGGGGTATAGTTGCAGGGATGCCTTGCTCAAACTCTCCAATGTCAAACTGGAATTGGTGACCGATGTTGACAAATACTTGTTTGTCGAGAAAGGCAAACGAGGCGGTGTCAGCATGGTACGTCATCGATATGCCAAGGCGAACAATAAGCATATGGACGATTTCGACAATACGCAGCCATCATCCTATATCCTATACATGTGCTTGGATGCTAACAATCTGTATGGATGGGCAATGTCACAGTACCTTCCAGTCTCTAATTTCCACTGGATCAATGAGGACCTCGACACCATCTTGGGCACAGAAGCGAACAGTGATGTAGGCTACATTGTTGAGTGTGATTTGGTGTACCCAGCGGAACTTCATCGATATCATAACGACTATTCTCTAGCCCCTGAGCATTTGAAGGTTACCGAGAGTATGCTCTCACCGTATCAACGAGACATGGTGCAAGAGCTTCACACCGGATAGGCAGTTTACGGTATATCACCTTGCTGTGAGTAAGACCGCTTGAAATACACCTGGATCCATACAAAAACTGGATCCTAGTGGATCCATTTTTTTTGAATTTTTGAAATTGTTGCTATGCTGTGACGTAGCACTTTCAAGCCCTATTCAGCCGTGTGTTTATTTGCAAATTCGCCTTGACCTTGTTGTTCTGCATACAGAGATTAAGGGTGAATGTACATGTACATGATGTCATGTACGCAAGTATGAGTACTGTTGCCTGTTGGCCACCGGGTGATCATCTTACTGCAAGTATATTCTTCTACTAGTTCTAGCACAGAAGTACATGCGCTGTGCACTGTTAGGTCGAGCAGCTACGTATCACAACTATAACCCAATGCTGTAGACAGCTAGCTGTGTCGGCCATCTTTGCCTTATCAGTAAAGCTACGAACTATAAGTAAGCCGAACTACCAGCCATGGCACAAAGGTGGCATCACCGACATTAATGGGGAAGTTAAGCCTAGGCAGGCACAGTGCCTAGGCAGGCGCAGTGCCTAGGCAGACACAGTGGGTTGGTCAAAGACCATGATTGAGATACGAGAGGTACCTGGTTCAAGTCCTGCCTGGGAGCGGTTTTTCCAGCCGTGCTGCTACCCACAGTCAACTGGGAACTTGTGGCCAGACACAAGGGGTACATTGATGCAGCTAATGGGGTCGTTTTCGGCACTTGTGCCAGTGGTTGTGAGACTTGCCCACTCACCTCCCACCGTTAGGCGCTGCATCTGCCGCTAGGGTTTACCGGGTGTTAGCGACCGTCGTGAGTTCCCTTCGGGAACGGACACGATAATTTACTTTTACTTTTACTTTAAGCCTAAAATCAAAAATGTCACAAGTTGTAGTCTTCGAGGTGCTGAGTGGAATGATCTTGGTTCGAGGAAGCTGAGACGCCCCCTTCCTCCTATATTCCCAATCGAACTCGCGCACTTCCACCGAAATTGGGTGACTGCGCCCTACTTGATGGGGATTTGCATGCAAAATGTCACAAAAAGCGCCATTTCGTTCTTATAAAAGCACGGGTGATCGGGATTGGCTCCTATGTTGTAGTCTTTTGAGCGCTGAGTCGACTGGTGTTGATCCGAAAAGGCTGCGATACAGCGTTCGGCCCTTATTCCCAAACGAACATGGTTGAACAAGCGGTCACGTGCTCCTGCGTATACCAGTCACCAGCCTGCAGGCGCGATGACCAGGTGACTGGTATACGCAGGAGCACGTGACCGCTTGTTCAACCATGTTCGTTTGGGAATAAGGGCCGAACGCTGTATCGCAGCCTTTTCGGATCAACACCAGTCGACTCAGCGCTCAAAAGACTACAACATAGGAGCCAATCCCGATCACCCGTGCTTTTATAAGAACGAAATGGCGCTTTTGTGACATTTTGCATGCAAATCCCCATCAAGTAGGGCGCAGTCACCCAATTTCGGTGGAAGTGCGCGAGTTCGATTGGGAATATAGGAGGAAGGGGGCGTCTCAGCTTCCTCGAACCAAGATCATTCCACTCAGCACCTCGAAGACTACAACTTGTGACATTTTTGATTTTAGGCTTAAAGTAAAAGTAAAAGTAAATTATCGTGTCCGTTCCCGAAGGGAACTCACGACGGTCGCTAACACCCGGTAAACCCTAGCGGCAGATGCAGCGCCTAACGGTGGGAGGTGAGTGGGCAAGTCTCACAACCACTGGCACAAGTGCCGAAAACGACCCCATTAGCTGCATCAATGTACCCCTTGTGTCTGGCCACAAGTTCCCAGTTGACTGTGGGTAGCAGCACGGCTGGAAAAACCGCTCCCAGGCAGGACTTGAACCAGGTACCTCTCGTATCTCAATCATGGTCTTTGACCAACCCACTGTGTCTGCCTAGGCACTGCGCCTGCCTAGGCACTGTGCCTGCCTAGGCTTAACTTCCCCATTAATGTCGGTGATGCCACCTTTGTGCCATGGCTGGTAGTTCGGCTTACTTATAGTTCGTAGCTTTACTGATAAGGCAAAGATGGCCGACACAGCTAGCTGTCTACAGCATTGGGTTATAGTTGTGATACGTAGCTGCTCGACCTAACAGTGCACAGCGCATGTACTTCTGTGCTAGAACTAGTAGAAGAATATACTTGCAGTAAGATGATCACCCGGTGGCCAACAGGCAACAGTACTCATACTTGCGTACATGACATCATGTACATGTACATTCACCCTTAATCTCTGTATGCAGAACAACAAGGTCAAGGCGAATTTGCAAATAAACACACGGCTGAATAGGGCTTGAAAGTGCTACGTCACAGCATAGCAACAATTTCAAAAATTCAAAAAAAATGGATCCACTAGGATCCAGTTTTTGTATGGATCCAGGTGTATTTCAAGCGGTCTTACTCACAGCAAGGTGATATACCGTAAACTGCCTATCCGGTGTGAAGCTCTTGCACCATGTCTCGTTGATACGGTGAGAGCATACTCTCGGTAACCTTCAAATGCTCAGGGGCTAGAGAATAGTCGTTATGATATCGATGAAGTTCCGCTGGGTACACCAAATCACACTCAACAATGTAGCCTACATCACTGTTCGCTTCTGTGCCCAAGATGGTGTCGAGGTCCTCATTGATCCAGTGGAAATTAGAGACTGGAAGGTACTGTGACATTGCCCATCCATACAGATTGTTAGCATCCAAGCACATGTATAGGATATAGGATGATGGCTGCGTATTGTCGAAATCGTCCATATGCTTATTGTTCGCCTTGGCATATCGATGACGTACCATGCTGACACCGCCTCGTTTGCCTTTCTCGACAAACAAGTATTTGTCAACATCGGTCACCAATTCCAGTTTGACATTGGAGAGTTTGAGCAAGGCATCCCTGCAACTATACCCCGGCAACGTATAGTAGTTAGCAGGATCCAGGTGGTATATGTTCAAAGCGGTCTTCCTGAAGTTTTCGAACACATCAGCAAGTAGGTATACGTCAGCTTGCAAGTATATGTCATGGTAATGTGTCAGATCTTCGCATTCAAACGCTTGCCATACATGCTGCGCCCTTTCATACTCCTCTAGGCTGATTCCAGAACCTGATAATGTTGAATGAAATGACTCTCGAGATGGCAGCTCCGTTTCATTGAATCTTGCAAACGAGTCCATGTACTGATAAGGATACACTCCTTTCTGGCTCATCAAATCCGGCTTTTCCAGTGTGTTAGTGTACACCAAAGCCTCCGGTGGTGTGTTCTTCACCAATTTCTCGAGAGAGGCATTTAGAAACGCCAAACTGTTGATGAAGCGAAACTACCTCCATGTCAAACTGATGTACTACTCCATGTTGTTTGGGATCACTGAGATACCGCCCCACCTGTCTGGACTTGGACTTGTCATACTTATTCACATAGTCCACCGTCTCCACGTCCGTTACACCACCAATGAACGAAATCAGATGGTGAGCGTCGTAGTGCTTCAGATTGTGAAATACCATGGGAATGTGCTGGGCGAATGGCCGCATAATTCGCATCCAAACTCACCACGAGATCCAAGTCATTTACATCCATCTTGTACGTCTTTAGCGCACCTCGTCGCGCAACATCAACCAATTCAAACCCATCACCACTTTCTCTAGTGCGTTTCTCCGGTGGTTCATTCTCAACTTTAGCTCCTGGATCATAATCATGGCCAGCAATCGAGGACATCTGAGAGTTGTAATTTTTGTACTCCTCCGAGGTGTGATTTTTGGCGTGCTGGGCCAAGCACAAGGAAGCCATCTGCAAAAAAACTGCAGAAAATGGTTGTTGTTTGATCCTTTGGTGTAATCTTTGTTTCTAGTCGAAGCTAGTTGCTGTTTGGAGCAGAAACGCTGAAATTGACTATTTTCTGCATGTACTCATACATGTACTCATGTACTCAGTCATGCAGTCTCACTCGTATTTTAGCTCTTTTTCTGGAATGGATGCTGCTCTGCGCCCCTTGGTGAACATTTCCTGCGCTCGTGGAGCAGCTGAAAAGGACCACTGGTATGTCTGGTTCCTGGTTTGAAAGTGGAGAGTCGACTTTTGTGCCTTGAAAAAGGAGTAGAGAGCGATAAAGGTACGTCTGTGGCTTATTTTTGAGTGCTCCTCGTACATTTTTGATCGTGATAGAAATTCTCAGACCAAAGTCAGACCAAAGTCAGCGCGATGATGGCCGTACAGTTTTCTTGTGGATTTTTTAGTTGTTTCATCTCGTATCTATGTCAGTATCGTGATGGTGAAGTGGAGAGGGTGATTTTCTTCCTCTAGGCTTCGTTCGGCCGACTTTGCTTCGTCCTCGTTGAAAAGTGATCCTGAAAAAAAGGTCGATTCGCAAAATTATGTTGATTTTGAATGTACGTGATGACATGCGATTGCTGGCTATGGTCTTTTCATCTGGCGAGGAGCATCTAGCTGATGGCTACTGGCGTCCATTGTTGTCCCCTATGTCAAGACAGTCAAATCGATTGAAAACCAGCATTCGTTCCGTCAGTCGGAAGAGCTTCTTCGCCACTAATATCTGAATCAAGCGGCACATTTTCCTGTCAACTGTGAACCACTGATACTCAATCTCCAGAGAAAACATGCTTTAGGGTGTGATATCTTCAGGGTGGTTTGCAGGAATGGAACTGAACCTGAGAACAATGAACACACTTTACCATTAACCCATCATTGGCGTTCGTGGTGTGTTTGTGTATAGCAAGGACAATTTTAATCACAACGTTTGTCGAAAGTTAGCCGAAAAGTTAGCCGAAAAGTTAGCCTTGCATGACAAAAGCTCGTAAGCTTTGCATCCAGCAAAAAAACCAACCCCCGGAGTAGATGAAAACATTTCACTAATCAGCATCAAGCCCACCAAAACATTTGACCAATCAGCATCAAGCCCACCAGAAACATTTAACCAATCAGCATCAAGCCCGCCAAAAAGCCCACCAAAAACATTTGACCAATCAGCATCATGCCCGTCAAAATCATGATTCATCTCATTTTAAAGGTTCCTCACACGATACCGCCACCTTTGTTAGCTGATACAGTATGGAAATAACATCACAGTCAAACGTGTGCATGTTCTGGATCACGTGATCAAGTGAATATGTTTCCCAGCAATAAGCATCAATTAATGATGTCATAAGAGATATATCAGATGGAGATAAAAGCAGCAAATTCGAACGCAACGTGGACAGTTGCAATGAAGCCACCATCCTAGTCGACTCCATGAGATGCAGTACGTATAGGAGTGGGAAATGCTGAGGAAGAGGTTTCATGATTCGACTGAACATCAGCCAGGACACATTGCTATGAGGTAAGCAGGAATGTAGTTTACGTAATGCATCCACATTCGTATCGTATACTATACAGGATAATGTTATAGCATAGTTTAGACTCTTGTACAAACAGGACTTCTTCATCGCACTTATCTGCTCTCGAAGAGGGTGTGCACGAAGCTGATCGGATAAGAGTTCAGTTTTCGAAAGAAAATGCAAATGATGACGATCCACACCACATAACCGCTCATGTGCAGCGTAAGTATCAAAATCAGAATCCATCTTCACCCCATATCATCGTCATCTTCATCATGAAACATTATCCAACAATGTACCTACTTTATAAACCCACTCCCATCCGGGGCAATTAGCAGGTACAACCATTGGGGTACAATCATGATGTCATGCCCCTCAACCACCTACAACACCCGAAAAATGATTTTTTTAACGTAAAAATAGGACGACCGGTTTTTACCCCAAAAATGGGGCCGTCAGCTCCCTTTGATATGGTGACAGCATGTCCCGGCTGACTGTGAAGCGATCCGGAGCCAATGGATAGTCATTGAAAATAGTCGTGTAACATCTCTGGAATCCTGAGGTCACACTCAACCATTATAGCCTCTCGGTGCATCTGCTGGATGTTGTAGTATGTCGTCAATCAACTGGTGTAGCAGGTACAACCATTGAGGTACAATCATGATGTCATGCCCCTCAACCACCTACAACCCCCGAAAAATGATTTTTTAACGTAAAAATAGGACGACCGGTTTTTACCCCAAAAATGGGGCCGTCAGCTCCCTTTGATATGGTGACAGCATGTCCCGGCTGACTGTGAAGCGATCCGGAGCCAATGGATAGTCATTGAAAATAGTCGTGTAACATCTCTGGAATCCTGAGGTCACACTCAACCATTATAGACTCTCGGTGCATCTGCTGGATGTTGTAGTATGTCGTCAATCAAGTGGTGTCTGTAGGGGGTTAGGAAGTTGAATCCCCCAACAGGGCAGCGGTTGCATCATAGACCACCCGTAGAGATGGTTGGCGTCCAGGTACGTGATGTACGCGTGCTGGGTTGATTTGCATCCTGATCCTGCACGGGTAGTGATTGTTGGCGACTGTCTATCTGTTGGATGCCATGCTGATCCCACCACCACCACCACCACCACCACCACCACCACCCTTCTTTCCATGCTCGATGACATTGTCGATAGGTCGCTGATCTCTCATCCAGCGAGACCTTGGTGAGCTTCGGTCCCAGTATATATAGTCAATTTGAGCCTTGGGTCTTGTGTGTAGTCGTCCTGGTCGTTTGGTACAGTTCGTGCTTTCCGTACGAGAGGTTGCGGGTACGAATCCAGCTTTGTTACATGATGCGTTTTTTCCTTCTTTACGGTCCGGGTATAAATAGGCGATTTGAGCCTTGGGTCTTGTGTGTAGTCGTCCTGGTCGTTTGGTACAGTTCATGCCTTCCGTACGAGAGGTTGCGGGTACGAACCCAGCTTTGTTACATGATGCTTCTTTTCTTCAAAGCCTCAGACAGAAAGGCCCTCAATGATTGTTTCAACTAATGCCTTATATGACCTGGCCAGGATACGCATGCCATATAAGGCATCTTCCACCCACTATGGAATATGCCTTATTTAAAAACTACAGCATGTACACCTTCCCTATAAGGACACTTCACCCTACTATGGAATATGCCTTATAGGACCAAACCAGTGTACACCTTCCCTATATGGACACTTCACCCCACTATGGCACATGCCTACTATGACATCATCCGTGTACACCTTCCCTATAAGGACACTTCACCCCTTTATGGCACATGCCTACTATGACCTCATCCGTGTACAACTTCCTTATAAGGACACTTCTCCCCACTATGGAAGATGCCTACTATGACCTGAACCACGTGCACCTTCCTTATAAGGACACTTCACCCCATATATAGACCAATCCCAAAGGTCAAAGGTCACATTCCTTATATGGACCAATCATCCGTATTTGGAAAGGTCAAAGGTCACAGCAAAGGTCAAAGGTCACATGGAAAGGTCAAAGGTCACAGCAAAGGTCAAAGGTCATCTTCCATATATGGACCAATCATCCTTATAGGGAAAGGTCAAAGGTCAAAGGTCAAATGACATCTTCCATATATGGACTATTCAGCCTTATATGGCACCTCAAAGGTCAAAGGTCAACTCAAAGGTCAAAGGTCATCTACCATATATGAACTATTCTTCCTTATTAGGCAGCCAGGGGTCAAAGGTGACTTTTGGATCAGAACCCCTACCGCACTATACTACTGAGCCGTCACCTTCTGTTATACCTAAACAGAATAGTAAGAAACATGCTGATAGAGATAGACGTAAGATTACTTTTGTAACTGACTATCATCCTCACTTTGCAAATAATCGCCTAAAAACGATACTAGAAGAATCTTTCTCAACTTCTAACGTAGAGATCTTCTTTCGTAGAACAAAACAACTCTCATATTGAAACGTTCTCGTCTTTTAAGCTTTTAGAGACTATAGATCTAGCATTTCTCCACATTCTTCCTCCATACTTTATTTAATCACAAAACATTTGCAGGCTTACATGCCTGCATTTTGGCAGTGTCCAAATTTGGACACTGCCAAAACTTCCCGTGTACTGTATTATAACAAAATTTGTATACTATAGTCCCAACACGGCACCTTTCACATTTGCATGCTTTCATGATCACAATCCAATTACCCCTACCCCTGCGCCTCTTTGGGCTCCCAGCGGCTTTCATGGGTCCACTTGTATCATAGTTAGTTTTGGCCAAGTGAGTTGGCCCTACTAATAGCATGTATTTTCTTTTCTCCTTTCACTCTGATGATTCTTTAACAAGATGAAACCGGTCAGTAAGAAAGAAAAATGACCTCTTGTGATAAACGCTTGTGTCGGGGGTTCTCAATTTACAATACACAATCAGGCATAACTTGCCGCATAAGTGTACCCACCAACTGAACTAGCTGGCACACACACACACACACACACACAGAGTAAGAGATGACCCATAGCACGAAGAAATCTATCGGCAAAGAAACTAGCTTTCTTACTTGAACACCCACAAAGGAGCACAATAATGTAGCATGTTGAAATGTTCTTGTACTCAAAGATACCGATAAGAAGTACGGCTGAGCCTCAGGCAACTCTTCCACTAGACAGCAGGGGTCCTACTCCAATGGAGGTCGCTGTCATGGAAGTTCTATCAGCTCATACTGCACACTACTCTCTGTGGAAGGGGTGCTAGTAACCCACCTTCCCATTCCTAGCAGGGTCCAGCACATACATGTAGATGATCTATAATTATGTGCTTACCAAGGTGCTCTGTGCACACTTCACATGACTGACTATTAGAGAGAGGTGGTTAAGCTGCACGTTATTTCTGACGTGATGCGCAATATCACGTCAAATTTGGCGTAAACCTCCAAATTTCGACGTGAGCTGCAGGTCACTCGCGTTGTTTTCCAACGCGCGAGCTGAACTTTCGTGTCACGTAAAGCTTAAGGGGGCACATCACCCAAAATTCGCTGAAAAATCGAATTTGTAAATTCATATTGAGTGCTACGTCAGTTGAAAGAGCATAAATAGCTGCGAATTCTCTGAAAACTGTGTCCCTATCTGACCAGCCGTTCAAGAGTTATGGCCGAAAATGTGCCCTTGCAAGGAAAGATTTTTTTGTTGCATGCTGTCATTTGTTGGCAGTACTGTATTTGAATGTGAGCAGACCGTGCGCAACTTGTCGTATTATGGAAACACGCGAAAGTGTGCAGAATTTTGCCCCAAGTCCAAAAAAGTCCAAAAAATCACGTTAAAAAACCACGTATTGGGCTGCACGGCGGCGGGCCAAGCCCGCCGCCGTGCAGCAGGACTTTTGCCAGCACCCTCGTGACGTTGCAGATATGTGGCTTGATTATTGTAGTTGACGTTGATTTAGTGACTTTGGCAAGTTTGAGTCGTGTCAAGAAGTCAGGTAGGATTCAGTACTAGGCAGTAGTGAAACGTGAGTGGCAGTCTTTGCCGGTTTCTGAGGGCATCCTGGATTTGGTGTGCACCGCTGTGGAAATGGCTTGCTGTGGAGGTCCCAGCACTGGATGTTGTATCAAAGGTACGACCTCGTAGCACGTGCTAAACCTAAAAAAATTCAAAAATTGACTTGGGCCTGTGGGAGTCCGCGAGAGAACGCCCACTCGTTCCGTTGTGACAGATTCCAGCGCCACGTAGAGTGGCCCTACCCCACCACCCATGGCTGCTTCTGGACTTGTTTTAGGTTTGGGTCCCGCCCACGGACAGAATGGGCACGAAAATGTGAAAAAAATGTAAATGCATTTGTTTGGCTCCTGGGTGGCTCGCACACCGTGGCACTATGCCGGAAATTTGAGTTTTTCCGGCCTGGAAAGCCTGTCAGTGAGGCGCAAGAACTTGTAAATCATGTCCTGAGGGCCAGCATAGTGGCAGGAGTGTGTGGTCAAAATTTCACTCAAATCCACTGAGAAACACCAAAGTTACGGTCAATTGAATGCCATATGAAAATTTTGGGTGATGTGCCCCCTTAACCTCTCTATTAACACCCCTTCCCAGACACGCAATATGTCTCAGGCACAATCGATTTTCTATGGAACTCACATGGCCAGCTACTCATTACACACAGACTAGCTGCTCCATACATAGCTAACGGTAATGCTAACAGTACAGTCAGACCTCGCTGAACCGCACACATCCGTTTTCCACAAAAATATCCAGATAGGCGAGGGAACTTGATAACCGAACACCGGTTACATTGGATGCATCACGTATGCTGTAAATCTGTAGCCAGCTATTTTCTTCCGGGTCGCGAGGGATCCGGATAAGCGAGGTCTGACTGTACATCACACCCAGACCCAGAGCTACAGGCCAGGGCCTGTCACAACATTGCTGACCTCTGACTCTGTGGCTCCAGCAGATCCTGTGAAGTACGTACATGTGCATGACGAATAGCGGAGTCCTCCGGATCGATAGAGTGCTCAATGCGGAAGCAGAGCAGTAACACACGAGTCACAGGAAAACCACGCGTCTTGATTGTCGTAACTTAAAGTTTCATGCCATATAGCAAACTTTAAGTTACGACAATCAAGACGCGTGGTTTTCCTGTGACTCGTACATGTGCATGACTGTACTTCAGAATTAGGTTGTTTACATGCTCATCATGTCACATGTATAGACTACACAGAAGACTCTCTACTCTAGGTCTCCTTTTTGGTGAAACACACTTGCAACATTGCACATGTTGTAAGGTTGCCTAACTTAGTTACATGTACATGACTATTGCATCTAGTCACAATTCACACACCTACGTGTGGTATAGCAGTGCTTGGGTTTTCCGGGGCATCGGAAAGGTTCCTTCTCGAAAGAGTTTTGGACAGGGGTGTATTTGCGGACAGTTCCTGATCAATAGGCCAGTTTGTCAATACTATAAGTACGGAATTAGCACTCCTCAGCTACTGGTATGTGAATGCATAGCTCATACCGTACTGCCATGTGTGCTATAGTGGCTTAGCAGCAATGCAACCGATGGTAAGCTGTGCAGCATCTCATCACTGGCCAGCAGTGGAGAGAGGTAGGCCGGCGAAGCATTCAGGATGGTGGCATGACGTTGGTGGATGCCCGACTGCAGCTGTGACAGGTGACCGGTGTTCGGGTGATACTCTGGCGTGCTGGACAGGACAAGAGAAGAACACCATGAACTGGTACTCACAGAGCAATCAGCATTGCGGAGTATATCCACAGCATAGCCTAGCAGTGCGAGCACGGAGAGACTGAGAGAGTGGATTCCGATGACTTTAAGGAGACTATGGCTGCGTTTACACGACAACGCACGGCCAGTTTTCCGTTTTCAGTCCCGCATTTCTTTTTTCGTTTTCGCACGTTTACACGATCAAAGCGGATCCGAAGTGGTCTCCGTTTGTACCGTTTTCAAGCGTCTACACGAGAGTAAAGGATCCGCCGAAGTTCGTCATGTGCCAAGTGTTGCCGTGGAAGCACCAATCACACTGAGGTAATGGTTGAAAACAGGCACAGGACAACACACGTCACATGACGAAAATTGTATAAAAACAATTTTTTGGATTGTCGGATCCGTGTAAACGGCCGAAAACGAAACAAGCGTGACGGAAAACGAGGCCAGCACACCGTTTCGACTGTTTACACACCCAAATTTATCCGGCAGAACATTTCCGTTTTCAAATTCTCCTACCTTGGCCAGCGTTTTGGTTTTCTTCCGTTTTGGTGTACAACTTTTACGTTTTGTTCCGCGTACCGTGTAAATGAACCATGGATCCGAAAGGATTTCGTTGCGTTTTCGCCCCCAGCGTTGTCGTGTAAACACAGCCTATAGCAAGGGCAAAGGCAAGTCACACGGTCCACGTCAACCAAACACCTGCCTCTAGTCACAGAGCTCTCTGTCCTCATCCATCACCAACGTTGCATCAGATAAAGAAAGCAGGACAAAGGAAGCGACGCAGTTTTGTTTCAATTCCAGGTGATGAAAATCAAAGCTCGAGGTGATGAAAATCAAAGCTTGAGGTGATGTGCACACAGCTACCCAGAAAGTGACAAAACCATACAATGCTGCTCAATGAAATCCGGTTGTGCACAGCATACACAGCTACCCAGAAAGTGACAAAATCACAGCTAACCAGAAAGTGACAAAGTCACAGCAAAGCACTTTAAAGTACAGTGCTGCTCAATGAAATCCGGTCGCGTGGGTCAAGTTTGCGCCTTGCACCATTTCGCAGCCCAATGTTTGCAGGTCTAGGGCAACGCCCAGCACGTACGTGAGTGACTTGACTGGATTTCATTGAGCAGCACTGTAGGTTCTTTCACATTGCATAAGCACAAGACATGAAGTGTGAAAGTTGATTGTCGATGTGCTAAGAACGTGACTTGGTGTAGTTTCACCGTAGTACACGTGGACACACACACACACGCACGCAGAGGGAGACTGCAGCCTACAGCCGATTCCGTCCCATATTGTGCGAACAGCTCTCACATTGGGTGCACTGAGCAACCTCCCAGAGAAGGTGCCTACGTAAGTACGTTGGCGTGGACAAAGTAATGTAACGCCTATCATTGTCACTACGTCGCACACAGTCAAACTTCAGTAGAACGTATGAGGGAGTAGTAAAACGCTGGTATTTACGTACTCCCTGAGCGTACAGGGGGACATCCACCTCAGTGATTCACAGGTGAGGTACTTCACACCTGAGGTCTGGGAAAGGATACGCAGGGTCGTCGAAACAGCACTCCACACCCGATGAAAGGAGAAAAGGGTGTTAGACCCTGGGTATTTAATGTTGAAGTTTAACTTTTATTTCATGCCACCTTGCTTGTCACACACCAATATCGCAACCACGTTAGCTATAAGTTTAAAAGTTACTGTCTCCACACCGACTGTTCACATTACAAGGTAAGGGTATATATTATTGTGAAATGGGCAATCCTATTTGCACCGAAGGAATTTTTACTGGAGTGACAGTCTATGCACCTCTTATCAGCTGTCACTATCCAAAGATGCCAACGTTTGCCAATTCTAATTTGCTAATCCCAGGAATGCACTATACAGTGAAATTTCCAAGGAAAAGAAGAACTGGTATCTCACCTGCCACTCCCCCGGTACGCATTCAAACATGCCCGCAGCGTTCCAATGGGTAACAGCGGATCCATTACGCTTAGGCAGCGTGCCGGTGACAGATCCAGTGAGATTTTCAGAGCAGGGTACGCGCCCAGCACCAGACATGGCTTCCGAAGCTGGTACTGCGCAGCGAGGAATGCCACTCCGAAGACAAAGTTACCTCCGGCCGAGTCGCCGGCCAGGATGACTTTCTCGGCAGTGGTGCCCAGGCTGGTGGCGTTCCTCAGCACCCAGGCGTACGCGTAGAAACAGTCGTTGACGGCACGTGGGTACGGGTGCTCGGGGGCCGTCATGTAGTCAACGGACACCACGGGAACGTTGAGCTGGTTGGCCCAGTGGCTTAGATAGCTCTGCATGAACAATACACCACAAGGAAGACACATGCATAGGGTATACTAATATTATGTACAGTGATGCTCAATGAAATCCGGTCACGTGAGTCAAGTTTGCGCCTTGCACCATTTCGCAGCCCAGTGTTCGCAGGTCTAGGGCTGCGCAACGCCCGGCACGTACTTGAGTGACGCGACTGGATGTCATGGAGCAGCACTGTACTATTGTATATGGGGCCAAATGAAAACCTGGTGCACATCCGTGTTACACACATGATACAGTATCTTTTTATTGGCTACGGCAGCGGAGAAATGGATGGAGCATGGTGGCAGCAAAGCACACCCATTTGTTTCCAATGACCTAGCACATGTGACTGTGACGTTTGCGCCAGAAACCCTCCACCATGGAAGTGAATGATGACTGCCTTAGAAGGCTCAGAGCTGGCACTCTGCAGCAAAAAGAGAGTGTTGAGCATGGTACAGAACAAATCGTCAACGTCAACCGCACATGGCATGATAACACCTTTGTTTGTTTGTTTTGAAACTCGGATGTTTTTCTTCTTCTTTTTTTCTCTACAAAATCCACATTATCTCCAGACACTGGGGTGAATAATGGAGTGTGCATGTGGTGGTGGGGCCCATTAAGCTCAGCCGACCAGAGGTCTCGGCTTTATAGCTCCATGGACGCACCAAAGGGGGATCGGGTAGGAGTATCCAAAAGACCACGGACAGTTATTGTACTCTACGGTCGCAGAGCACACATACAAATGTCACCTTACTTCTCACAGTGACTTACATGAAGGCCGAGGCACCGTCCATAGAAGCTTCTCCGCTCCATACTCTCAGCAGTGTCCAGAAAGTCGTCCGGAAACTGAGTATGATCAACGATCAGGTCGCCAGTCTTGTCCACTTGCACGACAGCGTAGATGACTTTAAAAAGCTGCGCGTGATCCCTGAGCAGCTCTGAATGTTCTTCAAGTGCTGACACAGCCTGTGCGAAATCTCTCTTAGTATTCGATGACGTAAGCAGTGACTTGATGATGTCATCAAGCGCCAATGTACACGTGGAGAATATGGATACACTAGATCGCAGTCCGTTGCTGGCTACACCCGGGTAAGCATTGTAGCGGGAACATTGCTGCAGCAAGTAAGGGATGGTGCTGAGCAATGACCCGATCGCAGCGCACAGCATATGACAAGCGGAAGCCAATCGGGACCTCTGCTCCGGGCTCAGTGCTCCGCCACCGTTGCTGCGCTGTTCCTGCTGGAGACGCTGCACTTGCGCTAGCAGCCCTTGCAACGCTGCGGTTGTGACACGCGGTGGAGCGGAATAGTGACGCGCTGCACTGCGTGACGCGGGGCATTGCCAGTGATGGTGTGTCACCAGCGACGCAGTGTACTCGCCACGACCTGTGTCCGCTACACTCACCAAGTTCCTGGTACTGACAACAGCTACTGAGCAGGGAGCACCGGTATGCTGTTTCACCACACGGTGCAGCTGGGCAATACGCCGAACTGATACAGCGGGAGCGAGAAAGCAGCCGCTGTGAAGCAACGACAGGTCGAGTGGCGTTACGTGCTACTGTTGATGCCGCCATAACTACAAGCTAGGCAATAAGAGTCCCTTGCCAGGGCAGGCAGTCCAATTGGTTTCAAAGGTCAGGCAAAATCACAAGTCCTGCGGAGCACGTACACGAACACATGTTCAAAGCGCATGCAAGGCAATTGCAAGCGCATACACACACAAAACAGTTGTGCACGGCACATTCAAAGTACACACTGCTCACACATGAAGACACATAAGCACATATGCGCGCGCACGCGCACACACACACCGACACACAAGCAAACAGAGAGACAGACACACACACAGATGAGACTCTGACCAAACACATGTACTAGTAAAAGACCGCATGCACAATGTCAATGTGATGCACACCTCCAAGACGGAATGGGCGCTTTCAATAGTACACATACTACTTCTGAAGTTCTGGTGCTTTGAAGATCCAGAAAACCCCAGTGTAACACCGGCTTTAGCCTACAGGTTTGTACACACTGTGGGTGACATTGCATACAAGTAGATCAGCACATCTAGTACATGTACGATTGTTCTTCCACTTCAAGAATCGTCCCTTCGTTTCACAGCACAGAATAGCTGCCTCTCAGCTGGTAATCAGCAGGGACATTCTCTACTTGCGACGACTGAGTGATTGCCAGCACTCGCCCTTTCCTTCCACAAGCGATGTATAGAATAATAATATCACTGTTCGAGTATTTTTCTTTCAAATCTGAGACCATTGACAGGATCGGAAGGAGAGCTCTACTGCAAGCCAGAAGTCAGGCTGGCGTCAGGCTGTCGTGAAAAGTAACGAATTCAAACCGCTCCTCAACAAAATCATTACAGTTAGGGCCCGGTCCCACATGCAGTGGCGGATCCGCTGGTGCGACAAGGTTTTGCGGGAGTGGTGTCGCACCTCTCCTGCGACAAAATGCTCGCGTGGTCTCACATGCTCACGCGTGCACGGCGAGCGAAGCGAGCGCGCCTCTCTGATCTGACTTCCAAAAAATTCAGTGCAGCTCTCCTGCAACTCAACTCTCAAGCATGCTTTCACTTCGAAGTACGCGTGCACGTACTGTACTGATGGTGTACAGTCAGTACTGTGTCTGTGTACAGAACTGTTTCGTCCTTTGTGGACACATCAACGCAGCACTGATGTACTGTTGATGTAGATACTAGGTGTTGGACAGATCGTTGTTTTTGTTGAGTATCAAGCATTAGCTACATGTCGTGGGTTCGGTATTGTTGACTTTGAGCCTTTGTTCTGTATACTATACTAGTAATCTGAAAGAATGGATTTTACGTTGGGTAGAGGTCGATTGGCGAGACGTTGTCGACAGGCAATGGAGACCGCAGCGACATTTTGTTGCTAAATACTAGTACGAACTTGTTGAGCAGCACGTCGACGATAACCAATGATAACTGCTACAGATAGTAATAATAGTACATGTATCGCTCTTGCTAGACCTACATCACAGTGGTCCCCCTGCGTGGTTTTACATGATGGCCATGCTTGGCTGCTCACGGGTCCGGGATTTGGTCTTTGGCCGACGCCGCAGCCGTCGGTTTCAGCTTCTCGGCTATCCACCTATCGCTCCGTATCTCTCTTCATCCCTTGGCCAAACGAGTCTTGACTTCAACATACATGTACAACTGCAGCCGTAGCTGCTCTGACTTAGGGCCCGGTCCCACATGCACTTGAGAGTTGCGGATCCGCTGCAGCGGTGTCGCAACAGGGTGTATCACCATGGAAACTGCGAGTAGCGGAACTTCCGCCGTGGCGGAAAGTTCAAATCCGCTACTCCAAAATTTTTGGAGCGTATACTCTCCTGCGGAAGTTCCGCTCCTGCGACACTCCGACATAGTGAGCGATTTGTGTTGTTCGATTTTATTTTCGATCATGAAGTGGACAGTTTGACTTAAGGGCCCGGTCCCACATGCAGTGGCGGATCCGCTGGTGCGACAAGGTTTTGCGGGAGTGGTGTCGCACCTCTCCTGCGACAAAATGCTCGCGTGGTCTCACATGCTCACGCGTGCACGGCGAACGAAGCGAGCGCGCCTCTCTGACTTCCAAAAAATTCAGTGCAGCTCTCCTGCAACTCAAGCATGCTTTCACTTCGAAGTACGCGTGCACGTACTGATGCAGTGATGGTGTACAGTCAGTACTGTGTCTGTGGACAGAACTGTTTCGTCCTTCGTGGACACATCAACGCAGCACTGATGTACTGTTGATGTAGATACTAGGTGTTGGACAGATGGTTGTTTTTGTTGAGTATCAAGCATTAGAGAGGTTTTGCAGAGCGAACGTTCGCGCGAATATTCGTTTGACGTCATGAAAAGCGAAACTTCGTGCGAACGTTCGCAGTTTTGAACGCGAAAGTTGCAGGAAACGCGAAACAAACTTTCGCAGTAATTTTCGCTCTTTGTGGACCGCTGGTCAGCCTGGTGCACGGTGAGCGACCCTCATTTCGGCCTCAATCTTCATGTTTGTGCTTGATCTCTACTCTTGGCTTGGTCCGCGAGTGCTAGGTTTTTGTGGCAGCCCGTGTTGCTTCATCTCCAGAACCATCTCCGATCTCCTGCTTGCTCGTCTTCTCACTGCTCAGAGTCGGTTACATCAATGATGCCTTTTTGAATCTCAGGTGTTGATGCACAAGATTACGGCACAAGCCAACCCGGCCCGTTTGTCTGTGGGTCTCCGGCCATGGACAACGTAGTCAAAGAGCTCTCGTCTCAGGCCGTGACTCAGAGTACCTGGTGCGCGTGCCGCCACTCGCAACAAACAAATAATCGGATGGAGACCACTTCTCAAAAACAAGCGAGTGCACACGAAAATTTCTTGGAGCGAGAAACATGCAAACTTTCGCAGTAATTTTCGCTCTTTGTGGACTGTTCGTGCACGGTGAGCCACCCTCACAGTCAGTCCTCATGTTTGTGCTTGATCTCTACTCTTGGCTTGGTCCGCGGGTGCTAGCTTTCCTATACGTGGCAGCCCGTGTTGCTTCATCTCCGGAACCATCTCCGATCTCCTGCCTGCTCGTCTTCTCACTGCTCAGAGTCGGTTACATCAACGATGCCTCTTTGAATTTCAGGTGTTGATACGATTACGCCAGATTACGGCACCAGCCAACACGTTTGTCTGTGGGTCTCCGGCCATGGACAAGGACGATAGTCATAGAGCTCTCGTCTCAGGCCGTAACTCAGGGTGCCACCACTCGCAACAACAAAATAATCGGATGAAGACCACTTCTCAAACAAGCGAGTACGAGTGCACGCGAAAATTCTTGGAGCGAAAAACATGCAAAACACAAATTTCGCGCGAACGTTCGCAATAGTTTTCGCAACCTGGAACGCGAAAATCATTGCGAACGTTCGCTCTGCAAAACCTCTCTATTAGCTACATGTCGTGGGTTCGGTATTGTTGACTTTGAGTCTTTGTTCTGTATACTATACTAGTAATCTGAAAGAATGGATTTTCCGTTGGGTAGAGGTCGATTAGCGAGACGTTGTCGACAGGCAATGGAGACCGCAGCGACATTTTGTTGCTGAATACTAGTACGAACTTGTTGAGCAGCACGTCGACGATAACCAATGGCAATGATAACTGCTACAGATACTGGTAATAGTGGTACATGTATCGCTCTTGCTAGACCTACATCACAGTGGTCCGACTGCGTGGTTTTACATGATGGCCATGCTTGGCTGCTCACAGGTCCGGGATTTGGTCTTTGGCCGACGCCGAAGCCGTCGGTTTCAGCTTCTCGGCTATCCACCTATCGCTCCGTATCTCTCTTCACCTTGGCCAAACGAGTCTTGACTTCAACATACATGTACAATTGTAGCCGTAGCTGCTCTGACTTAGTAAAGTCAAACTGTCCACTTCATGATCGAAAATAAAATCGAACAACACAAATCGCTCACTATGTCAGAGTGTCGCAGGAGCGGGACTTCCGCAGGAGAGTATACCATGGTATACGCTCCAAAAATTTTGGAGTAGCGGATTTGAACTTTCCGCCACGGCGGAAGTCCCGCTACTCGCAGTTTCCATGGTGATACACGCTGTTGCGACACCGCTGCAGCGGATCCGCAACTCTCAAGTGCATGTGGGACCGGGCCCTTAGAACACTGTCTGTCAGGCGAACATTCACTGACCAGGTCACCATGATAGGCAGGCACTGCAGTGCAGGCAGTGACATACCCAATGAACATCTCAAACCAGATGTCTGCAAACCCGGCTGTGTACATGTATATGTCAGGCAACAACGACTTACGTTGTGAATGGCCAACGATCCTCAGCGCTAGTTCAGCACCTACATGACCGACACTGACTCACCCTGCTATTTGATGTTAACGAGGTGTTTGTCGCGCTGGAAACGGAGCGGCAGGGGGCGTATACCTGGCGTTTGTTGAGGGGGCAGAGCATTCCTGGATTTTCCACGATCTGTGATATTGATGGACTGTGCATGTGGTGTCGGCTTTGCTGTCAAGTCACCATTGACTACCGCCACCGCTGTTGCCAATCCTGATGCTGCAGACACCAAAGAGTCTGTTAATTAAACCAGCGGAAGATAACCGGACTGGATTTGGTGGAGAAGGCTGGAGCAGCACAGGTAGTGAGTGCTTCCATAGCCTGCCACGCCTAGACCTGTCTTTGCGTGCTTCCTCTGGTAGAATGTGCATGTGTAGTGGTGTGTGTTGTTTAATCTGTGCGAGGTCAGGTGCTGAACAATTCTACCAACATACCGGCTAGCACAACGCCGGCATTCAAAGTTGTATACAAGATGACTGAGTTGGTGGGTTGGTAGAACGTCCTTCAGTACCGTGAATACACGTATTGTTGTGTAGACGTGTGTGAAGTACACTGCATAGTAGGGTTGTTTTACAACTAAGCGGACTTCACGGAACACAATCATTGATAGACTCCTTTCTCTTCCATGATAAACATAAAAGTCCCGGACATCGAGTAGGTCCGATCGTTACTTCTTTAGGTGTTTGAGTTGTTGACAAATACGTGTGCAAGATATGGTCAGTGACTCCGTGTAGCCATTCATAGTAAACACCGAGATGAGAAACTCAAGATCATAAGAAGATGTTGTGTTAGTCTGGCATTGTTGGGCCAGAACGTTGTCACTAGTGTTGTTTCATACTTGAATTTTGTCCCCTTGGAGTGTTTGATTGTTATCTTTCACGCACATGGTATCTTTCAAGAATGCCTTGTGATACTTTCTCGGCATTGTTTAGGGCGCGCTCACACTGCGACCAAAACCAGCGTCCATGCGGCCATGCGGCCAAGTTGCATGGCAACGGCATGAACTTGACCAAAACGTCACGGCCACGTTTCAAATCGTGACCGCGACCTCCGGAGGGGGGGGGGGTGCAACGACTTGGCGGCAACTTGATCGTAGACGTGAAGCGTATTTGTGTACAACCTGGCCTGAAGTATGTTCAATTTCCCAAAATCCGGTGTGTTGATTCATGAAACTCGGCGGTTGTCGATCCTCGACATTTGCACATTCTTTAACCCTTTCAGGACGGACTTGATTCAGGTAAACTGCTTCATGCACTACGCATGGAAACAGTTCGGATCATAACTTGAGTTTCCTTTTATCAATTTTGATAATCTTGGGCTTCCTGGAAAGCTCTTGGCCAGAGGAACACACTGGTGTAATCCTGACTCGCAACAGTGCCACTACATTGGTGCTATAGTGCTGGGATGACATACGAAACGGGACTTTGAGCCAATTTGGTAAAATTGCTGGTATATTCGTAAAAAATAACGGTAGAGAGCTGCTTTTTTGTGTAGCTGACGGCTTCAGATCCGTGCCTGACGTCACTCTGCTCTGTACCTGCCTGGCTTGTCATGCAACAGGGGGAAATCCCTTGAATGACACAGCGCGCGGAAGTCAAAATTTGCTGCAGGACGCAAAATACCTTGCGAGTGCCGTAGCTCCAATATTTGACCTCGGATCGACTTCGGATTTGTTTGAGCCGACAGCTGAGACGATTCTAATGTCGATAGACCTTTCGATCACGCGATTCTGTCAAGGGAAAGCCGAGTTATGAAAATTTGAGTGTATGCAGTATGCACTGCACAGTCATGACGGATATATCCGTCATACCGTCCTTAAAGGGTTAAATGTTGTAGTTGTGGTCCTGCACGCACGCACCGCCATACATGCATTCGGTGCCCTTTTTGGACGATGTCAATTTTGGTGTTGTTTTTGTAGTTGCTTCGTTGTCAGTTGATCGGGTCAGTGACCAATTTCTAAAGTGTACGAGGTGAATTGCTATTTCTGGACATTGTTCATTTCTGGACATTTCGAGTAAAATAATTTTTTGTCGCGTGTAGAGTCAAGTCAATCAGGTTGATGAAGTTTTTTTTTGTTGTAGTTGACAGCTGGGTTGTTGTAGTTTCTCCTCGTGTCGGTGCCTTGTTGATAGCCTTTTCTTGGGAGGCATTTCAACGAGTTTTGTGGTACTATGTTGCATGAGGATTTTGAATTTTGAGTAAAATAAGAAGGAATGGACGAATCGTTGGCTTCCCCATGTGCACTCCACTTCAGACACTGTATAGTCTTGAACCTGTTGGCTGGAAGTGTGAAGAGGCCAACTGCAGTCCACCAATAGAAAAAATAACAAAAACGGTGCAGTATAGGATGCCTATTGACGCTATTTTACTTTCATGTCCAGAATTCCATACACTGAAATTTAGGCCAAAAAATTGGCCTGTCGAAAACATCCTCCTATAAAGTCTCTGGGATCACAGCATGAGCAATTGTCACATATTTGGAAAGATGAAGGATTAGGCCATACAATAGATACAAAAAGATCTGAAAAATGTAAAACACACAGCCAGTGGGCCTCTATTTTATTTTCATGTCCAGAAATTGCTATTCACCTCGTACTCGTTCAATACGATGGCAGCTTGGCCTGGCTTTTCGGTTTGGGGAATCATCTTTCTCTACTTTTCTGCGATGATGGAATGCCTATACCTCAAGACATTTCAGTTACATATCATCGGAAAATACAGTTCTCATCTCGGCAACAGACGAAAGAAACCACTACCGGAATTTCCACTGCACTGGCACTTGCTCTGACCACGAGGTCAGGAAAGCGAAAGCGCTTGGATGTCAGCGGCAGTGTCTCAAGAGTCCAAACCTACCCGATTGTATGAATTATTTTCGTCGACTTCAAGAATACGAGCCACGAGGCACTTCCTCCATAATGCAACATGCGAAAAATTACATCCAAAACGGGCCACAACTTTATTAGGAAACGCACGAACTCTTTTGGATACGAACTGCAATTCGTAAAGTTTGTGTGACAACTTCACGTCTACGCGTGTACGAGGCCTAGTGTGAGCATGACTGCCACGTTTCTGCGTTTTGCTTACGCATGGACGCATGCTGATGGTGGCAGTGTGAGCGCGCCCTAAGGTGTTATGTATGGCTATTGTTTCTTTAAACATGTACATCAAGTAGTAGTCTGTGGCTGCAATACAGTACAACCATGCTTCCTGATGAGCGTTGGGCGAAAGCTAGTTTGATGCATATTTATTATGTTTTCATCGTTCACATTATTGTTCTTCACATTACATTACATCACCGTTATTTCATTGTCCATCATCACGTGACATCTCAATAAAACCTTCCTAACATGTCGCTTCAGCTGATTCTGTTTATTGCCATCTTTTAAAACACAGTTGCTTTTGTTGTTGTTGTTGTTGTTGTTGTTGTTGTTGTTGTTTATTAAATTTTATTTTACATCGCATGTCAAACGGGCAGTTCTGCTTCTGCTCAATATTATGAAAGCGATGACAACCAGAAAGAAGAAGTGCCTGGGCCGACCGAGTAGGCGGAACCTTCAACCCATCGAAAACCGTTGTTATCTCATTCGCTGAGGAAGGAGCTGCAGAGACCATCCGCGGTATCCAGCCGTCAACCAGTCACCGTCACCTGGGGGTGTTGTTGAGTGAAACACTTAGCTTCCAGGAGCATATTGAACAGACAATAAGCAAGTTTAGACAGCGCTGCGTTCTTCTGTGCCATATGGCTGACCATTTAACAGGAGACATCGTCAGGAAGCTGTACCTTACGTATGTCCGCCCCACAGCAGAATACGCCGCCCCAGTATGGGAGTCCTCCCTCTCTGCTGCACAGCGGCTCACCCTTGAACGGCTGCAAGCCAGAGTAGCTCGCACAGTCATGCGGCTTGAGAGATGCCCTTGCCCATCAGACGAGCCCAAGTCATCATTGTTTAAACAGCTGGGGTGGCCAAGTCTATCCTGGCGCAGGAAGATCGCCTGCCTTATGGAATTCTTCCATTTGGTCACCACCCAACCAGAACTTTTTGAAGCAGCGGGATACTGCCCCACGCGTAGTCGCCGCCGCCAACTCGCATTCACTCTGCCACGGGTTGGGAAACACGCCGGGAGGTCATTTCTCTTCCGCACCGCTACTGTCTGGAATGCCTTGCCCGCAGACCTGAGAGCCACAGCCTCGCAGTCCCTGTTTCACAGTCACATTTGCACGCACTTCTCTGACACCAAACACAACGCCACTCCTCACTGACATGCCTCTGTCCTCCTTCTTTGTGCGTTGCTCTTATTCTTATTAATTTTTGTGTTTCTGTTTCGGTACATTTCGTATTTCCAGGCATACCCCGAGGCTATAGGTATCATTGATTAAAGGACCATTCTGGAACATTCAGCATAATTGTATTTCTCTTGCTAGGCTGTTCATTACGAATTATTAGCCCTCCACTGTCTGCTATCTCAACCCTACAGCCTCCCATTATAATGGAACTCCCTTCAATTTAGACTACTGTAAATATACAAATTTTCGGCAGCTATTTAATTTCGGCTATATTCGGCACCGACCCAAAACGCCTAAATTAAAACGCCGATGAAATTTTTCACAGCATCTGTCGCACTATACATGCCCTCTACCCCACGCCGAGAATAAATCGCCGCCGAAATGTCAAAAATCGTGAAGTGCCGAAATGTTGCAGCGCCGAATTTTTTTATATTTTTATAGTACGTCTTTGGGAAATCCTCAAATATATATAATAATAAATAATAATAAGAGTCAGGGATGAAGGGAAAAAAGAAATCAAAAAATCTGAAAATTGAAGTAGCAATGAGGGGAGGCAGGGTTCAGACGAGCAGTGTCACCTTGCCACCAGTTCAAAAGAAGAATAAATGATAAATAAATACTAACTTGCCACATCCCTACATAGACGCTTTGGTTCATGTCGAGATCGTGTAGCAGTGCACTCACTGAAAAAGGTCTGTTTGTGCAGCCTGGAGTCATCCGCCATACTTGCAACGTGCTCAAACTCACCCAGGCGTTGTACTCGGATGACTGTCTCCTCCAGCCATACAGGAATGCTGCTGTGTTGTGTCAGTCTTCAATTTGATACAATACTCGCATTATTACCGATCTTGAATATTGCTAAGAATGTTACATACTTCAATACACACTGCATATGGAAAGTGTCCAATTTTGCGCCGGAGCAGTGTCTTGAGTGTCCAGGTTTCAGAGCCATGCTGCTGAACTGATAGCACTGAACCGTAGACTGGTTGTAGACATGACGTCATATTCCCCACTGATAGACCGGAGTTACGCCATGATATTGTTTAAAGGAGGCTAGCACATAATGTTGATACATTGGCAAGGCGGATAGTGATTCAGTGTGTATACAACTCTGCAATGCAACCATGGCAACCGATTTGACTGATGAGATAGGAGACATTGTCGACCATCAAACTCATAAAATTCTTGTTCTAGACTAGTAGTAGTAGTGGTACCGGTACATACAAAGATGGGCATTCCATACCTTTCGTCGTTCTAAGCAACATCGATAGTGGATAAAGAATGGAGGGCTCTGGTACATGAGGGAACGTAGCGGATGCGAAAGGGTCTTGCACATCTTTCAGGTTTGCAATAACAAGAAACAAAGTAGAAGAGGAAGAAGACAGTGATGGGTTTATTATATTTTCTTCTTTTTTTCTATTATGGTGGCAGGCCCTCATGGAACAGTCTACCTATCTTCCTGTGACTTGGCTAAGTGGCTGGTAGTAGACCTTGACAAACACAGTAGTTAGTACTATATTGTAGTAATGTTAAAAACTGGAAGATTTTGCTCGAAAATCTTTGAAATAAGTACAACCATACAAAGCATTATGGAAAGTAATTCCTCGAATTCTGTTCCCTTTCTTTTTACACACACCAAGATACTTGAAACATACCAGTCACTATGCCATTATCTGCCGTTTCGTCTGCACCCACTATGCAGGAAGTCATGGGTGTTAGAACCGGCGGTTCAATGAAACTTTCTCTATTACGGCAAAATTTTCCAGACATTTTTTCCGCGTGGTCTCCCAACCGCCCTGAGCTGCTGCCTTTCCCAAACCGTACCAAGGCCAATGCAAACAATTTAATACTGTGTCAGGAAAAAATTTCGTTTGGAAACTTTCGCTATATTCGTAAGGGGGCAGAAAATAACTAAAGTTTGTACCAAACTAATGTTTCTTTTTCTGAACGTTCGGGGTGACAGACCTCGACCAACACGAAATTTAGTACGTAACAAGCCTGCTGATGGAGTGATATAACGAAATTTAGTACGTAACAAGCATGATATTGTTTGTGGTGCTCGTAGAGCGGATGCAAATTTTGAAGCTCTGCATGTACTCGCGATTCAGCATCCTCTCAGCTTGTTTGTGAGTCTGCAACTGTAACCCATAGAGTCTGTGACTTGTACTGTGGACTATGGCCACCAATGAGCATGTCGACCTGGCCCTTCTGACGTTTGACTGCCTCCAAAATCTGGCCACCCAGAACGGCATCTCGAAATCTGATTCTCTCTTTCCGGAAGGAGGGGATTGGGTCCCACCCCATCCTGGAAGGTATGACTGGTATAGGAGATATAACGACTGTTCAGGAGGTCGCACATGTCACTGACATGCATCCTCGTTTCGTGTTACATGTAGCTGTGACTTTCGTTAGGGTTCACACTTTAAAGTCATAGGCTTTGTCTTCACCTTCTTTCGCGCCTGCTGATGGAGTTCTTGGCATGCAAGTGTTATAAGCTAGACGTTTTCACTGCAGTAGTGAGTTGACTAGAGTCGGCTTTAGTGCTTACGAGTTCGGTGAAAGGTTTCAAGCAATTGCGGCTTGGAGCCAGAGTTTTCTAACAGAGTTCTCTTGATAGTCGCGAGCTGGTCCTTTGTGTGGTTTGGGTGTGTGCCGAGGTAGGAGCACGCCTCTACAGTACATATTGGTAGAAGAGGATGGTTAATTAAGTCGAGTCGACCTCGTAAGTACTGAATGTTCCACCTAAGCGCGGCTATGGAGTCTCCAGTCGAAGAGGACAAGG
The DNA here is from genome assembly GCF_964019385.1 of Sycon ciliatum. Lineage (NCBI taxonomy): Eukaryota > Metazoa > Porifera > Calcarea > Leucosolenida > Sycettidae > Sycon > Sycon ciliatum. The sequence goes on along the minus strand of NC_088655.1, from coordinate 1,340,023 downwards.
AGAAAGACAGCCAAGCCGCGGAGGACGGGACCGCCAGCACCGAGGAAGCAAACCACCGAGAAGAACCAGCGGCAGTAGAGAACAAGCTCGAGAAGCTTAGCGAGCTGCTTAGAGAAAATATGGTGGCTAAAAAACACTTCACCAACGCGCGGCGGACACTTCTCGTGCGCTCCATGAATGGCGGAGTGCGAGGAGAGCAAGCTAACGACGAGCTAGCCGAGCTAAGCTCACATTATGACAACGCCACCAGTGCTATCATGAACCTCGTCAGTCTGTACAGCTCAATCAACGAAGAGAAGCGTATGGAAGTAACGCTGCGGGAAGCGGAATTGCTCGAGGAACAATTCACTACCGCAACCGAGAGCATTTTGGAGGACGTACGTGGGCAGGTACGTAGTTACGCGGAGGAAACTGACTACGAGTCGTACCTGGGCGGCTCACAGCGGCCCCACCTAGTCCAGGCTCGACGCGAACTAGCTTCGGAGGTCGGGTACGGGTACAGCGGACCTGCCGCAAGCACTATGCCCAGTTGGGCTGGAGCCCGGAGCTACCTGAACGCGCACGGCAGAAGTTCAGTTGAGGCCTCGGAGTCTACTGCTGCACGTGGACTAACGTACGACAACGGCTACCATGGCTACACGTACGAGCCGACAAGCCGGTCATCCAGCGTAGAGCAAGTTGCAGACCAGCACCGGGGAACGGAGTACGGTCTTGCTGAAAGGGAAACTGAACGCCAAAAATAAGTATGGCTTATCCGAAGGGGAATTGGGCACTGATTCCGATGAGCTATGTCTCGAGCCGATCAGAGAAGAGGAACCGTGTCAAATTTCATAAATAACACCTTCCATATTTGGAAATTGGGCTTGATGACGTGCGTACTGCTTAGCTGTCACCATGCTGTGCATGCTCAGCAGTGTAATTGAATGGAAGAAAACAATTACTTTGGTGTTTTGCAGCTCTATTTCGTTCCCTGACGGTAACCAAATCTAGATGTAGGAATCTGTTGAGCAGGAGAGTGACACATGTCTTCCCGAAGGCTGTCCAGGCTGCAGTGGTGATGAAGAAGACACGATCATCACCCCGAGATCGATTGTAGCGAATTGGAAAACTCATGGTGAATTTGCTTCCACTCCAAGGCAATGTCGAGGTATGAAGGGTGCTTGTACTGCCTTCCAAAGTGAAGAGGAGATGAACATGGCTGTGCATAGCTGTTGTTCTATGCCAACTTACCTACTCTTGCTGGTACCGTAGTGCTATATTGCGAATTTCGTGGACGAACAACTCTAGTCACTAGTGGCTAGTGAGCAACACTAACAGGTGAGATTTTCAATTTGACAAAAATTGTTTTTGTTTGAGAACTGACAGTGGTAGTCATTAGACTCAGTAGGTGTCTCTCTGCTGCTTCTTTCCCTTCATCGGTAGGGTTGTGCTTGAAGTAAAAATAAATAGAAAATGTGGAACAAAAATCTGATCATGTAGTTCGAATTTCAACTTCAAAGTATGTGTACATCAAATCACAAAATTTTCAAGGTGGTGCTGTGCATTGAAAAAGACTGGGAGCTGGCAGCAATGGAAAGGGTAGAAACGAAACCTGCAATGTAGAGTATTCATAAGGTAGAGGGAGCTGAAAACGGGAGAAGAGTAGTGAGCATTTCAGTTCGAAATAATTTCAATAGACAGCATTGTGTTGCATACGTTGTGAATATTGTGTGAATCTAATAATTGGCGGAGGGTAGTGATTAAGTAGAGCATTGTTACAATACAAGGTACTTTGTGAACAGATAGCAATCAAGATCACGGCATGGTTTAGACAGAAACCCATAAATGTCACGAAATTGCTTAACCAAAATTATAATATTATCCCCTGAGTAGTATTTTTTATTATGGTGTTCTCCTGTGTTTACATGCAGAGCCTTGACGTTGCTGGACGAGCGACAATATAAATTACATAAACATGTAGCTCATGATGTGGAATGACTGCCGTATCGCATTGCCAACGCAAACCCATCCTGTGTCAGTGCAGCCATCCAGCAACTTCAACTCCCCGGACCAGATGCCGCTGCAGCTGAACACCATGCCGATGGAAAGCCAGGAGTTGATAGCGAAGCATTCTGGTCTGCACAGTACAAGGCAAAGAACAATTATGAATAATAACGCATTGTAATCCTTCCCACACTTCTTTGTAAAAACAAACAAACAGTGCCATTATCACAACACTTGATCAAGCATCTTGATGGAGGTATTTTCCATTGTGCTGGCCCCGCATCTGCACCAGTAAGACCATGTACACTTACACGTATCTTGTGTGTGTTCGGGCGTGTGTGTTTGTGTATTCGTCTGTGCACACGTGTGTGTGTGTGGGTGTGGGTCCTACGCACATGTGTATGGGTAGGAGTGTGTGTGTGTGTCGGGGGGGGGGGGGGTACATGCACATGTGTATGGATGTGCGCGCTGCACGCACGTGTCTGTGGGATGGGGTGGGGGTGCACGCACATGTGTACATGTGTGTGCGCAATCCAGCATGTGTGTATGTGTTCGTTGAACACATGGTGTCCTCCTGATTCCATAAACTTTGTGATCATTGTGATTTCATGTGCTTTGAAGTTGAAATTGGCTATACATGTACTGATGCTTGATTAGATTAATTCCACATGTTCTATTTATTTTATTTTACTTCAAGCACTTGTACTATTCAAGCACAACCCTACGAATGAAGGGAAAGAAGCAGCAAAGAGACCTACTGAGTCAAATGACTGCCACTGTCAGTTCTCAAACAAAAACAATTTTTGTCAAATTGAAAAATCTCACCTGTTAGTGTTGCTCACTAGCCACTAGTGACTAGAGAGTTGTTCGTCCACGAAATTTGCAATATGCCACTACGGTATCAGCAAGAGTAGGTAAGTTGGCGTAGAACAACAGCTATGCACAGCCATGTTCATCTCCTCTTCACTTTGGAAGGCAGTACAAGCACCCTTCATACCTCGACATTGCCTTGGAGTGGAAGCAATTCACCATGAGTTTTCCAATTCGCTACAATCGATCTCGGGGTGATGATCGTGTCTTCTTCATCACCACTGCAGCCTTTACAGCCTTCGGGTAGACATGTGTCACTCTCCTGCTCAACAGATTCCTACATCTAGATTTGGTTACCGTCAGGTAACGAAATAGAGCTGCAAAACACCAAAGTAATTGTTTTCTTCCATTCAATTACACTGCTGAGCATGCACAGCATGGTGACAGCTAAGCAGTACGCACGTCATCAAGCCCAATTTCCAAATATGGAAGGTGTTATTTATGAAATTTGACACGGTTCCTCTTCTCTGATCGGCTCGAGACATAGCTCATCGGAATCAGTGCCCAATTCCCCTTCGGATAAGCCGCACTTATTTTTGGCGTTCAGTTTCCCTTGAAGTCAGCGAAGACAAGTACAACTACAAGGCGGTCAGCAAAAGCGGACCGAAAGTCACCATGGGCACGGATGAGTTGCGACCAGAGACGCCGTTGGTCCACAGAGCGCTCACGCGTAAGACCCAGGTCAGCGCGAGCAGAGCGGCAAGCGGCTCGCCTTTGTCCGCGGCTGTGGCGCAGGTTGGAGGGAGCGGCGCGCCAGCTGCGGCCGCTTTAGAGTCTGGCGCCACCGGGCACTTGGACAGCGCGAACAGAGCGACAAGCGGTCCGCCTTTGTCGGCGGCTGTTCCCCAGATGAGCGCGAGCAGCGCACCACATGCGTCAGATCCAGAGTCTGCACCAGTGCCTGCAACGCTATTCAGCGCAACCGGCAGGCCGCCTGGATCCGAGCCTGCAACGCTATTCAGCGCAATTGGCAGGCCGCCTGGATCCGGGCCTGTGCACGCGTCGGAAATTCAGACCAGCGCAGACAGCGCACAGCCTGTGACCTCTGCGCTAGCTGCAGGATCAGCGCCTTGGGGATTGATCAGCGCAAACAGCGCGAACGGCACTGGAGCGATCAGCATGACCAGCAACCTACCTGTGTCACCCGCTGAAACGTTAGCACTCCAGATTGCCAGCGCCAACAGCGCAAACGGAATGAGGCCAGAGATGCCTGCATCCCAGCAGACAGTCAGCGGAAGCAGCGCAATCGACAGACTGCCTGGATCATCCGTACCTGCAACGCTATTCAGCGCAATCGGCAGGCCGCCTGGATCCGCTTCTGCAACGCCATTCCAGCAATCCGTTGACACCGGTCACACCACTACTCAGTCGCCAGTAATTACATCTGCGTCCCGGCAGTGGGCTGGCGCCAGTGGTGTGGTCGGCGTGCACACTGTGCCAGCAGTTAGTCTGTGGAGCCCGCCCGCTCCACAGGCCACCAGTACCGGTGCCATCAGTAGCACCAGGCCAAACGCGGCATCAGCAGTCATCGGACGAAATATTCCGGCGGCTGAAACCCATACAAATTCCAACGTTCACAGGCAACAAGAGAGCCTATCGTGCCTGGAGAGCAGCCTTCATGGCTTGTGTTGGGCAGATGAGCTCAAGTCCGGAGGTGAAGCTGCTGCATCTGAAGCAGTATTTAGGTGGAGAGGCATTAGTCGCCATCGAGAGCCTAGGCTACTCGGCCCATGCCTACGAAGCTTCCGTAAACAGTTTAGACAGGAAATTTGGTGGCGAGCAGAGGCAGACAAACTTCCAATTTGAGGAAATAGAGTCGTTCCCCGCCCTCCGGACAGGCCGGCCTGGAGACCTGCAGAGATTCGCCGATTTGCTGGATGTGCTGATAGTGAACATGGTGGATGCAGGCAAGGAATATGAGCTGGGCGATGGTCTTCTGTTCCGACAGCTGCAAAACAAGCTGCCCATGCCCATGCTGACCCAGTTTAACCGTTGGCGTTACAACAACACGAAACCCAGCAGTGTACCTACGCTGTTGGAATGGGTGACCCTCGAGGCAGAATTTGCTACTGGAGCAGCGGAGATGGCCCACGGAGTCAGTTCTGCGGATGGTCATCATGCTGCGGCGCTGCCGACTAAACCAGCTCCTGCAAGAAGTCGGCCAACGTTCGGTGGCAGCTCCGGAGCCCACGCGTCGTCATTCCTGGCCTCTGGTCAGGGCGCTGCCAAAATCCAGTGTGCAGTATGTGATGCGCCTCATCACACATGGAGTTGTGACATCTTCAAGAGCAAGTCGCCCAGCAGGCGGTGGGAAACAGCAAAGAAGAAAGGCCTCTGCTATAGGTGCCTTGGCACTGGACATCGAGGGACATCCTGTTCCAGAAACAGGAAGTGCGGTGTCAGTGGCTGCAGTCAGACACATCACCAGCTGCTTCATGATCGTCAACCGCAGCAGAAACGGAACCTGCCTGGAGCAGCCATGAGCAGTGATGTAGCATCGTCAAGCGCTCCCACAGCTTCAATCAGCACAAGAGGGGCAACAACACCTGCAATAGAGCCAGCCTCTATTAATTGCTCCATCCAAGCATGCAACATCACGGAAGGGGAGCCGGATCTGGGAGAAGATCGGCCACGTGGAGACCTTCGGTCTCGTTACGCATCCTCCCGGTGTCGCTTGTGCATGAAGGAGTACGGATACGGGTTAACGCTATGTTGGATGATTGCAGCACTACCACCTACATAACCACTGCAGCTGCCGGCCAGTTGAGGGTGGCAGAGAGACCGCGGCAGGCATCAGTTTCTCTTCTGAGCGGGTTGACGAAAACATTCGTCACGACGCCGGTCAACATCACAGTGGAAAGTGCTGACGGAACATTCCAGTCCAAATTAACGGCGCTAACTATTGACAACATGGCAAGCAACTTGAAGGCCGTTGACTGGGCGAATGCGGCAGCGCATTGGGACCACCTGCGAGATGTTCCCTTCACGGCTCTCACCGAGGAATCAGTGGACCTTCTAATTGGCAGTGATCATAGTGAATTGCATTCTTGCTGGGAGGAAGTCAATGGCAAGCCGGGAGAACCGCTAGCTCGCAGAACGCCATTAGGTTGGACATGTATCGGAGCTGCATTGAACAATGATGATCGACCAACCCGCGCCAACAGCACCTACTGTGGCGTACAGCTGAACCGGCTTAACGCCTGTTTGCAACGGGAATTTGATCAAGGCGGTATCAGCCCTGAGCCCTCCTGGCACAAGAAGGACCGCAGTGTGAAGACTGAAGTTGAGCAGTCAATGCGGCAACTCGACGGGGCTGGGAACGAGATTCACCTTCAATGGAATGGCCAGAAATCACAACTGCCCGACAATTACAGCATGGTATTCAGCGACTGCGTAGAGCCGGGCCCTAGGCTGCAGCGAGAGATACTGGAAGTGCTGCTCGGATTTCGGCGCAACTCGGTAACCATCGTTTGTGATATTAGGGAGATGTACCTTCAGATTCGAAATCACTCCGAGGACCAACCGTACATGCGTTTCTTGTGGCGACCACCGGAGAGAAATACTCAACCAGACGTTCTTCATCCCGACACGCCACGAGGGCACTGGCCGTTGGGAAGAATTACGGCAGTCTTTCCTGGTCCAGATGGACATGTACGAGTGGCTAATGTGCTTGTGGGCGGCAAGGAGAAGACACGCCCTATCATGCGACTATGTCCGCTTGGCTTGTGCTAAAGTCCCTGGTGACACATTAGCCAGGTGACAACCACCGGGAGGCATTCGTGAAACTGATTTCAAGCAATGTTTGATTCACTATTTCTTGAATGTGTTCACATTGTTCATTTGCTGTACTACTTCAACAGCTTTTCGGAATAATGCCTTTGTCGCATTGGAAATTTGCTTGTTGAGTTGCGATATGCTTTTCGATGTTACTTTTCAACATATCGGGAAGGGGAGAATGTTCAGGAGGAGTCGCACATGTCACCGACATGCATCCTCGTTTCGTGTTACATGTAGCTGTGACTTTCGTTAGGGTTCACACTTTAAAGTCATAGGCTTTGTCTTCACCTTCTTTCGCGCCTGCTGATGGAGTTCTTGGCATGCAAGTGTTATAAGCTAGACGTTTTCACTGCAGTAGTGAGTTGACTAGAGTCGGCTTTAGTGCTTACGAGTTCGGTGAAAGGTTTCAAGCAATTGCGGCTTGGAGCCAGAGTTTTCTAACAGAGTTCTCTTCATAGTCGCGAGCTGGTCCTTTGTGTGGTTTGGGTGTGTGCAGAGGTAGGAGCACGCCTCTACAGAACAACGACTGCCTTAGCCTCATTGTCCACCACAATAATGGATTTAAACAAGGAGATGATGGCGACAAGGGGGGGGGGCAGAGACGATGAAATTGCGTCCTTGAAACTTGAGATTCAACAACTCAGGCGGGAAATTGCTGACCTAAGAGACAATAGCGTATACACCGCAGTACACACACAGCATGCCATGCCACGCGTACACGGGAGCCACACGACCTCTGCCAGCACAGCACATTACAGCGACGTACTAGCAGGAACATCCTAACAACCTGCACGTGCACCCGCTGGACCCTCCAGCTCAAGCCCGCCGGACGCCGGTACACACCCTGTAGGGTACACACGCACATGCTGGCAGTGCCAGCCAGCCCAGTGCACACACTGTACAGCAACCTAGCACTGTCGACTCCGTCTCACACCGTACGCACACCCCTCAACCCGAATGGCAGGACGTCCAAGCAAGGCGTTTGCGCAGGGCTCAGCGTTCAAGCACACCCATAGAAGGCAATACTAATATGCAGACATCCTTGATCACCAAGCGCGAGGAGAAGTCCTGCTACACAAACGAAACACCCCCCGCCGGTGGCCATGTTGCTGAGTTGATGGCAGCGCCCCGGGCAAAGCGTAAGGTCTTTTACATTGGGAACGTGCAACCTCACTGCTCCGCATCATCTATTGCTAAATGGTGCTCCGATCATGGGGTCGACATAGTGCAATGCGTCGTCTATGCATCAGCCTACTTCAGGACTGCATATGCACGCGTGACTGTGGAGGCAGCCGACGAGGAGAAAGTAGCCAATAAGGCATTCTGGCCTGACATGCTTTCCCACACCATCCGACCCTGGCGCTTCAAAAGTGACAGCTTTGGCACCAGCACAAACGATGTCGCAACAGCTAGCGAATGATGGCCAATTCCCACCTAAATCCACTGGCTCGGCCCTACTACCCGCGCTGCCAGGAAAAGCTAAACTTGTTCTCCATTAACTGCCGCTCCGTTCTCAACAAATCCGCAGAATTGTCGGCTATTGCCGAGATCCACAGACCTGACAGTATCTGCCTCAGTGAAACCTGGTTAGCTCCAAGTGTCGCTCTTAGTATCTCTGGATACACCACCTTTCGGCGTGATCGACCTCCTAACGAAAATAAGTCTGGTACCGCCTCCAGGGGATATGGTGGAGTCGCTATTCTCGTTCGTGATCATCGTTTCAGTTGTATCCAACTTCGTAACGACCTCAGTCGCCCTACCTGTGAAACAGTGTGGGTGGAGCTTAAACCTTGTTCCGGCTCCCCAACGCCTATTATTGTCTGTAGTGCCTATTGCCCACCCTCTGCCAAAAGCACAGAGATAAATCACTTCTGTAACATGCTCACCGATGCCCTGGTCACTATCCCCATGTCCTCGTCCCACGTCATACTGACTGGAGACTTCAACTGTAAGCACCAGCACTGGTGCCCAACTGACTCAACGTCCCCCGCGGGAGCTGCGCTCTACCGCCACCTCACCTGCTTCGGACTAGAGCAGCTTGTGAATACCCCAACGCACACAACACTTGCAGGGACCCAGTCGTGCTTAGACCTTCTCTTCGTCAGCAACCCCCAGCTTGCAACGGATATTAACACGACTTGCGCTCTTGGATCCTCGGATCATCTCACCGTATCATGTCGGTTCGAGCTCTCACCATCGCCTGGCCAACATCTGCAGCAAGCATCACGCAAACATTTCCCTTACCGCTATCGTCATGTCCCCTCTCACTGCTGGGACTCTCTTAATTCTGATCTCTCTCATTGTGACTGGTCATTTCTACGCCCAGGCAACTCCACAACTGTTGACGACGCAGTCGATCAATTTTCAATCGTCCTGGAACAAACCTTCCAGCACCACCTCGCTGATTTTTCCACCCATTCTTGTCGGTCAAACACACGCACATCGTCTGTGACATCCAATCCACCCTGGGTGTCGACTGTCCTCGTATCTGCGGTGAAACGTAAACGAGACCTCTTCAGTGTCAGCCGAAAATTTCCAACGCCTGTCAATATGGAGGCCTACCGAGTTCAACGCAACTTTGTCAAATACCTATCCCGTAAAACTTATCGCTCTTACATCAGCTCCCTCTCTGCAACAATCTCATCACCCAAATTTAAAATAATTTTAATAAGAATCGTCCTTCTCTCTATCAGTTCATTCGCACCCAGCGTCCCAGTGTCTCTCGCGCCCCAATCCAGTGCTTGATTGATCCTGATGGCAACAGTCAGTCTGAGGCAAAGTCCATTGCGGACACTCTGAACAAACAGTTTGTCTCTCCCGGCCTTCCCGACGATCCGAACTGGGTTATCCCGCCCCTGCACCCAGCTCCAGAGCTGCGCGCTCCACTTCTGGAGGTCTTTACAACAACTGGTGTGGTCCGCAAACAACTGAAACGTCTTAAGAGCTGCAAGTCTCCTGGAAAAGACGGTATTCTAAATGAAGTCCTTAAACTGCTGGTGCCTTCCTTGTCGTATCCCCTGTGCGTGCTCTTCAACTTGTCATATCGTGCAGGAGTCTTCCCATCTGCGTGGAAATCTGCTATTGTTGTCCCGATATTTAAGAAAGGACAACGCTACCAAGCTGTTAATTACAGGCCCATCTCCCTCCTACCAACTATATTCAAGGTCTGTGAACGCATCTTCTATGAATCTCTCTACCACCATGTCACCCCTGCCCTCTCCTCTGCACAATCCGGCTTCTGTCGTGGCGACTCAACTACTTTGCAATTGACACGCTTAATCCAGGATATTTACGGACATCGTAACCTGAAGAAGCATGATTGTAGGTCTTGTCTTTTTTGATCTGTCAAAAGCGTTCGATACAGTCTGGCATCGAGGCCTACTTGCAAAGCGTGAGTACATTTTTCTAGTACGTGGTACAGCTCTGCAGTGGCTGTCGTCATATTTGTCGTCCCGTGATCAAACTGTCCGTGTCTCTGCTTCCTTGTCCGATCCTTTACCTGTAGTGTCTGGTGTTCCACAGGGGTCCATACTGGATCCACTCCTTTTCCTAACTTATGTGAACGATCTGCCCTCTCTAGTTCCAGACGTCAGCCTTTTTGCTGATGACACTGCACTGTTGTGCTCTGACAGCTCGCCGTCCAACCTCGTTACCTCCATGCAGACCGGCATTAACTCCACCATAGCATGGATGGAAGCTTGGAAGCTGAGGCCCAACATCGCGAAGACCGAAGCAATGTTCATCAGCCCATCGCCGCCTACTCAGCCGTTGCACTTTCCAGGAGCCAATGCTAACGTTAAAATTGTTCATGAACACAAACACCTTGGTGTTATATTCGACAGCCATATGTCCTGGTCCCCACAGGTCCAGTCAGTATGCAAGCGAGCTAGCTCCTCCCTTGGCATGTTGCAACCTCACTGCCACCATTTAAATGACCATTGCCGAAAATTGTTCTTTACGTCGTATATTCTACCTATATTTGATTACTGTGACACAGCGTGGTGCGGTCTGTCTCAGGCCCTTGTTCAAACTCTGGAAATACACCAGCGTCTGCTTCTAAAAATCCTGTTTCGCAAAAATCAAACATTCTCCTCCCAACGTCTCTACAGTTTAGCTTCAGTATCTCCCCTCTTAGAGCGACACCAGCAACATCTTTGCATCCTTGTACACATGATCTTGTTAGACCTGGCTCCCAAACACTTTGCTAAGTATAACTGGTTTGTGTCCACCAGATCAACACGTCATTCCTTCTCATTACCCCGTGCCAATACCTCCCTGTTTCTGAAATCTCCTATCTTCTCTGCGTACACTCTCTGGTCTTCCCTGCCAACTAGCCTTAAAGCATGCACAGACATTAAGGAGTTCAAGCTTCAGCTTCTTCGTCCTAAAAAATGGCTCTTACATGCATGGACACCTTGCCCTTGGTATGGGGATACTAATGTACATGTATTTTCTTGTACTTATGGCCACTTGAAGCTTGCAAGTTCGAAAAAAGGCACAGTTTCCCGAACTTTGAGGCTCCATAAGTGCAACAAAGTAAATGTATATCCCCGGATGCCAAAGCATAATATGAGGATTTTACGAGCATAATGCGAGAATCCATGAAAGCATAATTCCTTGATTTCGCGAGCATAATCCGCCGGTGCCTAATCACGTGACATCGATCTGTCAAAGGTTTCATAACAGACATGGAACTCATTATGAGAACGACGGGTAAATGACAGAATCCTAAACCCAAAACCTCCTACGCAGGCCGTCACTTGACAAAGGAACTACGAGAGCGTGAAGATATAGTGGTTACCCGAAGTGATAAAGTAGTAATTACGAGACGGTGAAGATATTGTGGTTACCCGAAGTACTGAAGGAGGTGAGATGGTGATGATGAAGACATGCAAACACTCTGCAAGAAGCTACTTGTCGACTCAAAAACAACATTCTGTAAGAAAATCACTTCAAACTCAACAACATACTGTAAACAAATCACTTCAAACTCAACACCTACTGCCTAACATCAGTCGACCTCAAAGAGCTACTCAGACTACTTCTACACAACAACGTGTTCCAGAACCCGATCCTTGGAACATTCAAGTAGATAAAGGGATTGGCGATGGGTAGCCGACTCAATGGCACATTAGCCATTGTCATCTTGGATCGCTTTGAACAACATAACATCTACGGAGACATCTGACAGAAGAATGAAAAAGCATTACATTTATGCCTTGCAAAGTCTCGTGGGCGGTGGACAACTGCACGTACAGATATCACATGTGAGTGGCTTTACTCCAGTCTCCATACAGAACTGCAGAATAGTATTGACAGCGTCATGGCAGGTGATCCGCCATACCTGCCCATCCTGGACAATGGAACTGAGCTGTTACAGAGGTACACCAACAGACACAAAGTCAGTCTCTACTGCGTCCTTACATCATTTCACTTTATATTGTCTAGGTGCAGGTCTTGCATGCCCATAGAGACATGCCCCCCCCCCCTGCCCCAAATACACTCAGACATGAGCCCTTCCCCCCCCCCTCCCAAACCGCACACATACCTGCCCTCATACAAACATCAACCCACACACAAGCAAGTAGAAAATGCTGGAAGAAACACACATCCACAAACACATACAACACAGAGTGTGGTTGCTAGCAGAAAAACGCACGCACACCCAGACATAAACACAGAGTGTGCTTGCATGCACAAACACGCACACGCACACACACACACACACACACACACACACACACACACACACACACACACACACACACACACACACCAAGACATAAACACAGAGTGAGGTTGCTTGCACAAACACAAACATAAACACCTTGGTCCTTGGTAACACTGCCATCAAATGGTCACGTGTCCCCTGTGCAGGGGTCGACAGCACTGAGTTCAGCATTGGATCCAGAAACGCCGCTCTACTTCCTGGACAGGAAATTAGCACAGCTATGCAGGTCGAAACCACGGGATGACTTGCAGCAGCGACCGCAGCCGAGACAATGCGCTCTGCAGCAGGGCAGGGCAGCCCGCTGTTTCCGGACCGAGTCTGCCTATGCCACAGCCGAGACCGACGCCACTTCAGCAGCCGAGTTGGAGAAACACACACACACACACACACACACACACACACACACACACACACACACACCTTGGTCCTTGGTAACACTGCCATCAAATGGTCACGTGTCCCCTGTGCAGGGGTCGACAGCACTGAGTTCAGCATTGGATCCAGAAACGCCGCTCTACTTCCTGGACAGGAAATTAGCACAGCTATGCAGGTCGAAACCACGGGATGACTTGCAGCAGCGACCGCAGCCGAGACAATGCGCTCTGCAGCAGGGCAGGGCAACCCGCTGTTTCCGGACCGAGTCTGCCGATGCCACAGCCGAGACCGACGCCACTTCAGCAGCCGAGTTGGAGAGACACTTATGCGAAGCTAGCCCGCCAGCACTCAAGAACCATCTCCCGCACGCATTACATAGTCGGCTGCAGGACTGCTCAGATATGGGCTCACACACACACACACATACACACACCTTGACTCTTGAACGCCCATTGCCGTAGCAATAATAGGGATGGCTTCCTCACATTGAGGCTCTAAACCCGAAATCTGCAGTATGGCGCATGGCGCTTGAGGTCACCAAGACAACAGAACACTCTGTCACAGCGGTAGTTGGGGCACGGGATGTCTGTGGCTTCCTTATTCACCCTTTGTTGACCATACTGAAACCAGGTGGATCTCTACTGCGCTGTGTCATACCAGTCCACCTCAGACAAACCGATGACAGTGAAGTCCGAGGACACAACATCCCGCCAGGGCTTCTTGGGACCATGTTGCGGGCGTTTGCAGGGCAGTTCAACGAACAGCCGCATGATCTGATTGGGCAGCTGGGTCTCCTTCATCCGTGCAACATGACCAAGCCACTGCAGGCGGTGCTTCCTGATCACATCGGCCATGTCGACCTCTACCCCTGCCAGCTCAATCAGCGAGCCCGACGACAATCTCTTCTCCCATTGCTCATGACGAGAGATACCGAGAATTGCGCAAATACACTGATGGCGAAAGGTGTTCAGTCGGCGAATACGATTCACCTGGCCATATCTCCGCACCATAGAGAAGAGAAGAAATGACAATAGCACGATACACCAGCAGCTTGGTGTGGACCGAGACATGTAAGCACTGAAATATTGGAGACCTGTGAAAACCCAACAGCCCGGACGCCTGCGCCAAACGAGCAGCGAGGTTCGCCTCCACCGTTCACCAACACACACACACACACACACACACACACACACACACACACACAACTACCCTCCCCCCCCCCCCACCACACACCAAAACACACACACACACATATAAACACACAGACACACACACACATAAACACAAAGTGTGGCTGTATGCACAAACACGCACACACACGCCGATATAAAGACAGGGTGTGGTTGCTTTCCCTAAACTCATCCACACACACACACACAGACACGCTCACACACACAAACGCAACCCCACCCCCCAACACACATGCACACACAAGCACACGCACACACACACACACAAACACACACACACACACACACTCACACACACACTCACACACAAACACACACTCACACACACACTCACACACACACACACACACACACTCACACACACACACACAGACGCACGCACGCAGGCATGCAAGCATGCACGCACGTGAACACTAAAACACAGAGTGTGGTTGCTTGCCCAGACTCTCATACACCCAGAGTATAGTTGATTGCACAAACACGCACAAACCCAGACATAAACACAGCGTGTGGTTGCGTGCACGCACGCACACACACACACACACACACACACACACACACACACACACACACACACACACCAGTCCTGTCCTGTAGAGCCACTACCACTAGGGTCACGTGGGCCCCGGAGGGGCAGCAGAGAGAAAGAAAGAGCACGCCACCCGATGGCGCTCCAGATGCGAGACTAGTCGGAACCGGCGAGAGCAGATACACATATGCCGGAACTTGTCCCGTTCTCTGGTCGTTGGTCACACACACACACACACACACACACACACACATCACACACACACACACACACATACACACACACACACACACACACACCACATACACAATGTTCACGAGCGCAAACAACCACACGAAGAAAGTGTAGGCGATTGACGACCCACACACACACACGCTAACAAGGTGTCTGCGAAAACGTGCCCTTAAACACACACAAGCGCAAACACAACCGTGTGCGCAGACGCGCACATGATCGCACCCATGCACACACGCTCAAGCACACAAAGTGAGGGTGCTGGCGCACGTACACACACTTGTGCAGACACACATACACACACTTGTGCAGACACACATACACATCTGGCCCTGGTCCAGGTAAACACTGCCATTACGGTCACGTGTCCCCTTGCGGGGCCGACAACATGGAAACGACGAGCTACGGCAGAAAGTCGGAAGTCCGCCGAGAGGTCAGGGACCATATTAAATTGGCACCACGAGAGAACCATCTCTGGCAGCTATGGATTTGGAAGCCACGAGTAGAGCGGCAGCACCGACCACATGCCCCACAGTAGGCCTTGCAACACACGCGCACACACACACACACCTGTCCTGTCCTGTAGAGTCACTGCCGCAAAAGGGTCACGTGATCCCATCACTGGGAAACTTGAGAAGAGAGAGAGAGAGAGGACACGACGCTCGATGACGCTCCAGGTGCACGGGTAGTCGCATCCGCTTGCCGCATATGCACACGTGCCGGAAGGCTGAGCGCTCCTCTGCTGTTGGTCTATGCGCCACCCTTGAACAGCGATGCCTTCCCCGTCCCCGGACACCGCGAAAGCAGCGACCACACCTGTCACAATGCGCGGCACAACATCCCTCCGCCGGTGCCGACGTTCCGGTAGTTCCAGGTGGCACTGCGGCATCCACCGTTGAGGCACACACATGCCGGACCAAGCCACCGCGGCTTCTCAGCCACCGCCCACACCGCCCGCACTGACTGGCGCCCCGCTGCTCAGACACAGGCCGCGCACGCTCCTCCAGACACCTATGCCGAGCCATGTCTCCTTTCCGTGCAAAATCCCGTCCGCATACCGTACATACCACTCGGGGCGGAGGCTCAGGCACATTGTCAGGCTCTTGGTAGGTGCTGCGCCACTCCGCGCGAGACTCACATGCAACATCATACCATGATGCCTCCACGCCACGGGCACGTAGATCCCGGACAGCACAGTCCTTCCATCTGCGGCGTGGGCCATGTGCTGGGCGACGCTGCAAGAAGGAGCCAAACAGTACCTGTTTTGGGATGCGGTTGTCCGGCATCCGCGCCACATGCCCCAACCACTCCAACCGCCGATGTGCAATTTTGTCTTTAATCGTCTCGGAGTCTCCCCAGCGCACCACACACACACACACACACACACACACACACACACACACACACACACACACACACACGTACACACACACACACGTACACACACACACACACACACACGCACACACACACACACACACACGCACACACACACACACACACACATAACCATCATAGCAACCTGTTTTAAATCCAATTCTCCATGATTACACAAACTATGACAAAAAATAAACACAATTACATATAGAACATTGTAAACACACATAGAAATTACTATCAGTTCATAAATCAATGATGAAAAAACAACATAGCATAGCAGTAGCAGCAGATATGATTATAGGCATGAAAACATCAGAAATCTATTCACAACAGTCCTCAACATTAGAGTAGTAAGCAGGCAAGCAGCAAGCAAAAACATAATATCTACAAGAAGAAAAGCAGGCAAAAAAACATATCCATGGTCAGGGTTTAGGGGTAGGGGGTGTACAGGGGAACAAAACAATACAAAACTTTACATTGTTCCAAGAATTTACAACAAATTTACTAAGTTTACATTGCTGTGTAATCAAATTACAACACAACATACATTGCCTTCCACTCACACGATCAGTCTACATATTCAAACACCATCCAAACCATCCCGACGCCCCCTCTCTGTGAACACAGTGACAAGTTGAGAACAAATATTCTCAC
The DNA here is from genome assembly GCF_964019385.1 of Sycon ciliatum. NCBI lineage: Eukaryota > Metazoa > Porifera > Calcarea > Leucosolenida > Sycettidae > Sycon > Sycon ciliatum. The sequence goes on along the minus strand of NC_088655.1, from coordinate 1,323,300 downwards.
TCCAGTCACAGTCATACACGGAGAGTATACGTAACTGTGTACACACCTTCACTGCTTCAATGAATCTCAATTCATCATCCTCACTACCCACAAACACATTCAAATTCAACCCCAACTCTTCCAGCTGTGTACATTGCTCCAACATATCACAGAGTACAGACAACGGTGCAGCACCATCAAGATACATGCACCTGCTGACATTGACAGCGTGTACATTCTTACACTGACTAAGTGCACGGAACACCGACACAAAACCACTCACACCAACAGGGTTACCACCGACACCCACATCCACAAGACTAGCAGACATGGCTGAAATCACGGAGGACAATGCCTGACCATCGTGAATACCATTCCTCCCTAGATCTAGTACACGTACATGGCTACACCTCTGTAAGCCTGCTGATAAGCTGTGAAATGACGCATCGCCAATGCTACACCCAAAGAGGTTGACTACCTCTAAATCACTACACGTATAGCCACGCAGTAAAGAACTGAGAGCAACACATTCATGAGAAGAAAGAGAAACATAATCGAGATTGAGCTTTGATGCAAGCATAGCACGAAAGAAAGAGTGTGTCCAGTTGCAGGACACACCGTGATACTCTGCATGCTCATGATATGCCACAACAAGATGAACAAACAACCTACGTATAGGAGATTCAGCAGCAGAAAAAAACTGAGCAGCATCAGCTAGACTTACAATGCCAGAAGGAGCAGCTTGCAGGGATTCACGACTCAGCAGCATAGCAGCGGGATGAAGCAGACTCTCGCACGGCCGCGCCAGCTCGGCATCCACCTGGGATAGCGCTTCCAGCAGCACAGTGCCATTTGCAACACTGCCGTTCTCCATCCACACCGTCAGGAGAGTATTTAGGAATAGCGCGTCTGTGGGCTCTCGGCTGATGGGCATGGAACGGCGCACGCGTTGCCCACCATGGCCCTTGCCACGGTCATGCTGAGGAATGAGGAGAATGTCGGCGAGGACTGTCATGTGCTCAGCCTTCAGTACCTGGCAAAGTCGGTCGTGGACCTTTGCCATCTCCATCTCACCGGTCAGGACACTTGAGTCGTTGCGCATGTCCCCGGCTAGCTTAGCGGCGGTGGCAGCACGCCTAGCGGCAGTAGCAGCATGTTTGGTAGCCTTCGTAGTCTCGAAGGAAGCCCACACCTCTTGCCCGTCGCTGACCCGTCTGTTAGCTCGTTTGGTGTATTCGTCGGCCTCTCCGCTAGGATCCAGTGGTATGGGATCCTCACACTGCACACGCCATAGCTCCTCCATGATGGTCAGCGACACGTCTTCCGGGCATTGAGCAATGAGAAACTTCCAGAACATTGCCATATGGCCATCGTACGCGCCCAGTCGCCGTACCAGTGCAATGGCGTGATGTCTTTCTTGCACCACACATTCTGCCTGAAACCATGCCGCCAGGAACTCCTGCAGTGACAGATGGCAGAAGCGGTATTGCCGAGCGTCCGTAGACATTGTGCCTTGGCATGTTTGCAGAAGACCCAAGCTCATTGCATCCTTGCTCAAGTGGGAGTTGATGATGTCGGACGTGTTGAACACCATCCTTTTCACCAGCAGCATGCGAAACGCAAAACGCCCCAGTTCCTGTAGCGACTGGACCACTTTGCCGGATGCCAGTGAAATCGACTCGCAAACCGCACCACCAGCGCGTTCAACGACTCGGCGCAGTAACGATTCGTACAGGGATGCGCTGGACTTCAACAAACCTATGCTGCTCTTGAAAAGCTCACAGGTTAGGGCTGCAAACATGGGAGTTGCCATAAGACATGACACATCCGGCTTGTTCTGCAGCTCGGCCAGCAGAATTTCAGCGCGCTGTCTACCGAGAACCTTCTCCGCGTACTCCCTCACGTTCTCCGGTGAGAAACCCAGTACTTGGATCTTCTGCTGATATTTGCCACACTGCGATAGTTGATATGCATCCTGGCATGGACGGCTTGTGACGATCACGTGTGTCTTCACCATGCCCTCACGTTTCAGCAAGTCACTCATGAACAAACTGCAGCTGGCCAAATCACATTCATCCAAGCCGTCCATGATGACACATAGACGGCTTGGAGAATCTTCGAAGTAGTTTGCAAGCTCCAATATCTCAGTCTGCGACAGGCCCTGGCTCGCCAGTTTCACAGCCAACAGCTCAGCAAGACTAGTGGCAGCTCTCACCTCTTTTTTACGAAGCTCCAATCCTACGACCAGGTCGAATTCCTCCTGCCATAGTTCACCTCTGCTCCACAGGTATAGAACCATGAGCAGAAACACTGTGGTCTTGCCACTACCAGCAGATCCGTACGCCAGTACATTCCGTAACACCTTGCCACAGAGATTCGGTCGCTCGGTCGCAGTAGCTGCTGTTGGTGCAGATTTTCCTTTTGAATGGGAAACGTCGTCAACACTCGAACCTGCGGCACGAAACAGGTTCTTCAATTCAATTCGATCGGCTTTGCTAAATTGCACTGCGTGTTCACGTCTCTCGGTGTACGTGGAGAAAGACAACTGCTCGTCAAATTCCGACTTCAATTCGTTCTCGGATACCAATGCCAAATTGACGAATATCTCTTGTAATGGAATTACTGCATCGCCAGCCAATCCACCACTGATTTGCAATCCAGACTCTTCTGCCAACTCACGTAGCTTTTCCTTCGCTTTCGCTAGTGAGCCCAGGATCGATGTTTGTTGAGCTGAGGGCCCAGTTCCTGTCTTGTTCCCCATCTTTTATTCTTCAATGAGTTTCTTTCACAGAGACTCGCACTCTCTACTCTAGCTCTCCCGTCACCAGATCATGATCCTCTAGCCCCACGCTTGACCTCCGGTCCGAATCATACCGCGCCGCGGGCCGTGCTTGAAGACCAAACTCGAACGAGTCGAAGCGATCACGTGCACTACAAATTAATGAGTATTAAAATACCGGCATTTTACTACTCCTTGCTCCACAAAAATGTAATCTTGAGCGGCCCAAACTTCAAAAAAAAATTCCGTTTCAGTCTCCAGCAGACAACCTGGGTTCTTCACTACGGCCTAAAGTATGTATACCTGACCTGGATTCCGCTTGTTGTCATCTTCAGAGTGAGGGCAGAAGCTCAGGAGAAGCCAATTTCTCCGCTCTCGTCGGCGATACTGCGCACCATCTGGGGGTGCGCAGTTCACGGAAAGGAGCGCCTTTTTCAAATTTTTGAAGATGACGACGACACCGACAGGATACTCTTTGAAATGTAGAATTGCATTTTCGTTTGGTAGTTGCATAGTAGTTGCGTTTCGCGCTGTTTGAGTGCCTCCTGCCCACCGCTCACAGCATGGTAGACACCTTTTGACATGATGGAGGAAGAGGCCGTGGAGCTTCTTAGGCCTCGTCCTGGGAATGGCGTTGTATCGCGGGAATTTTGCTTGTACCATTGCGTTCAATGCATCGCAGGAAAAGCAAACCCGATTTACTTTGCAGAGTTGGGAAACTTTCTTTGAAGCTGCTAAATGCAGGCAGGACGAGCTATACCTTCTTGTGCGAGAGCCACTGCACCGAGGAGAGCGTCCGCGGATGGTACCACCGCAAGTGCTACAGTACATGCACTAACAAAACGTTGCTGGGTCGGCTGCCACTTGGACGAGGCCATGACTGTTCAAGCCATTCTGAATTGGAGGAGATACATGTATGTGATGATTGGACACCATGTATCAGCAAAGCGTAGAACAAGGAGAGATGTACAATGATTGAATCCATCTGCAGACTTGTGCCTCATGACATGTGCATCTAGCAGAGTTGGAGAACAACGCAAGAATTTTGGCTTTCGCTCCAGAATGGCCCAGATTGCGTTGCAGCGGAAATCCACTATCAACGTCGGAGCATGCTACAGTGCCTTCACCCACCTGGCCACTATGCACCGGTAACGAAGTGGCAAAGGGAGTGACCAGCCGTCGTCCTACGAAACATTTGACAGCCTGGTGCTGTATATACAGTCCGAGTTGAAGTCTGCAAGGGCCTTGCCCATGAAGCTTCTCACGGATAAGTACAATAACTGCAAACGGCGCCAGCTTCGCCGACCATCACACTTCGCCTTAGTATCCAACTGTCATGCTGAAAAAGAAGATAATGAGCTACTTGGGGACCAGGTGAGTTCTTGGCATTGTTGAATGTGTAGACATAATTTGATCATGTTTTATTGTTTGGTCATGACCAAGGAAATCCAAATAACACATACGCTCAACTACAAGATCACATGATCGCATGTACACACCAGATCATGAGTCCAGACTCAACTCATGCACAGCAACTAAAAGCCGCTAAGTTCATTTCACACGCGCGCTCGGGAAACGGCACATGCTGCATGCATAACATAACACGATGCGCTACTATCATGAATGTCTGGGTGGCCAAGGAATGCCACAATGTGTATGTAGACGTGAACACTACAGTGCCTGACATCTACAACATAGGAATGTATTAAATGGAATGCAAGTGTTCATGCTCATGTAATGTGGTAGTCTTCTTTGGTTGAATTACGTTTGTGGCTGTTACACGTATTATTACGACCAGCTTGGCTCTCGCGCTACTTCACACGGTACACATGTAGGTCAGAATAAATCAGGGCTTGTGGTCCGAGTCAGAGTAATGTCCAAAGCTGACGTCAGTATTCTAGGCTGACTTTAAGCAAGAAGAGACAGAATTATAAACTGGTTGTTTTCTAAACACAATTGTATAGCCCGTGATAACGCGGACATGCTTCCCTTTTTTTTAAGGATCGAATTTCATTGGCGTGTTTCATTTGCGTTTTGTGTTTGAACTGTGTGTTTCCTTCAGCAATTGACATGTATGGTAAGTGGCATGGGTATACAGGCGCACTCTTCACGGAGCAACCACTTGTCTGTGTCGTCTGCAAACGGTCCGATGGCCGGTAATACCCAGTCATTGCCGAACAGTCATACTAGTAACGCACCTGGCCCGACTCCAACCATCCCAGTCCAGCCGGTCGCCGCAGATTTCCTGCCCGCATCCACGTCCACTCCGCACCCCAGTGTCCGGCAAGAGAACGGGCCCAATGCCAGGAGTTACGACGGGCCCACTGCCAGGAATTACGATAGGCTCACTGCCAGGAGTTACGATAGGCCCGCTGCGATATCCGCTGGGCTTGTCCCCGCCAATGTCGTGTTGCCCACTCATTTCGGCTTCAAAGGATCCGCTACTCCGCCGCGTCAGGTGAACACCAGTGGATCAGTTTCATCTCTGGGTACTACATCAGCCTCCAGTACAGATGTGTCGGCTAGTACGGCTTTGACTACAACCTCGGGTGCGAGGCAACCAGTGGCGGCTGCGGTGTCTTCTACAGCGCCATCTCAGCCACAGTCGCAGCAGGTTCTTGCTGATCTCTAGCGTGCTATGTGGTGTGTGCGCGCGCGGACGCGCACACACAATGCCATGTGTTGTGCGGTGTGTGTGCGTGCGTGTGGGTTTTGTGTACGTGTGTGTGCGAGCGCGCGCACAATGCCATGTGTTGTGCGGTGTGTGTGCGCGCGCGTGCGCGCGCATGCACACAATGCCATGATGAGGGTGAAGGCAGTTTCGACAGTGGATTGGACTGTAAGTCCGACTGTGAATCGGACAGTGAGTCTGAAAGCTAAGGCTGGTGGACCGCACTATTGAAGTTTTTGAATTGATTTGAATTTGAATTGTACTTTTCAACTCTGCAGCAAAATTTGCTGTTGACGAATACACTACTGCGCTATTATTTACAACATCTTCCATATCGCTCGTTTGCTAAGATCAGCTTATGATCGCTATCACTCTGCCGTTTTCCGGTGTGCTTTGCTTCGCTCGTGCTAGCTCTCTTCCGCTGGTGTTGTCGAGATAGTGTCCCAATAAATGAAATCCTCTCATACGAAAGATCCATGTTTGGGGGTGATTTTGGTCAAATTTTACAACAAATCAATCTGTGCCATCTCTAATCACCATCAATAGGAAATGAACGCTCGGCAAAGGGCAACCATGATCTACAAATCATCCAAACACAAGAACAAATTCACATCGACTGCACTAATTTTCAATAAAATATCGTATCACATGCTGCCAATTTCAATCAAGGAGTCGTAAAATAACGTAAAATAACGACTTCCGTAACGAAACCTAAAATTGGTTCTCCCCAGCTTATGCCCTAGTTCTGGACATGACAACAAGCCGTTTCGACATCCCTAGGACATGGTCTTTCCACCCATGCGAAGCTCAGGTTGTCTGCTTGAGACTGAAACGGGACTTGCAAAACAACGTCTTTTAGATTTGGGCCGCAGGACTATGTGCTTCGCTACATGTATACAATCAAGTGGTAGATCTAGTAACGAGTGTGGTTGTCTACATAGTTATTCGTTACTGCCACATTTTAGTCTGCAATCAGTCATGTAGAAACTGATGGAGATATACAAGACTCTTGATTATGATTTGCTGGTTGTCCGTAAACTGTGTGACGTGCAGACTGGATACGAGGGTGCGGGATAAAAACGTTGAATCTATCCATGTCATCGGAAAACAGTGAGAAGGAACACATTCATTTGAAACATGTCAAAGTGAAAGGAGGAAAAATAGGATCCGAAAACCGGTAATGCGACTAAGAGAAAGCAGAAAAGAGAATGTGATGCGCGCTAAGATAATAAACCCAAACATGAAATTCACCGCTGAACAACTACATGTCCAAATGTAGATCAGGCAGGGACAGAATGACTGTTTAAAATATATACCAATTAGGCAATAGTTGTGTATTTGTATTTCACTATTTCCTAGTTACAATCAGAGTACATGATAGACGATTCAGCCTGGCTCTGGATGTGTCCATTGTTGACTTGTTTCTTTGCAAAGAGAACACTTACATTGGTGATGATGAAGAGTTTTCTGTGTTATCACTCAAACATTTGATGTTGCAAACCTTGATGGTGAGAATGAGAATAGTGGTGCGAGAATGGCAAAACGAAACACGTCATCGAATCCATGAATTCAAATGTACATGTGTGGCTACTTGGTCCGGTAGGAAACTATAACGAAGACGCTGGTACAAACCTGGGGGAGGGGACGTTCCCAAGGCAACACTGTCTTAGGGAAAACCGAAGCCGTGAAGGTAGGTACATGTAAGTGTGACATGATGCACCTATTTCTGATGTGTTGTTCAAAATGACAATGTTTCTACTTTTCACGAACCATGACACTAGAACGTAATTGTGTGTGAGAATGTTACAGGCTGATTCGATTGTGTGAAAGGATTAGGGGTGAAAGTTGGCACTGAGATCCCGAGTTCGAGTACTCTGATTTTCTCCGATCGAATATTCGAGTATTCGAGTATTTTTCATCTCCAAAACTTGCACACCAAGGGCTTTAAAATAACATGATACGACCCTGATTGAACCGAGTAGCAGTCATTTTTCTCGGGTATATTGGTTGGTGGGTCATTTGGGCTCTCTCTACTCGTGAACAAATGTTCACCACACAGCCTGCACATCACCATCTGCCAACTGCTGCCCTGAAACTGCAGATTTCTGTAGTAAATGCATGTACCATGTATGAACGAGTACTCTGATTTATTCCGAGTACGATTATTTTTGAAAAAACCGAGCGAGTACTCGAGTACTCGGTATAATTGTTTCACCCCTAGAAAGGATTGAAAACCAGTCCATTGAGAAACAAATTCGAATCGTCCATCCCACACATTCCACTAGCCGAACACCAAATCCAGTCTGTTCGTCTGTGATAGTGGTCCAGTACAGAAGACTCGCACCAGTACAAGTTAGCGAATGTAGACCAGGCTTGAGTGACACATCAGTGACAACTCTCTCTAGCAGGTTCGCTGTCACGCGACGAAGCTCATTGTAAGGCATTATCTGTTAGCCAACAGTGCTGCAGTAAAGTACGTGGTCACATTGAATAGCTACACCCCCCCCCCCCCCCCCACACGCACAGGCTGACGGTTGGCGACAGGGCTGCCATACCACAGAACAAGGCCATCTCTGCATTCACTGTTTGACAGCTAGAACCCATGAGCCTTCAGGGGACGGCAGGTTCATGGTTAGTCAGCTGAATACTCCAGACTCGCGGACCTGGTTCATGGCAAGATGCAGACTTTCCGAGAATGTGCTGATGACACAACGTCACCGTAGCAGAAGCAGCAGCACCCTGAATATGGGCTATCTCCACTGTCTACCTTCCTTGGTGTTCATATGACTGACGGTGGTCAGCGAAGTTCTAAGCTGTGGACATTGAGTCATGATGTTGTAGAGGTGAGGGATGGTGAGGAACGATACAGCGTACCCAGTTCAGTGGGATCAAGCATACCAAGACAGCCTTCTGGACATGGGAAAGAGAAGAGATGGTGGAGACCAGTGTGAACAGGTTGTTCTGTCAGGTTTGTTAGATCTTTGCATGCGGGTGACATGCTCTACGGGTGTCATGACTTGGACACGCTGGAAACCATGCGTCTCTGTAAGTATGTATACTTGGTGATGGTTTGGCCTGGACATCACTATTTATGTGGTTCTGTTCAGTTACAATCTTCACACACTCACTGCTGTCCCACTCTGCATATACTCACTATAATGTATGCTGGACGACACTTGCAATAGTAGACTTAAAATAATTTAAGACAATAGATTGCCAAGTTTCAAGATCAACATAGTCATTCGGTAGAAGACAGTACCTGCCCGATTCCGTCCTGTGATGTACCGTCACGTGACACCACTGCAGACTCTATCTGGATGCAATGTAGTGTACAGATGTATCATACAACCTATCATAATCATGGAGTATTCATCACTCATCTCTGGATGAACACGTGACCAACTACGTTAGCACACACGCGCGCACACATACACACACACAGACATACACACACACTCACACACACACACACACACACACACACACACGTACACACACCTTGAAACCTTGAAACTGCCACATTAAGGTGATGCAGTGCCTCAAAGAGGCAAGGAGGGCAGAGTTACTTCTTGCATTTGTGTTGAGCCAGGTACTGGAGACGTGTGAACTTCCGAGAGCAGGTCGGGCATGGGATGGTGCGGCGCTCGGAGCCAGAGCTGCATGTTCTGCGGTTGCAGTTGTGCCGGCGGTGCCCAGCTTTGCTCCGGAAACAGCGGTCACAGGTGTGGCAGTGGTAATGACATTGGCTGCAATCAGGTGGGCGAGGTGCAACAATCTCTGGAACTGGAGCGTCACCAAGACTGGGAGAGCAGCTGTGCACAGCAAATCCACCACGGCTAGCAAACCAACGATGGCACGTTTCGCACAACATAGCACCGGCCTGTTCATGGATCGGCTTCAGTCGCTCTTCCCTGCATTTGTGCCGCCGAAGTCCGCTTTCACTGGCAAAGAGTCGCTCACAGATTGCACAACACACTGACTTGGCAGTCGTTTCAAGGCGTAAGCGCCGTGCAACAATAGGATCCGAGATGGACTGGATCCACTCGCCACGTTCAGCTGCGAGGTCGTACCAACCGGTGTATAGACCGAACGCCTTGAGGTCATCGCGTACCATATCACGCCATTGACGCCTGGGGCCATGAGCAGGGCGTGGAGTTTAGAGCCACGAGAACAAAACTGCCTTTGGGAGCCGGTGGTCGTCCATCCTGGCAATGTGGCCAAGCCACTACAGCCGTCGACGGGCAACCATGTCAGCAACTGGCTCTGTGGCGCACATTCTATGCAGCGAGGCAGATGACAAGTGGTCCTCCCACTGTTTGGAACGCGAGATGCCGAGAATGACACGAACGCAGCGGTTGTGGAATTGTTCAAGGCGACGTATGTCGGCACGCAACAGAGTCCAGTTCTTAGCCCCGTACAACAGCATCGACAACACACAGCATGTGTACGTGTGTTGTTTCGTCTTAGATGTTAGTGAAGTTTTCCGAAAAACTGACGAGTAGAGGCTGCCAAAGGCTTTAGATGCAGCAGCTATGCGGTTGGACACATCGGTGTGGCATCGTCCGTCTGGTGTTACCAATGAGCCGAGATATGTGAACTCGCTTAGCGGGTTTACGGTCACTGTCGTTGATCTGGTGCCCAACAGCCATGAACACTGTCTTTGCCATGTTGACAGACAGCCCGAATGCTCCACTGACCTCCGCAAATATCTCAAGCATACGCTGAGCATCCGAGTGGCTGGGTGCAAACAAGGCTGCATCATCAGCAAACTCACCGTCTGTGATGACCATATCATTACCACGCTTAGATCTCTTGAAAAGCTGACCATCAGCACAGGTACGGAGTGGAAAACCAGACACTCCACGCTCTTGGACGCGTGCGCACCAACGTTCCATCACTGCACCAGCAAACAAGTTGAAAAGGACTTTTTTTGTCTTCCGCGACGGGCAAGCTTCTTTCGTGACGAGCTGTCTCGATGCTTCCATCATTCTCCATTAAACTGTTGACGTTCCAGGTACAAAACTTCAACACAAACGCTTCGTTTCTCCGTCTCCTACTTCGTGCAAGGGGGTCTACCTGGAGGTTTGCAAAACCGTCGCAGGTGTTGTGGGTACGTGGCGGGTTGCAAGTGGCAACATCAGGCGTTGCCCCGTCTTTGCTTCCCAGGTCTCCATGCACCAAACTCACAACCTAGCCAGGGGTGCTAGGGCCACCCCTGGGGATATTATAGCTGAGCAAACTTGTGAACCAGCAGAGCTCAAAAAAGTGCTTCCTACTCCAACTACACACACACACACACACACACACACACACACACACACACACACACACACACACACACACACACACACACGCACACACACAGCTGAAAAAGAATGAATGAAGAAGACTTTCTTATGACTACAATTTCACGCTCACCAGCGACACCATGGAAGTAAAACTATCTATCAACCTTGTCACTACAACCTCTTTCTATCTTGTGTTAACTTTAGTATTTGTATGAGATTTCTACGTGTGTATTGTGTTCCATGATGAAGATATTTGATACAGTGTGATATGCTGGAGTATTGAAAACACAGGAGATAATCTATGTATATTGTTTATGATGATTGAGACCTGGACATACCTGTCATGTCCATGTCAATCTATCCACTTCTCCCTGGCTTAGCTTGTCTGAGCCTCTGTCCGTTATGTATGGAGTACCGCAATGTTCAATACATGCTGACCTACATTTCTCACTCTCTACATATCTGATATACACATGACGTAATATGATATGAATAAACTACTACCTACCTTCTCTTGTACCACACGTAGGCATCTTGTTTGCACATGACAGTTGACACTGCTGCTCTGGTATTCTCTGACATCTAGCTGGATCATCTTGTCACGTGTAGTGTTGCAGGCTGGCATCAACACCACTGTTCTAGCTATATACGTACTTGCATACAAACCATAATGTCTAGTGATAACAACACTACATTCATTCATTCCCAGAACGCTATAGCACTGGAGTGAACTGCCGGGGCACTTCCACACTCCACAGGCCCATCTGCTTCAGCTCGCTACTTATTCATTCATTCCGAGAGAACGGTGTGCTAAACCCCAGTCATTTCTCATCACTTAGGTTGCGTTTGTTCGGTGCCATTCCGCCACCATTCCAAAGTCATTCCGCCGGGTTTTGGTTCCGGAGCGTTTGTTCGATGCACTCGACAGCGTTTGTTCGGTGCAATTCTGATTCCGGTCGCGGAATGAAGGGGTCAGAATCGATTCTGGCGATTCCTAAGAAAAAGTGGAATGAGGTCTGATTCCGAGCGGAATGAAAATCCACGGAGGGGGGGGGGCGGAGAGGGGGGGCGGAGAGGGGGGCGGAGAGGGGGGGGGGGCGGAGAGGGGGGGGGGGGGCGGCGGGGCTTCGTTGCTGCTGCATACATGTACCTACCCAACAAAACTTCAAACGCGATTATCGAGAAATGTTGGTACTGTAACCTCGGGGACGGCATAGTAACTTGTTCGTGGTATTTTGACACTTCGCTGCCTGAGAAATTGTTCGCCCGGGATCGTTGATGAACTGGAAATATGCCCTCGCACTCCAGCTCTTCAGCGTCGTCGAGCATGGCCTCTAGAATCACAGGGAGGCAAGCCAGAACTATTTTTCGAGCCCGACTATCCATAATGGCACAAAGTGACCCAAAGAGGCAACGAGCCTGCCACTTCACTTCTTCTTACAACAGTGCCTCGTCTCTGTCAAATAAACACGTATCAAGAGCTAGAGCCGTTTCTGTGACTGATACGAGATCGATGAAGTAGCGGCCAAATGCCGCCTGCAGGCACCCTAGTTACGGGCGCTCGTCGATCTACGCCGTATTTGTCCGCTCCTTCATCATGACTGCCATAGGGACATGCAGAAGCGCACTAAGTACAAGTTCAGTAATTCAGCTGCTATGTGCTTTGTGTCATGTCAGCAATACAGGTGGTATGTTCTATGCATATTGTTAGCAGTGAGAGATCTACCGGAAGGGAGTAGGAGCTAACCTGTGAGAGCCTGGAAGCGCTATGTGTGCAGAGTGAAGTATGATATGTGTAAAGTGTCAAGTAGGACGTGTGTAAAGCACACCTTTCACAATGCCTGAGGGAAAGTACATACGATATCCAGGTAACGACACGAGATTGAGAAAGATCGCCCCCACGACCAAAAAAGGAACTACCATGGAGGAAAAGTAGAATTGATTACGGAAACTGAAGGGAACCATCAAGAGAGTGTCCGAACGATAGACCGCGAGAACTAAAGAGAGAGAGAGAGAGAGAGAGATAGATAGAGAGAGAGAGAGAGAGAGAGAGAGAGAGAGAGAGAGAGAGAGAGAGAGAGAGAGACAGACAGAGAGAGAGAGAGAGACAGAGAGAGAGAGGGAGAGGCAGAGAGAGAGAGGGAGAGGGAGAGAGAGAGAGAGAGAGAGAGAGAGAGGCAGAGGGAGAGAGAGCGAGAGAAAGAAAGAGAGAGAAAGAGAGAGAGAAAGAGAGATAGCTTTGACTAGTCCATTCTCTGTGGTGAATGGTGTTGTGCAGTGGGAGCACGTTGTTCATTAAACCCAGTCAATGTAGTGTCCATCTAAAGTTTTCGTACGGATCATCGTTGACGTTGGGGTGAAGCGGTCCGTTACCATGGAGCAGTTCCGAGGCGCAAACAGCAAAGCAACAACCAGCATTGGGAAAGAGATGGGAGAAAAGAAAATGTAGACATTGCAACAACACAAGGACTATCCACAAGACTCTATCCTAGCATGCAAGCAACATGCCAACACACCAAGATCATCATCCAGCAGTCAACGACAAAATAGATATCGTACACATCCATTATTAGACTTCCCGATGGTAATGCTGGTTTGATGCGTGATTGTCGTTCTACGGTCATGACGTCAGGTCATTCAGTAAAGATACGCATGTGGCTTTCCAGTCTGGTCGGTCTCTGTGGGACATGTTGTTATGTATGGTCATAATCGTCCTTCCTGATAACATCGGCCCTGTCGACGTCCACCCCTGCCAGCTCGCTCAGCCATGACGACGTCCACCACTGCCAGCTCACTCAGCCATATCGGCGTCAACCCCCGCCAGCTCTCTCAGCGATGTCGACGTCAACCCCCGCCAGCTCACTCAGCGATGTCGACGTCTACTCCCGCCAGCTCACTCAGCGATGTCGACGTCCACCCCCGCCAGCTCACTCGGCCATGTCGACGTCAACCTCACCTGCCATTGCTCACAATGAGTCATGCCGAGAATTGTGAGAATGCACTGATGATGAAAGGTGTTGAGTAGGCGAATATGACTCAACTTGATGAGCCATGTGTCAGCACCGTAGAGGAGAGCAGGAAGTACAATAGCATGGTACACAAGCCGCTTGGTGTGGACCGAGAGACTTGAGCACTGAAACTATTAGAGACCTGAGAAGTTCGCACAGCCTGGGTCAAGCGAGCAGCGAGGTCCACACCCACCGTTCAACATCAGAGAAAGTATTGATTTCCCAAGAGATAGAAATACGGTTGGGGCCTTGGTTAGACCGAATCCATGACTGGAAATTGGAAGTGACCAAATGGGGTATATATGGCAGTCTTGGCAACATCCTCCTGGCCATTACGAATCGGCATACAGTCTGTATGTGTGCCGAACATGCTCGAAGTAAATTTAACTCGAGTACTGAGCTGGTGTTGGGCTGACTGCTCAGCGTTCTTTTTCTCTCTCTCTCCCTTTCTCTCCTGTCTCTCTTCTTCATCCTTCTACTCTACCTATCTCTGTCAACGCTTATCCTTGTGAGAAATGCCAGCCTGTAGCATGCTGGCTCGTAGTTCACCGACCCTCGCTAAAGCGAGAATTGCAACGTTCAATGTACGCGGCCTAACTTCAAATGTCAAGAAACAACAGCTAGCGAAAGACCTATTGTCCTACAGAGTGGACGTCTGCGGCCTCCAGGAGCTAAAAATTGCTGAGCCGTTTGACAGGTCTATCGACGACGGATACAGGCTTGTGGGCTTTGGCCAGGACGCGGGTCACCACGGAGGAATTGGATTCGCCGTGTCGAAATATTTCAACGAATTCCTGAGAAAACATAAAAAGCTGTCGGACCGAGTCGGCTACGCTGACTTCTCGCTGCCCGCAAAGAGCTCCTCAGAGACCTCTGTCGATGTGAGATTCGTTGTGGCGTATGGACCCACAGCCCCGTCGGCAGACAAGACCCCATCGCTGAGAGAAGATTTCTACGACTGCCTCTCTAAAGCATGGAATACTCCCAACAGCCGAACTCTGGTGTTTGGTTTGGGCGATTTTAACAGCAAAGTCGGCACCAGCAAGACGCCCTGCATTGGTCTATACGGTAAAGGAGTGCGGAATAACAACGGCCAGGCGCTAGTTCAGTGGGCAAATTCGTGGGAAATTGTCCTTGCCAACACCCTTTTCCGTTATTCCATGCGCTACAGGACAACGTGGACTGGCTCAGTCACAAACAGAGATACTGGTGTAATCAGCAGAGTATACAATATGATTGATTTTATCGCAGTACCGGCTCGCTGCAGGCCCCTTATCAAACGTGCTCGCTCGTATGCAGGGACACTGACATCAAGCGACCATAAAATTGTCATCGCCGACATGGATTTCCAACGATTGTTCAAAGCTTATCGCTCAAACCCAAAAACAAAGAGGTCCGTTGGTCCATTGGCTGTACGGAGGCTTTCGTCGGACGCCACGGTGAGGCAAGACTACAAAGCAAAACTCAAAGAAAGCGTTTCCATCAGCCATACCAACCCTTGCTCAGAAGAAACTCATAAACATTCTCCATCTCAGAAATGGTCCAGCGCAGTAAATGGCACCCTGAAAGCGGCAGAGAGCAGTGTTGGCCATATGCACAGATCCACATCCGGGAGGTTAACTCTGCCCAACCAGGAAGTGGCACGCCTATCGGAGCAGCAGCGGGAGGTTCGGCTTCTTGCAGAGTCGGGTCGCCACTCCTTGGCAGAGCTAAAGAGGCAGCGGAACCAGATACAGCACAAGATCCGTTCCATTCAGCGGGCGGATGCCAATGAACGCCTCGACAGACTGGCAGAGAAGGTGGAGCAGGCACCTGACTCAGCACAGATGTTCCTTGCTGCTTCGGCCATGAAAAGTGGATCTCAGCCATCCAGTATCATGGTCAGCTCTGCTGATGGCCACATTTTGGCTTCAGATAAGCAGAAGGCAGAGCGCGTCACGGAGCACTTCAAGGATCTATTCTGTAGAGATCAATCAGCTGCTATCCGGAAGCCAGTCCCTCACCGGCTAAGTGTGGCAGTGTCTCCAGCGGAGGTGGAAACAGCGATGAAACGACTCAAAAACGGAAAGGCTTGTGGGCCGGACAAAGTCCCTGGAGAATTACTGAAGTATGGAACATCACAGCTATCCATCGTAGCGGCAGACATCATCAACCAAAGCGTAGCAGAGGGTGCCGACATGTCATCGTTCATCGGACTTGGCACACTGATTCCTTTACAAAAACCAAAAAAACCTAGAGGACCCGTGACTAGCCTGCGTCCCATTGTCCTCCTGAACACCATCCGAAAAGTTTTCTCCCTTGTAGTGCTCTGCCGAATCGCAAAGGACGTTGCTCGTTATGTTGGTCCAACTCAATCTGGCTTCAGACAAGGCCGAAGTACAACAGATGTGGTATGGACACAGCGATGGATTGCGGCCAAGGCGACTCGATACAACTGGGAATGCCACATGCTGGGGATTGACATGTCCCGTGCGTTCGACACGATCGATCGCACCAAACTGTTAGACGTCATGGCATTAGTGACTGGCCCCGATGAAGTGCGCATGATCCAGCACCTACTGTTCCACACACAAATATCAGTGAAAGTAGGAAAGGCAACTGCCAATCCGTTTCTCAGCACCATCGGCACCCCCCAGGGAGATGGCTTGAGCCCTGTTCTTTTTATTTGTTACCTGGAGGCAGCACTGCGCCAAGTGAGAGCAAACCTTCCCGAACGCCCTTTCGCCGACCGTCACATACCCGGAGAAACAGGTTACGCCGATGATGTGACATTGCACTCAACCAGTGAGGAGTGGCTGAAGCGAAGCCTCCCCATCATTAGCGCAGAACTCGGGGATTGGTCCCTTACAGTAAACGAGACCAAGACCGAATTCTTGCATCTGACATCAACTTCAGACTCCTGGCGGTCCAGCAGGCAGCTAGGGTCCCTCATTGGCGACAGTGAGGACCTGGAGCGGAGGAAAGACCTCGCTTCGAGTGCATACGGCAGGATGTATAGCCTCTGGCTGAGGCGTGGGAAGGTCAGTGAGCAGAGGCGCATCCGCCTGTATAATGCCCTGGTTCTGCCCGTTCTTTTGTATAACTGCGGCGCATGGGGGCTCACGGCAGCACGAGCAGAATCGCTTAACGTTTTCCACCGAAAGCAGCTCCGACGGCTCATTGGCATAGTCTACCCAGCCAGGATATCAAATACTGAGCTGTATGAGTGGTGCAACACGGAACCACTATCTGACATCGTGGACAGGAGAAGATGGCAGCTAACCGGCCATATTCTCCGTATGGACAGGGATGCGCCGCCATGGATCGCGCTGACGGGCTATTTTGCGGGAGATGCCAAGGCTGGGCGTGGACGTCCAAGGACATCCATTGCGACGCGCATCACAAGCGACTTACAGAGGAGGAACATCGACTTGAAGCGCAGCAGTCAGCTGGGGAATGTGAGGGCCATCGCTCTGGACAAGCCTACATGGAGAAATCTGGCCGACAATCCATGATCTGGCGTCACAGGTCATCAGTGCGCCGTGTTAATAATTACCTTGATAATGGAATTTGATCATAGGAGATAGGACAGAAGCGGAACGTATAATTATACCCACATAATTATATTATTACGCGTGCTGTGGTATTATTATTATTATTATTACTGAGCCAAAAAATATAAAATATGATTAAAATAGAAGAAATTACATCGAAACGAGTTATGAAGCAACTATCCACGACTGCAAGATGACGTTACAGTGAAAGTGTGTGAGAGCTAGGTCTCAGGTCGCTGAATATCTCACTAACATGTCAGTTTTGTGCCCTGTTATGGCACCTTCTGACTGCTTATCATCTCTTGTTACAGTCGTGGAGAGTTGCTCCGTACCAGTAACAGTATTTGACTCGTTTTCATGTGATTTCTTCTTTTGTAATTATACTCCAAGTAGATCGAATTTAGAGGAATATCTGGCGCCCTGAACTGTGTCAAACAAATCATCGATATAGGGAAGTCATGCTTTATTCCTGACAGTGATTCTGTTGAGTCCCCCCCCCCCCCCCCCCCAGTCACATACCATCCACAAAGACCCATCGGTTATCTTAACGAAGAAGACAGGGGCGTCGAAGGCGCATGACCGTCGTCAGAGGGAGCAGAATGATTCGTCTCGATCAAGAGCTGTGCGTCCCCTGCCCTGGCTCGTCGGCTGGAGAGTTTATCCACGAAAGGCGTGTCGAGTTGGCTCGGGGTGTTGCCTCTGGCAGACCATGGTCACCATCTGTCCAAAGGAGACTTTCGCGACGCTCTGGCTCTCCACTATGGTTGGTCTCTCGTGGACACATCGGCGAGCTGTGTGTGTGGGGAGCCGTTCGACGCCACACATGCGATGATTCGCCTCCGCGGAGGTTTCCCGACAACACGACAAAATTTAGTAAGAGATATAATGGCGGATCTTCTGACGGAGGTATGCTCAGATGTGGCAGTCGAGCCTGGACTTGCTCCGATCACAGGCGAGGTGTTTTTATCGGCATCAACAAACACAGCGAACGACGCCCGCGCTGATGTTTGAACTCGTGGATTCTGCACCCGGGCTCAGAATGCGTTCTTCGATGTCCGGGTCTTCCACTTGGATGCAGCATCATACAAGAGCAAGCCCGTAAGTGATCTTCTGAAGCAACATGAGCGCCGCAAGAAGAGTGAGTATGCCGAGCGTATCAACAATGTCGACCGTGGTTCATTTACCCCTCTAGTCTTTACCACGGCGGGTTGTTGCGCTCCGGAGTGTACTACATTCATTAAGTGATTGTGTGGATTGCTGGCAACTGCCGATCGACCGTATGCCCAGCTAATGGCCTATGTGCGGTGTCGCTTGTCCTTCCCTTTGCTCAGGGCAGTGATAATGTACATTCGCGGTGCACGTTCGGCCTACCATCGCCCAGTTAATGCGATGAGGGAGTTGGCCATTGTGGAGAGCGGCTTCTAAGCATGTGATTGAGTGGTCTCTGCATGTTGATCAGGTAGCGGAGTTCCATCACTGACAGTTTATTTATTTATTTTTGAATTAAATTGAATTGAATTGATTCTTTTACAATTTTTTACTTTATTTCTCATTTTTCATTCGTGTTGGGTTCAACTATTCACTGTACTGATATAATGGTGATGATTGTGCTGTGATTTGCCCCCAAAAGAGGCCTTCCCAAGGCGTCAAAGGGAGATTTGCTTCGTTCAATGAATGAATTTTTGATGCCAATAACCACACATGCTCAATCTTCATCTCATGATTCACCTAAATTTTAGGTGGCAGTTGGCAAGGCAGCAGCTTATATGGGAAAACGTTTCGTGAATCTCTGAATGAGACCTTGTATATGGCGTTCTTTATCAGGAGAATCTTCGTTCACTGGTCATGAGTGCACGCATCATGAGCAAAGGAAACCCAGGCCAGAAAGCCACGGTCACTACTTCGCAAGGCATGTGCTGCTTGACTGCCGGTTATGTACAGGATGTGGACTTGTGTGGTCTGGTCACGTGTTACGGTTCGCCGTTCAGTCTTACTTCATTCATTAGAAACTTCATAGTTGGATTCCAGTAAACCAAGGTTTTGCAAATACAGCACCATACCGTGTCACAGGCAACACTGTCAAGACTTGCATATCGCTGGAATCGGCGTTCGTTTGCATACAAGTCGACCAGTAGCTTATATCATCAGTTACTAACGTAAGACCAGTTATCACACAGCAACCCTCTCAGATTTGTTCTACTTTATTTGTACCTATCCGGTCACGATAAGTGAGAAATCTAGAAGGTAACGTGTAGATTAGAGAATCACTAAAACAAAAAGTGAGAATTCAGCATAGCGCAATTCTGAGATTAAAAAGGAATGTTGTGCGGTCGGAACACCACTTCAATTGTTAGCCCCTCCGGTTTACGTTCTGATCTTAGTATCATCTTACCCAACGCGAAGCAGAATCTATGGAGGTTGAACGACGACGACGACTTGGTATAACCGCAGTTCATCCTGGAACCGTCACGACGAACGTGGCCTTCCCGTGTAGGCCTCACCATAGCTAATGAACACCTCATTGAGACAACCGCAAACCCACGGTCCCTCGCCATTGTCTCCCGACACTTGTATCAAAGGAGGCGAAATCGCCTGTTTGTGGTGCGACGTTAAATAAACTTCTACAACACTTACATAGAGAGATCCGAGCCGTCATTTTGCCACAGTAAATGAGTTTCCTCCTTCAGCACCAGAACGGCAACGAGGCAGTGCAGCTCCAGCTCGACAGCAACGAGGCAGTGCAGCTCCAGCTCGAGAGCATTCCGAGTTCGCCAAATAAAGCAAAACCGTCATCAAGCTTTGTTAGCTCGACCGTCAGAGAAGAGGATTTACGCTCGCATTCTCAGACTTCTTGCGTACAGCGCAGAGACGACTTATGCAGCAGAACGCGGTACACAGCGTTACGGGGAGTCATGATCCTAGACAGAACGGAATGGGCAAGGATCGGTGCTTCGCCAATTATCCTGGACTGGTTAAGCAATGGTTTCCCGATAAAATTCTAACAGTACCAGCCAGCGTTTCACCAAGGTAACAGGCCAATGACGAAGGAGAGCAGCGAGTTCATCACAGCAGGTTCATCACATGGCACGTGATTGTCGCCCGTACTTCAGCGAATCAGCACCTTTCCCGCCGCGGGCAATAATATGCAATATTGCCCGCAAAAAATAGCATATTTGCCGGCAAAAAAATCTTTATTTCATTGATCGCGTGACTACGACTCTGTAGACATGTAAGACTGTGCTAGCATGGAGACGAAGATGGATTTCTTTTTGGAGATGGACGTCTCGTCCCGGCAATGGACATGGCCTCCGACTTCTGCCATGTGGTGCTTTCAGGGATCATTTGTTCAGTCATGTTGGCAGCCTGACCGTCACTAAGCCTTTGGATAGGATTCAGTTCTGCTCGATGTGGTACTGTGATCACAAACAATTATTTGAAATAACACAAATTCAACTCAGCATCGTGCATTTGCAGATCCTTGCAAAGTCACTGCCTGTGTGTGGTGTTCCTGTACCACGCGAAACTCTTACCAGGCTCATCTGTCCTCTGCCTTCACCGCTTGAACAACAAACACAACAATTCAGGAATGTTTTGCAATGAAAAAATAGAAAAAAATTATCCTCAGAATTACACACCAGGGAGTCGTCAAATACAGTGTACTTGCAGAACTGCATTTGACGACTTCCTGATACACATGTAAACATTAAGAAACTCTTTGTGGTAGCATTCCTAATTTTTTAAATGAAAGTATGATTCTGCTGTGTTTTATTGTGGTTGCCATGTCTATTGCCATGACGATGCCGTGCCGGAATGTTTTTTGTGTCTCCGTCTTTCAGTACTTTATACTCTCTGATGGCCTGTAGCAGGCTTTTATCAGGGTGTAGGAGAAATATCTTCATTTTTCCTGTTTTGATGGGGTGAATACCCCGAAACAATGTGTATTGAGCAGGGAGTGGTGCTTTCTTGCAGGTTTGCCGAGTCGAAGGTTCGATGGACTTCTCGTGTTCTCTGGATGGCAGTCTTGAGTCAGTCAATGGTCAAGTCGTCGGCGGAAAAGCGCAAGCTCCAGGGCGGGAGCAAACCCATTCCTAAACAAAATCTTCGCCGAAGTCGCAACCTCTATTTCGTATTGATAACGATAGACCATAAATATACATTGTGGTCATAATGTGCTGGCATTCGGGCTAGTTTCAACAGCAGCCCAATGGTCTGCTCTGTGGGCCATGTGATAAATTTGTTATCGCATGGTTGCTGTGGGCCTTATGGCATATTATTGCCCCTCGATGTTAGCCCTCGGATAACGTCAAGGGGCAATAATATGGCATAAGGCCCTCGCAACCATGCGATAACATACATACAAGAATTACTCCTGCAGGGAGCAATCGAGGAGACTCAAACACCAACGTATTGCATCTCCCCAATAGCAACGCTGCTAAAGAAAAATGGAAAACGAAGTATTATTTTGAACTTAAATCGCCTGAACCGGTGTGTTGTTGCACTACGCTTCAGGTACGAGAAATCTGGACATACTGCAGGAGATCATAACCAGGAGACTGGTTTAGCTAGCTGGACCTGCAAAAAGGCTTCTTGCACTTGCCGGTATACCCAGAGTGTCGGCCATGCAGTGGGTTCCAGTGGAACAGTAGCTATCACCAGTATCGCGTCTTTGCATTCGGACTATCAGCCAGATCGTGGGCATTCATGAAACCATGCGGGAAGTGATGAGGTACATAAGATTGTCGCTGGGTGCCTGAGTAACGTCCCACGTACACGATTGGTTGCTTATCACGGCTTATCTCCAGGAGTGCGCCTCGCCAACAGAGCAAGTGACGGTGTTGGTTCACCACCTCCAGCTCCAGATCGACAAGGAGAAGTCTTCACTTCATCCAGGTCAGAGTATGGTGTAACTGGGGATACGGTGGGACACGTCATCACGCCATGTGCTTGTCCGAGTGCCGTCAGACAAACTACGCACGATCCACATCACAAAAAGCCGCCTCCTGAGGAGTTCTCAGGAGAGATCAGTCCATGCACGAGTCGTTGCACAAGTTGCTGGACGAATAACTGCAGTGACAAAGGCTGTTACGCCAGCAAGACACATGCTACGGGCATTATACGGATACGTGGCGAAGGCTCGCAGCCTACACAGCCTACAAACGCGGTACGTGACAACACCTCGCCCAAACGTAACGATGATAATGGATGCCTCGGACTACGGATGGGGCATGAGGTTGTAGCACGGCATGTCGGCGAGAAGCTTCTGGCCGAACCCACATGCCATGCATATCACGGAGAAATAGAAATAGCTAACGGCAGTATTGTTATCGCTGAAGACCGTGGAACAAGCAAACCCAGCGCTCGTCGGATCAATGTCCTAACGTCGCGGCTCAAGACAACCCTCCTGGCAAAGCACATCCCAGCAGCAGACGATAACGAAGGGATCGCCTCAGGCGCATAGGAAAGCCCAGCGACTGGTCACTGAACCGCGGTATCTTCCAGAAAATACACAGAGAACTGTGACGAGACGATGTGGATCGCTTTACCAACTGTAATATCACACAGTTACCTTCATACAACTCATGGTGGTTGGACGAGGAGACGGAAAGCAGTAGATACACTCCAGCAAGACTGGACGGGAACCCCCAGCTATGTCAATCCTCCGTTTCCACCCGAAACAGGGGGTAACGTAAACAGTGATTGCCCCCGTCTGGCCAGCACAGCCCTGGTACCAACAATTCGTAGGCATGGCCATGGAACCATCGCTGATAAACACGAATCTTCTCGAATCTTTTCGAGCCCCGGCTATAGTATCGTTCCGCCAGTCAGAGCTTCTACACAACAGGAAGTGGGCTATGGCAGCATGCAAGATCTGCGTTGACAAAAGGCAGCGGAGAGCATTCCAAACAATTTCTTAACCCGTTCACCGCTAGGGACGTATATTTACGTATGATGTGTGCACCTATCGTACTTGGCTAGGTATCACAGAATTGCAGCTGACCTGATCAGTTTCTGTGGTGATAAAGTTTGCCTGATCTTGGACCTCGTAAGCATCTTCCCCGAATTCGTAACCAGATCATCTTCTCGACCAGAACCAACACTTCGGCTAGTCCGTGTCGCCGTTGCGTTCCTGGCTGACATACGGGGTAGCCCAATACCAGATATCGCAGCACTGCACCGTGTTCGTGTGCACACAGGTCTTGTGACATCTCGTACATCGAAGCCGCGCCAGACAACGCCGAGCGCTGACGTCTAAAGGAGTATGACCTACATTCGTGACATTGGCCTATCAGTGGAATTGCCGGTTACACAGCTATATGCACAAGGCTTTGACACTGCTTTGCCTCTCAGCCCTGTGCCGGCCATCAGATGTAGCATTAGTCCCAGTACCAGCCATCTATCCCCACACCAGCGATAACGACACAGAAACTAGCAAATATGCTAGCGCTCGACTCAGGTTAGGCGGCATTGCATGGGTCGAGGCTGGCTTGGAAATAAACTTCTTCGGCTCCAAAGGGGACAAGGGTATGTGAAGCAATGCAGTGGTGATCGAACATGCTACAGAACTTCGCCTCGTTGCCACATAGTGACAGTACATGAACAAAACTGCGGGTGCATGGGAAAAAACGATAGACAACCACCCTGTGTTCATCACACTCAGGCAGCCATATAGAGGATTCGTGTCCGCTTCAACCGCACAGTTGTTGTCACAGATGCTCAAACACTCCGGCCAGCAGCAAGGAATCTCTGCTCGATCACTGGGCCCTACCGGAGCACGAAAGGCAATTGCAAGTTCCGTCGAGCTCAGCCTGGTCCAGCGCCGTGGGCGGTGGAAAAACTCAGATGCATTCCAGCGACATTTTTCCGGAATCACAAGTCCAGCTACAGATGCCATCCTTTCATGACATGATAATATATTCCTTTCGATACTGTCAAATCAGATTGTCTGGGTTTTTTTCATTAAAGAGAAAAGCAGCACCACGTGACATGGACCCAGCCGAGCTTTCCATCAGAGGTTTCCTAAGGCGCATGGAATGCACCATGAGAACGACAGGGATATGGCAGAATCCTAAATACAACATCTCCCAATCAAACCTCCACGTGCTAAAGTTATTACGAGAGAGTGAAGATATCGAGGTCACCCGAAGTGATGAAGGAGGTGAGATGGTGATGATGAAGACGGAAGACATGAATACACTCTGCAAGAAGCACCTTGTCGACTCAACAACATTCTGTAAACAAATCACTTCAAACTCAACAACATACTGTAAACAAATCACTTCAAACTCAACACCTACTGCCTAACATCAGTCGACCTCAAAGAGCTACTCAGACTACTTCTACACAACAACGTGTTCCAGCAACCAATCCTTGGAACATTCAAGCAGATAAAGGGGTTGGCAATGGGTAGTCAACTCAGTGGCACATTAGCCATTGACATCATGGACCGCTTTGAACAACATAACATCTACCGAGATATCTGACAGAAGAATGGAACAGCGTTACACTAATGCCTCGCAAAGTCTCGTGGGCGGTGGAATACTGCGTGTACAGATATCACATGTGAGTGGCTTTGCTCCAGTCTCCATCCAGAACAGCAGAATAGTATTGACAACGGCATGGCAGGTGATCCGCCATACCTGCCCATCCTGGACAATGGAACTGAGCTGTTACAGAGGTACACCAACAGACACAAAGTCAGTCTCTACTGCGTCCTTACATCATTTCACTTTATATTGTCTAGGTGCAGGTCTTGCATACCCATAGAGACATGCCCCCCCTCCCTCCCCCCCCCCCCCTGCTCCAAATACACTCAGACATGAGCCCACCCCCCCCCCTCCCAAACCCGCCCCATACACTCAGACATGAGACCACCCCCCCCCCTCCCAAACCACACACATACACTCAGTCATGAGTCCAATCCCCCCCCCCCCTCCAAACCCCACACATACACTCCGACATGAGTCCACCGCCCCCCCCCCCCTACCAAACCCAACTCAGACATGAGCCCAACCCCCCCCCCCCCCCCCCCCCCACTCCCAAACCTCACACATACACTCAGACATGAGCCCAACCCCCTCCCTCCCAAATCGCACACATACCTGCCCTCATACAAACATGAACCCACACACAAGCAAGTAGAAAATGCTGGAAGAAACACACATCCACAAACACATACAACACAGAGTGTGGTTGCTAGCAGAAAAACGCACGCACACCCAGACATAAACACAGAGTGTGCTTGCATGCACAAACACGCACACACGCACACACACCGAGACATAAACACAGAGTGCGGTTGCTTGCACAAACACAAACATATACACACACACATACACACATACACACGTTGAACCTTGAACGCCCATTGCCGTAGCAATAATAGGGATGGCTTCCTCTCATTGAGGCTCTAAACCCGAACTCTGTAGTATGGCGCATGTCACTTGAGGTCACCAAGACGACAGAACACTCTGTCACAGCGGTAGTTGGTCACTTGGTGCACGGGATGTCTGTGGCTTCTTTCTTCCCCCTTTGTTGACCATACTGAAAGCAGGTGGATCTCTCCTGCGCTGTGTCATACCAGTCAACCTCTAACAAACCGATGACAGTGAAGTCCGAGGACACAACATCCCGCCAGGGCTTCTTGGCCTTGGGACCATGTTGCGGGCGTTTGCAGGGCAGTTCAACGAACAGCCGCATGATCTGCTTGGGCAGCCGGGTCTCCGTCATCTGTGCATCATGACCAAGCCACTGCAGGCGGTGCTTCCTGATCACATCGGCCATGTCGACGTCCACCCCTGCCAGCTCACTCAGCAAGGCCGACGACAATCTCTCCTCCCACTGCTTATGACGAGAGATACCGAGAATTGCGCGAATACACTGATGGCGAAAGGTTCGGAGTCGGCGAATACGATTCACCTTTATGGGCCATGTCTCCGCACCATAGAGAAGAGAAGAAATGACAATAGCACGATACACCAGCAGCTTGGTGTGGACCGAGACATGTACGCACTGAAATACTGGAGACCTGAGAAAACCCAACAGCCCGGACGCCTGCGCCAAACGAGCAGCGAGGTTCGCCTCCACCGTTCACAAACACACACACACACAACTACCCCCCTCCCTCACACACACACACACACACAAACACACACACACACAACTACCCCCCTCCCTCACACACACACATATAAACACACAGACACACACACACACATAAACACACACATCAACACAAAGTGTGGCTATATGCACAAGCACTCATACACAACCATACAAAGCACAAATTGTGGTTGCTTGCACAATCACGCACACACACGTCGA
>NC_088655.1:1236721-1294221 GCF_964019385.1 Sycon ciliatum | reverse complement strand
CAACAGCAGCATCAGCTAGACTTACAATGCCAGAAGGAGCAGCTTGCGAAAGTCGCGACCGCAGACACAGACGAACACTCTTGGTTGGGGCTGGCTTCCAACGGGTACGCTCTCGCCAGTCCCTCCGGTCCTGAGCAAGGTGGTACCATTGCGCAACTGGGATGCCGGTCACACACAGGTGCGAAGCTGCCCCATCTCTCCAACGATGCTTGGGTCCATGGCGGGGCCGCGTGTTAGTGCCCTCCGCAAACAGTATCTGCTTTGGCAACCTGGTGTCGTCCATCCTTGCGAGATGACCATGCCATCGCTGGCGATTTGCGCGGATGTACTCCTCCAGCGAGGCTGGCAAGCCGCTGCGCTTCGCCAGGTCTTCACTTGACAGATGTTCCTGCCACTGCTGGTATCGAGTAACACTCAGAAGCGTGCGAATACATTGCCGATGGAACGTGTCCAACCTTCGAAGGAGGGGTGCTTTCAGCGTCCATGTCTCAGAACCATACAGCAGCACCGTAAGGAACACGGCCTGGTAGACGTGACGTCAGTTTCAAAGCGACAGACCTGAGTTCCGGAAAACTGGTTGGAGGAGGCTACCAGACGCCCTCCATGCCTTGGCAAGCAAGTGAGTAGTGACTTTGGCATCCAGCTCTCCATCTTCGCTCATCGTACTACCGAGGTAGGTAAAATTGATGACCACAATGATCACGTCACAAGCACTCCCAGGCACTACAATATCAGCACGGATGACACTCGGACCGACCGCCAAGAACATCTTCTTCTGCACACTAACTGTCAGGCTCCAGCCTGACACACACACACACACACACACACACACACACGCACGCACACACACACACTTACACACACACCTACCTTGACCTTCACCTTGACCTTGCCCAATGCGTAGCAATGATAGCGCATTGTTATTTCTCCAGTCCACGATAGAATGACCGATGGTGTTTCAGGTCGCCGCTTCAACGGAACATGCGGCCTCAAGCGCAACCGTAGCCAGCAGCAGAGGGTGCCTTGGGTGGTCGACGGACAATGGCACGCCACTGCGGACAGTTCTGGGCTGCATCGTACCATCCACAAGTTGGTACCGGTGGCTCAACCAACGCAAAGTCATCCATAACGACGTCCCTCCACCTCTTGCGTGGACCATGCGCGGGGCGCGGGGCAGACAGTTCACCAGAGAGAACACACTTCGGCAACCGGTGATCTTCCATCCGTGCCACGTGTCCAAGCCAGTGCAAACGCCGTTCCAGTACGATGTGACCAACGTCCTCAGGCACTCCAATGGTCTTTGCAAGGGCTGAGGACGTTGCGTGGGTCTCCCATTGCTGCCGTCGCGACACTCCAACGATAGATCTGACACATTGATGGTGGAAGAGGTTGAGGTGCCGTAGGTCCAGAGCCTTCGTTGTCCAGGTCTCCGCGCCGTACAGGAGGGTAGAGAGCACCACCGCAACATACACACAACGACGACACTGCAGACTCAGTGACCGGTTCTCGAACACGGCTTTCTCCAAACTACCAAAGGCTTTGGATGCCTTGCCAAAGCGGGCCTGGACGTCATGGGAGGACGAACCATCGCGGTCAAGAGTAGATAAATAAGAGTGTGCAACTCCGGATCTCTCCTGCATAATCTGCACATACCCCCGCCCACGGCGGAATTTTTTGTTGACGTCACCTTTTTTCAGAAGAACGCGCATTTTGTCGCAGAGCAGTGTGAGCGCACGTGCTGGGCACCGACCTTGTAGTGTAAAACAGGGTGTAGTACAATACCATTATAGTATTATATGGTATTGTACTACTTCCTGGTGTAAAGCCGGCCAAGAGCACGAGGGAAAACTTTCCGAAACGACTCGCAGCGCGTGCGTCATCGAAAAGATTACGTCAACAAAAAATTCCGCCGTGGGCCTACCCATCCGCGAGTTGCACACTCTTGTTTATCTACTCTTGTCGCGGTGTATGGCACTGCCAAGATACGTGAATGATACACACACACACACACACACACACACACACACACACACACACACACACACACACACACACACACACATACAAACTGACCGTGAGAAACACAGAGAGTGTGGTTGCTTGCGCAAACACACCAGACATAAACACAGACTGTGGTTGCTTGTGTAATAGGTAGCCGAGTGGTAGGCGCGGTGCAATTAACAATAATTACTTTTATTCTACTTTCAGGTACACACCTGAGATATAATCGTTAATGAAAGAAGGAACGGCAAAATAACTGACTTTCTCTCCGGTGCTCACCTGGAGGTTGAATAGCTCGTTATTATCAAAATCTCATCTTCGAGTTAGCTTTCGTTGCTATCTAATCTAATCTTCTCTTCCATCAAAACAGAAATGCGCAGCCGCTTTTATGCAGCAGACGCCGTACGCTTATATGCGGAGATACAACATAAGGTCGTTCCGTATTAGTTCCGTACTGCTTCCGTATTGGTCGGGCAGGGATACTACACCCTCCCTTCCTACAGATAATCACGCCCTCGTGATTTTCCAAAAATTAGTGAAGAGTTACGAACACAGCGTCAACCGGAAGATGGCAAATTATATCGGAAATGATAACGCTTAGAGTAGACAGAAGAAATGAACTGATAACAAATCATAAAGTAGAAGCACACCAGGTTCACACGATCTCACGGGGTTAAAAGGGGAAAGAAATGTCCTCCAAATAGGACCTGAAAAACTACAGCACTCTTGCTGCACAACGCTGGCACAACCCGCCAGGAACATCGCAGGTCAAAAACCGAACTTAATACACTATACCTATAAGGGGCGTTGTCACACACATTATCCCACGTTAGCTGGGTAAGCCGTGGCTCACCATGATCAGACGCCTACCAAACTAAACTGGATTCACACACTCGCATAAAGGAAGCCTGAAAAGAACAGGGAGACTGAAGGAAGAGAGGAAAGAAAATGCCATACCTAGAATCAGCGTTAGTAACCACGGCGGCGGCTGGAGCTATGGCGGAGGGCGAGCCAGGTTTTATCTTCATCTTGGTTGAGCCGGTCACTCAGAGCGGTTAGCTCGGCGTCAGACAAATGACCTCCCTCCTCGTCTTGAATCGTGGTCTTCACATTGTCGATAGCATCGCTTTGCGCGACGTAAAGAGTGATGGTCTAGCCAGGAAGAGTGTTGACGAAAATCTGCATCCCACCACGGAGGCGAAGTACCAAGTGAAGAGTGGGCTCCTGCTTCCGACTGTGTGCCGGCGAAAATCAAACGCTGCTGGTCTTGGGGAATACCCTCCTTGTCTTGGGCAGCAGCCTGCCTTTTGTCGTCCTCATCAGCTTCGCCATCACCACCGGTAGTATAGTTAGCGGGTCGCTTGGAATTGCCATCGGAGTCTCCAGTGAGTGCCATGTGGAGGGAAAGGTGATCCACGCTAGCACCCTGACTGTGCTGCAAGCTAATAAGCAGGGCCAGGCCCAGGAAGGCAAGAAACATGATTCTCATCTTGATTCGTCGCACGAAGCTGCGGGTTGAGCCATGGGGGTCTGGGGTCGAATCACGTTGTTTTATTTTACAAAAACACACCGCTGCCACCAATGTAATGGGTAGCCGAGTGGTAGGCGCGGTGCAATTAACAATAATTACTTTTATTCTACTTTCAGGTACACACCTGAGATATAATCGTTAATGAAAGAAGGAACGGCAAAATAACTGACTTTCTCTCCGGTGCTCACCTGGAGGTTGAATAGCTCGTTATTATCAAAATCTCATCTTCGAGTTAGCTTTCGTTGCTATCTAATCTAATCTTCTCTTCCATCAAAACAGAAATGCGCAGCCGCTTTTATGCAGCAGACGCCGTACGCTTATATGCGGAGATACAACATAAGGTCGTTCCGTATTAGTTCCGTACTGCTTCCGTATTGGTCGGGCAGGGATACTACACTTGCACAAACACAAACACGCACACACACACACACACACACACACACACACGCACACACACACACACACACACACACACACACACACACACACACAAACCTGCCCTGTCCTGTACAGCCACTACCACTAGGGTCACATGGGCCCCGGAGAGGCAGCAGAGAGAGAGAAAGAGCATGCCACCCGATGGTGCTCCAGATTCGAGACTATCCGGAACCGGCGAGAGCAAACACACACGCACGCACGCATGCACGCACGCACGTACACAAACACACATACACACACAAACATACACACACACATACACCCCCCCCCCCCCCCGCACATGAACACAATGTCCACGAGTGCAAACAACCACACAAAGAAAGTGTAGGCGCTTGAGCACCCACACACACACAATTGCTAACAAGGTGTTGGCGCGAACATGCCCTTAAACACACAAGCGCAAACACAATCGCACACGCAGACGCGCACATGATCGCACACATGCACACACACAGGCGACACACGCGCAAGAACACAAAGTGAGGGCGCTGGTGCACGTACACACACATATGCAGACTCGCACACCTGGTCCTGGTCCTAGGCTGGTAAGCACTACCATTACGGTCACGTGTCCCCTTGTGGGGCAGAAAACATGGAAACGACGAGCTACGGCAGAAAGTCGGAAGTCTGCTGAGAGGTCAGCGACCATGTTCAATTGGCACCACGAGAGAACCATCTCTGGCAGCTATGGATTTGGAAGCCACGAGTAGAGCGGCAGCACCTACCCCATGCCCCACAGTGGGCCTTGCCACACACACACACACACACACACACACACACACACACACACACACACACACACACACACACACACACACACACACACACACACACACACACATAACCATCATAGCAACCTCTTTGAAATACAATTCTTCATGATTACACAAACTATGACAAAAAAATAAACAAAATTACATATAGAACATTGTAAACACACATAGAAATTACTATCAGTTCATAAATCAATGATGAAAAAACAACATAGCATAGCAGTAGCAGCAGATATGATTATAGGCATGAAAACATCAGAAATCTATTCACAACAGTCCTCAACATTAGAGTAGTAAGCAGGCAAGCAGCAAGCAAAAACATTATATGTACAAGAAGAAAAGCAGGCAAAAAAACATATCCATGGTCAGGGTTTAGGGGTAGGGGGTATACAGGGGAACAAAACAATAAACTTTACATTTTCTCAAGAATTTACAACAAATTTACTGAGTTTACATGACTGTGTGGTCAAATTACAACACAACATATATTGTCACAATCACATTACACTCACACAACCAGTCTACATACTCACACACCATACAAGCCATCCCGACACCCCCTCTCTGTGAACACAGTGACAAGTTGAGAACAAACATTCTCACTCAAGCCACAGCCACGCACCCACAGTGAACATAACTGTGTACCCACCTTCACTGCTTCAATGAATCTCAATTCATCATCCTCACTACCCACAAACACATTCCCATCCAACCACAACATTTCCAGCTGTGTACATTGCTCCAACATATCACAGAGTACAGACAACGGTGCAGCACCATCACTATACATGTACATGACATAGACAGTGTGTACATTCTTACACTGACTAAGTGCACGGCACACAGACACAAAACCACTCACACCAACAGGGTTACCAACGACACTCACACCCACAAGACTAGCAGACATGGCTGAAATCACGGAGGACAATGCCTGACCATCATGAATACCATTCACGGGTAGATCTAGTACACTTACACTGCTAAACCTTTGTAAGACTGCTGATAAGCTGTGAAATGACTCATTGCCAATGCTACAACCGGAGAGGGTGACTTCCTCCAAATCACTACATGTATAGCCACACAGTAAAGAACTGAGAGCAACACATTCATGAGAAGAAAGAGAAACGCCATTAAGATTGAGCTTTGATGCAAGCATAGCACGAAAGAAAGGGTGTGTCCAGTTGCAGGACACACCGTGATACTCTGCATGCTCATGATATGCCACCACAAGATGAACAAACAACCTACGTATAGGAGAAGATTCAGCAGCAGCAACAGCAGCATCAGCTAGACTTACAATGCCAGAAGGAGCAGCTTGCAGGGATTCACGACTCAGCAGCATAGCAGCGGGATGAAGGAGACTCTCGCACGGCCGCGCCAGCTCGGCATCCACCTGGGATAGCGCTTCCAGCAGCACAGTGCCATTTGCAACACTGCCGTTCTCCATCCACACCGTCAGGAGAGTCTTTAGGAATAGCGCGTCTGTAGGCTCTCGGCTGATGGGCATGGAACGGCGCACACGTTGCCCACCATGGCCCTTGCCACGGTCATGCCGAGGAATGAGGAGAATGTCGGCGAGGACTGTCATGTGCTCGGCCTTCAGTATCTGGCAAAGACGGTCGTGGACCTTTGCCATCTCCATCTCACCGGTCAGGACACTTGAGTCGTTGCGCATGTCCTCGGCTAGCTTAGCGGCGGTGGCAGCACGTCTAGCGGCAGTAGCAGCATGTTTGGAAGCCTTCGTATTCGCTTCGGAAGCCCACTCCTCTCGCCCGTTGCTGGCAAATCTGTTAGCTAGTTTGGTGGAATCGTCGGCCACACCGCTAGGATCCAGTGGTATGGGATCCGCACACTGCACACGCCATAGCTCCTCCATGATGATCAGCGACACGTCTTCCGGGCATAGAGCAATGAGAAACTTCCAGAACATTGACATATGGCCATCGTACGCGCCCAGTCGCCGTACCAGTGCAATGCCGTGATGTCTTTCCTGCACAACGCATTCTGCCTGGAACCATGCCGCCAGGAACTCCTGCAGTGACAGATGACAGAAGCGGTATTGCCGAGCGTCCGTAGACATCGTGCCCTGGCATGTTTGCAGAAGACCCAAGCTCATTGCATCCTTGCTCAAGTGGGAGTTGATGATGTCGGACGTGTTGAACACCATCCTTTTCCCCAGCAGCATGCGAAACGCAAAACGCCCCAGTTCCTGTAGCGACTGGACCACTTTGCCGGGTGCCAGTGAAATCGACTCGCAAACCGCACCACCAGCACGCTCTACGACTCGGCGTAGTAACGATTCGTATGCTCTGCAGGTCTGCCAGCAGAATTTCAGCACGTTGTTTACCGAGGACCTTCTCCGCGTACTCCTTCACGTTCTCCGGGGAGAAACCCAGTACTTGGATCTTCTGCTGATATTTGCCACATTGCGATAGTTGATATGCATCCTGGCATGGACGGCTTGTGACGATCACGTGTGTCTTCACCATGCCCTCACGTTTCAGCAAATGTCTCATGAACTTACTGCAGCTGGCGAAATCACATTCATCCAAGCCGTCCATGATGACACATAGACGGCTTGGAGAATCTTCGAAGTAGCTTGCAAGCTCCAATATCTCAGTCTGCGAAAGACCCAGGGTGTCCAGTTTCACTGTCAACAGCTCAGCAAGACTAGTGGCAGCTCTCACCTCTTTTTCACGGAGCGCCAGTCCCACGACCAGATCGAATTCCTCCTGCCACAGTTCGCCTCTGCTCCACAGGTATAGAACCATGAGCAGAAACACTGTGGTCTTGCCACTACCAGCAGATCCGTACGCCAGTACATTCCGTAACACCTTGCCACAGAGTTTCGGTCGCTCGGTTGTTGTAGCTGCTGGTGCAGATTTTTCTTTTGAATGGGAAACGTCGTCAACACTCGAACCTGCGGCACGAAACAGGTTCTTCAATTCAATTCGATCGGCTTTGCTAAATTGCACTGCGTGTTCACGACTCTCAGCATACGTCGAGAACGCTTCATCAAAGTCTCTTTTCAATTCCTTTTCAGACACAAAGGCCAAATTCACGAATATCTGTTCGAGCGGAATGTGATCATCGGAAGCGAGGCCGCCGCTCAGCTGAACTCCCGACTCTTCAGCCTGTTCCAACAACTTCTTCTTCGCTTTCACCAACGAAGGCAGCAGAGCCTTGGGCTTTGCGGCGGGCTCCTGAGCCTTCGCATCCATTGCTTTCAAAACACAACAACAGGTCACTGGTGGGTGTGAAAGACGAAAGCCCAGTTTCTCAGTTCAGTGATGGAAATCTGATGACCTGGGTGAAGTGAACGGAACAACTCTGAGTGCAGGACTGTGTGGTACAATCAAACTGACATCAGG
Source organism: Sycon ciliatum (assembly GCF_964019385.1). Lineage (NCBI taxonomy): Eukaryota > Metazoa > Porifera > Calcarea > Leucosolenida > Sycettidae > Sycon > Sycon ciliatum. The sequence continues at coordinate 1,286,104 of NC_088655.1, read as the reverse complement.
GTGAACACGGGGCCGCAGCTTGGGCCCCGGGGGCAGTAGTCCGTGAGCCAAATCTCAGAATCGGCTGTTTTAGCATCGACCGTTGCACCCAGAGAGGGACAAATCGTCCTTCAGCACACCGCTTCACGATGGTATCCTGAAGCGATTTCCACTTGTTGGACAGTTCGAAACTGATCCAGGGAGGTCACAGAAGACGCCAAACATCCAACTTTGCTCACTGACAGCAGCGGCCATTTTCGCCTTCTTCGCTTGATTTTTTTGCGCTTGTTCACGGATTCTCATTTTTGAAGCCATGAGCAGGTACCACGAGTGCACATAACGCGGAAACCAGTGCACAAAACTAGATGCGAATTTTTTTGCCGCTGAGAATTATGAATCGGGATGCAAACTGCATCAGTGCATGCAGCAAAGTCAATACTGTTTGTAGTTACAATGCAATCGTTCAGAACTGATTTCCAAGAATGTCCTAAATATCTCTCGACATATTTGTTCACCACTTCCTAGGCCAATAGGCGTAGTAGACTGTAGTGAGTAACCTTCTGGAGCAAATGACGACTGCCCCGAGCATGAACTTCTTTTCATCCTGTTCAAGGTCAAATATTACTCAGTTTGCGTTGAAGAATAACAATTACATTCGTGAATGGCCGAACTGAGAAAACCCTCATGATTTCTCTTGGATTTCGTATCCCAAGTTCCTCTACTTGGCTGGATAAATCGCCTCTTGACTTCATCATACTGGACTGGAACTTGTAGATAATAGCGAGCAATGAATTGGTGAGTGAAGTATATTTCAAAAGTAATAACCACTCGATTACTGAATAGTAGTGAATACGTAGAATACTCCAGTATTATAATGATATGAACACTGAAGCTAATGTGACATTACAGTAGTACAATAGGAAGTACGTCACCACTGTTGTAAATGCACGCGCTGATCCTATCCAACCTGACGGCCAATGCAAGAGGTTGGAATTGGCTATTGATTTCCTCACACACTCATACAGCACCAAAAGCTATCTGTCATTGCTCATTTTCAACTCAACATAACACAGTTGCAAATCACCAGGTGCACATCTTGGCACATAATGTGTGCTGTCGCAGTCCACCGCAGAACATAGTAATCCACAGATACTACCGATATAAGATGATGTCACATACATACATGTACATACATGCATGCGCGCACGCACGCACACACACACACACACACACACACACACACACACACACACACACATGAAGCAGCTGAAGAATCCGAGTATGCAGTCTCCCAGGCACGCGCACACACATGAACCAGCTGCCGAATCCAACTATACAGTCTCCCAGGCATGCACGCTCGCACACACACACACACATGAACCAGCTGCCGAATCCACACAAACACGCGCGCGCGTGCGTGCGCACACACACACACATGAACTAGCTGTCGAATCCGACTATGCAGTCTCCCAGGCACGCGCGCACGAACACGCTTATGCGCACGCGTGTGTGCGCGCACACACACATGAACCAGCTGCCGAATGCGACTATGCAGTCTCCCAGGCACGCGCGCGCGCGCGTGCGCACACACACTTATGAACCAGCTGCCGAATCCGACTATGTCAGTCTGCCATGACTGCGAAACCAGCGAAGACATACGGTTCATTGGCTGCTGCCAGACTGGTCTGCTACAGATTTGCGACGCTCTTGAGTACACTTGTGGCATGGCAGGCCGCTCTTCGAAAAGGAAATGTTACAAATACTACACTGAATCCGATCACGGGAGGCCGGCTGTGGCGGTGAAGCAATTCTGAATGCTGTGCGCCACTCTCCTCGCTGCTGTGCAGTGTCGAACCAATGTCCTTCAAGATGTAAGTGATGGATGTCTCTTCGGACAACATCACACCAATGCTGTCGGGTTTCACACACACACACACACACGGCGCACACCTTGTCGACAATTGCGGAATCTAAAACCCACCAACGACCTGAAACACGGATCGCACTGGCCGCAGTGGCTGTGGCAACACCGTGCCCCAACACCAGTAGTAGCCTGGGGTGGTGTCACCAACAAAGGAAAACGCCTAGCACGCACATGCACGCGCGCGCGCACACACATGCACGCTCGCACACACATGCACGCTCGCACACACATGCACGCTCGCACACACATGCACACTCGCACACACATGCACGCGCGCGCACGCACACACACACACATGCACACGCACGCACACATGCACGCGCCCACACACACAAACACGCGCACACATGCACGCTCGCACACATGCACGCGCGCGCGCACACACACAAACACACACACACCCAGAAATGTGCACACAAACACGTGCGCACAGACACACATACACAGCTAATGGTACACAGTAGTATGTTGCCCGCAAAGCAGCCAGGTGCTCTGGCTTGGACCTCCAGCACCGCTGGTTTCGCCCTCGCTACTTGTCGTCTTGCCCTCTCCAGTGCTGCCGGCAACAAAACATTCCCTTCCGGAAACTCTGGGTGGACCAGTTCTCCGTGTTGTGTTTACACCGTGCTCTGCTTTCATAATTACCGGTATGGCATTCGTTGTTCGTATCAACCACTAAGCTCCTGGTAGGTGGCCCCTTACTGGCCTTAGGATGTGGCTCTGGGTTCACTACTACATGCACATCACTGTCAGCAAGTATAGACAAAGCAAAATCAGAGGCACTGGTCTTCTCCAGGTTTGCAATTGCTATCACATGCGTGCAATTGGTGTAGCACTTTCCATGATACCAGCCATACCATTTACTCCTCCCTGAGCTCTTGTGCTGGCAGAGAAAAGCCCAGATATGGTCGTCCTTCTCTCGAGCAGCGCTGACGATGCGACACCAACTTGTAGTCTCCATATTACTCACTGCAGGCTTCTCGTTTTTACTAAATTGGGCGCTGTGACACAGACACAAAATTCCAGCAATATTACTCCGCTGGGCTGTCATTTGCCACTTCGTTGCCGTCAGCTGCCTCATCCAGCACCTCGCTGCCACTAGAAATGTCTTCCTCGTCTTCCATTGTTGTCAAAACAACATCAATGTACACGAAAGGAATAAACTTCAATAAAGTGATCACAATATCCCAAGTCGATATTGTCGTCAACGTAGTCATCTTCTAAAAAATAAATTATTTTTCCTCACTCCACGCGAACTCGTGTTTTGCGCTTGCTCATACGACGCACACCTCACCACTCGCGTAAAAATATTTGTTCTCACGGTGGAATTTGGTCGAGAAAAGAAGCCCTCGCGAAGGTCTCTGGATCGGTTCTGGAACGTCCAACAAGCGAAAACGTATCCTTTGTGATGTCCTTGACCAACACTGTAAGCCTTGTCACACGACGGTTCGTGCTCACGATTTCACGATACCATGGTTCTACGATCCACGGCAAGACACTTCACACGACGACTAGCTCTGCCGACACGGCGCACGCGAGTCGGTCACGATTTGACTGTTGCCTAGGTAATCCGCGATATTCATGTTAAAACAAAATGGCGTCACGATTTATTGAAAGTGGTATAGTTGGTGGAACGAGTGTTCAAACGACCCACGTGCCCTTTGCTAGGTTACGACCAATCAGCAGCCTCGGAGAGCGGGCTTTGATATTCCATCAAAGCCCGCTGTCATTGACAACCTGTACGAGAAAACCATCAAAGCCCGCTGCCATTGGCAACTGTACGACAAAACCATCAAAGCCCTGATCATGCCCAATCTCAGTCTTTTCAAGGTGATCTGGCTATAAGAACAAGAAACCGATAGGGGTGGTGGTCGGGGATGCGGTGGCTCTCAACTTGTGGAGTTGGAAATCTAGCTCCAGCACCGCAGAACTCTCAGCAGTATGCAGCGTGAGCAAGGCGTGTATGGTGGAAGTGAAAATACTTCCGTGACTCTTCAGCCACGTCTGGCTCTTGACACGTAGTCCTGAGAAATTTCTCACGAAACAGGTTTTTCGTCCACTGACATTACTTTCCCTTTGCTGTAATCTCTGTGTGAAACTTACGAACGGGACGAAAACGACATGCACTTTAGACTTCAGGCTGCTCTGAAATCCCAAAAGAAAAGGCCGACATTGTCCACATGTTGGGGATCGTCTGAAGCATATTCAAGCGAGGTACAGTCGGGCTTGATGGCTGATCAAAGCCCTCGGGCCCAGCCCTTGGGCCTACGGCCCTCGGGCTGGACCCTTGGGCTTTGATCAGCCATCAAGCCCTCTGTACCTCGCTTGATTATCTACTTCAAACCCATTTGAACTTCATACTGTTCGTCTTCTTTTTGACATGCTCCCTTTCCATCGTCCTTAGCTTTTATTTGTTGAGAGCTGTTTTGGCTTTCTCCTATACCTCTGGGGGATGCCAAGTGATGGTTTTGAGAGGCTGGTGATGGCTGTGAGCGAGAGTTTGCCGATCGGCGTCGTCCTCGCTATAGCGATGAAAATACTAGTTACTGCGCACCTGGCACATATCACAACACGTCGGAGCGTCCAGGAGCAAAGGAATCTTGGGTTTTCACTGGAATCTAGTTCCTCCAGCATCGTGTAGCCCACCGTCGGTGAATGGCGGTCCAGAAAGGTCGAACCTGGTCTTCTGCAGCATCTCGCAGTCCTGCGAGGCACACTGAATACGCCTGTCATGTATTCTACAAATAAAAATCACGAAGTTGTGGACTTTACAGTGATGAGTCTATCCTGTATGCTGCAAAAGACGCAGGAAATGTGACTGGTGTCTGTACACTCAGTGACTGGACGCTAACACCCCAGTCTTCTCCTGCAGGATCTGTTTGACATTGACATTATGCAGTAGGTCGGCATTGACTGGTTTGGCAGCTATCGTTATAGTATCTGCCTGGTTGGATGTAGCAGGTTGGTGTTTGCTCGTCGTCCAGTCCGGAATTTTCTTGTAACTCACGGTGGAGTACGCGCAGGGTTTGTGATCATCCCTGTTCACTTCAATATTATCAAACACAACGTTCCCTTTGTCACTCATCTTATCCTGAGTACTGAATTTGCTGACAATATTGCACCATACTTGTCACAACCTACCGCCACTGCTGGCGGTGGCGACTGGTTCGTCAATGGCGGTGACCAGGCTGACTGACTAGCTTCGAGACAGCGGCCTCGTTGTCAATCCCGCGGCAGCCTAAAGGTTGATTTTATTCATCCAGCCTCAGTGCCATGTTGACGATGCCCTAGTGACTGTGTGTCATGGATTGCCTTGCCATCAGCGGTCATTGCCGTCCACCTTGATGCAGCCCTCAACAACTGGCTCAGCCCGTGGGAGTCTCAAGTGGACAAAATTGTTGCAAAAGTAGCTCAGAAGATTGGTGCATCGTGGTGTAGGTGAGCACATAACTAGGACTTCCCAGCATCTATTTGTCCAGGCTGCGATACTATGTGACATGCTGTACTGCACATTCTTTTCAGCACTGCAAGGCCGGCAGCTGGACCGACTGCAGGGGCCGCGCACATGCAGGCCGCCTGTTGCCAGTGCAGCATTCTGGAACGTTCCTTCCTTTTGAGATCCGTGGAATAATAACTTTCTTTGCTTCAAAGCAAGTTGCTTACCTTTCTGTTGTGCTCCCAGTGTCCTTACAACAATAACCTACAGCAATGCTTTATTTTCCTTTCCATCCCCCAACCAATGAATACTACGATGTCGATTCTATTTCTTCATACTTTGGTGTGTGCCCGCGCACGCACGTGTGTGTGTATACCTCACTCGCCACTCGAAGTTCTGTTCCCCATCACTGGAACACTGCCTGCTCTTTCAGGACCTGCCATCATCTGTGGATGGGCATTCAATAATTGTATTGTGTGTGTGTTTCATTCAGAATCAGATCCGCTATCATTGCTATTAGAGAAAATCTGTGGGTTCACATCCAGTGCATTTTTAGATCTGCGTGCTTTTCTCGCCACGGGCGCATACATGGGACATTGTGTGTGTGTGTGCGTCTGTGTGTATGGGGATATTGTCTGTATCGGCTTTTGGTACTAATGTTCAGGTCTGTGCTTGCATGTGTGAACATGAAATTGTTCGGTTCTGTGCATGCTATTGCTATGTTGTATATTATTGTATGTATGTGTGCATTTCCACGAACAGTGTAGACGAGCGTGGAGAGTGCATTCATCCCTCATCAACCACTTCCCCTTGGGCTTACAAGAGTTTTTTCTGCGTACCTCTCTGATACTGTATTGATGCCGGCACCTGTACCTCGATGTGTTCCTCTATCTGCAGTCGCCTTTAACCTTCGGTCAAGTTAACGTTTATTGTGCTCTATTTATCGTGCGAATCAAAATAAACAATAATAACACAAGTCGTGCTAGAGTGACAACATGTGCGTGTAGTAGGGTTGATGCGATGGGACGTTATAATTAGGTGGAACAGAACACACATTGGGCAGATTGATTGGGCATCATTGATTGTGCTCAGTCTAAACAGTGAACATAATAATTATCTCCAGTGACAGACTGTAGCGGCTAGCCTCCAATAGGTAGCTGGCACTAGTCGCTACTGCTTGTTTGACAGGTGCCGCCAGAACCCCTGTTGTGTCATGCTATAGATGCACATGCCCTGTTCTGGGGCATACTGAGGTACTTTGATTTTGTTGACTGCATGTAGACAGCATCCAATAGTAGTACTCGTAGACCTTGGCTCTTTGTAGGTCAACCACCATCGCATGGATCGATCGGTGACTATGCACTTGGAGGTTGGAATAGCCCGCGCTGAACAGATCTTGCCATGGCCCAGGGAGTGAACTCGCTTACTCGACTATCCCGGTTTTAGTTAACCAGCATGAGTGGTGCAATTTGTCCATACCATGTTGCGAGCTCACAGTTGTTTGGGCAGGTTTTGAGCTGCACCACGAAACAAAGCGAAATAACGGCGTGACTGTAGAGCAAGGAAGCGGCGAGACGGCACTTCCAGGACGAGACAGGCAGTAGAGATGTGTTCACAGCACGAGCAACCTCTCAGACCCTGCCGGTACTCCACAGTTACAAGAAAATGTCGGACTGGACGACGCGCCAATGCAAACCTGCTACATCCACCCAGGCAGATAGCTGCCAAACCAGGCCAATGTCGACCCACTGCATACCGGTATGTCAATGTCAAACAGATCCTGCAGGAGAAGACTGGGATGATATTGGCGTCCAGTGTACGGACACCAGTCACATTTCCTGCGTCTTTTGCAGCATACTGGATAGACTCATCACTGTAAAGTCCACTACTTCGTGATTTTTATTTGTAGAATACATGACAGGCGTATTCAGTGTGCCTCGCAGGACTGCGAGATGCTGCAGAAGACCAGTTTCGACCTTTCTGGACCGCCATTCACCGACGGTGGGCTACACGATGCTGGAGGAACTAGATTCCAGTGAAAACCCAAGATTCCTTTGCTCCTGGACGCTCCGACGTGTTGTGATATGTGCCAGGTGCGCAGTAACTAGTATTTTCATCGCTATAGCGAGGACGACGCCGATCAGCAAACTCTCGCTCACAGCCATCACCAGCCTCTCAAAACCATCACTTGGCATCCCCCAGAGGTATAGGAGAAAGCCAAAACAGCTCTCAACAAATAAAAGCTAAGGACGATAGAAAGAGAGCATGTCAAAAAGAAGACGAACAGTATGAAGTTCAAATGGGTTTGAACACTCGTTCCACCAACTATACCACTTTCAATAAATCGTGACGCCATTTTGTTTTAACACGCATACGGTCCATTGTAATGGAGGCACGTGTTTTGATGGAAATAAATCAAAATATTTTTTATTTTCATGCCTCCTGGGAAAATTCAAACTCTCTTTGCCTGATGTTGGAGTAGAACAAGACTGAAAAGACGACTTTGTTGCTTTGGCGTTCTTGACTGGATTTCTAGGACCAAGGATTTGACAAATCCGCGTAGCTTTGCTCTATTTTTGCTGTTTGTTTTCCGTGGCCTTGGGCAACTGGGTCCGGACAGGGCAATCGGCTCACAGCCTACAGGGTTTGGAGTGCCTCGTTCGATTTCCCAAATCCTTTTGGCCGTTCAGCCGTTTTGTTGCTTTGTCTTCTTTTGCTGCTCGCGTCATCATCATTTTATCAGTCGATTCAAGTAGGGAGCAGTAGATTTCGATAAGCATCATTTCGGATTCTGGGCTGAATGTCCGGGTGGCCATTGTTCAGAAAGTCGGACCTGTGCTGCTGTTCAGGAAACGCTCAGTGAGAAGACGCGATCGCGAACACAAGCCAAACCAGTACAGGAAACACGAAATCGAAAACGAAAACGCACAGCCAGGGGGTCAGGGTGTCGCGGGCAGACCGTCGGGTCTACGGATTCAGATTTCCCGCCATTTGATGATCGCCTTGGTGATCCGCCCGTGAGCCCGAACAGACCAGGGAGTCGTAAAATACCGGTATTTTACGACTCCCTGGAACAGACGTGACTTTGTCCCGTCGTGTGAAAGGCCTTTCAGGTTTTTACCGTACCGTTTCTATGGTTGTAGCCAATGAGCGACGTTCCCGCGGTGGCCTTGATGAGCCGATAAAGCCCGTGGTCAATGGATACGGAAAAATACGGTAGCAATAAAGCCCGTCGTCAATGGCACCCCGTACTCTGTCAGCCTAGCTCTGCAGGGGTCTGTGGCAGTTTTTCGTTGTCAGCTCAGTTCGCATCTCACATTCGACTGTGAACATGCTCTGGTACCTGGAAACAGCCTGTCCGAAAACGGCAACATGAAAAGTGTCTACACATCGTGGTCAGTTTTCAACTCAAGTCCTTGTTGTCGTGAGTGGAGATGAAATTTTACGATAGTTGTGAATAAGCGAAAGAGCATGCACCTATCTATCTGCTAAGAAGCAAGCTGAAATAAGTGGCACACATCGCGATCAGTTTTCCACTTTCTATGATGTACTAAAAAAAGGAGTTGTTGACGAACTTTTCTGATAATTTTGGAGAAGCGAAAGATCATGGACCAAGGGTCATCCCATCCATGAGAAGCGGACGGAGCTGAAACTCACAAGCTGAAGGAGCTGAAACTCACAAGCTGAATCCACCACGTCCCCGACCACCACCCCTATACGTGTCTTGCTTTTATACCAGAAAGGCGAAAGACAAAACCTGAAACACCATCATAGAGGTCTGGCAGGACTTTTCGCCTTCATCAAGGCCTCGTGCGTACGGCCGCGGGCGCAGGCCTCGGCGCTACGCGCCTTGGCCTGCGCCCTTGGCCGTACGCACTCGGCCTTGATTCAGCCGTAAAGTCCTGCCAGACCTCTATGATTGTCTACTTCAAACGACCCACGTGCCCTTTGCTAGGTTACGACCAATCAGCAGCCTCGGAGAGCGGGCTTTGATTTGCCATCAAAGCCCGCTCCTGGTACGCAAAAACCATCAAAGCTCTATCGTACTGCTCATGCGCACTATCAGTTTTATTGTTTCCTGTGCAGAGTGAGCGTAGAGTTCTTACCTTGCTCTTACCTTTTTTGGAAGTGTCTTACCTAATATGGCCGAGTCATCGTCGGAACCAACTGCCAAGCGCCGGTTCGAGTCCGTTTCAGTGCAGGAGGTGGACACTGTGATCACTGAAAGAGTACCGAAGAGCACATCGTCCACCACGAAGGGATGGGTGAAAGTGTTTATGGATTATGCTGCCGACAATGGAACCAATATTGATCTGGCCACGTGCTCCAAGGACGAATTGAATGAAGCACTATGTAAGACTTATTTGGGTATAAGAACACAGAAGAAAGAGTACTACCAGCGGAGCAGTTACCAGGGGTTCAGAGCAGCAATCAATCGCCACCTAGCTGAGACTGACCGTGACATGAATATCTTCACCGATCCTGAGTTCCGCCGTTCAAACCAAGCCTACGACGGAATCCTGAAGAAACTAAAACGGCAGGGCGAACTAAACGCAACACAGTCCAAGGCAATTATCAGTACCGAGGATTTTGCAAAGATTAACAAGTTGTTTTTGTACTCGAAAGAGCCAAGCAACCTAAATATGGAAGTTTGGTTCTACCTGACGTACCACCATGGCCTCCGGGGACGTGAAGTTCAGTGCCGGCTGACAAAGGAATCCTTGACGCTCTGCAAGGACAACGAAGGCAAAGATTACTACACGTTAAACACGAACTTCAGCACCAAGAACCACCAGGGTGGCGCTTCGGAAAACACGGCAACAAAGCAAGCAGGAAGCCACCACCAGCTACTCCTGGGAATGTCTGACAATGACATTTTCGGAGATTTGGCCCTGCCGCCAGTGGCACTACCGCCAGCACCTGTCTCGGCACAGCCATCGGTCTCGTCCGGCCGCGTCAACTCTGAATCTGTTTCAGGGAGCCAATCTCCAAGGCGCAACCATCCACTTTACTGTGAATCACAAATAATTCCTAACTCTCACTTGCTCTACTGCTTCGAGTTCCAGTGCTTTACTCATCTGTATATCTTACTCAAAATTTGATTCTTCCATATTTGAACACACGAAATTGAGGTCAAAGTCATGAAAAAAATATCACCACAAAACCATGTGCCAGCGTACAGTTGTAGATCTACGAACTGACCCTGATCGATGCAACCGAAAAGTGATGTTGTGTGGGTGGGATCGTCTGAAGCATATTCAAGCGAGGTACAGTCGGGCTTGATGGCTGATCAAAGCCCTCGGGCCCAGCCCTCGGGCCTACGGCCCTCGGGCTGGTCCCTTGGGCTTTGATCAGCCATCAAGCCCTCCGTACCTCGCTTGATTATCTACATAAGCGGCGATTTGTCCATCCGAGAGTGCAACGGCACTTGTGATTTTGAGTTTTGGCTCACGGACTACAGGGGCTGCGCCGTGCAGGCTCGCGACTCGGTCTTTCCCCGTGCCCATTTCGTGCGCATTGCGAAGGACTAAAGCCAGCTCAAAGCGTTGTGTAGGCTGCGGAGATCCGGAGAGCAGGGAGAGCGACGACACTTCGCCGTGACCCAGGTGAGCGACTGAGCGCATACATCTCGTAACCAGGGAGTCGTAAAATACCCCGGTATTTTACGACTCCCTGCTCGTAACTCAAAGACAGTGCAGAAGCGAAAAAAGCACTGTCTTTGAATGAACAAGACGTTGGATTAGTTCCTGAAAGTCACTCTACTTGGATTGGTTGGAACTAGCTTCTTTGCTAAACGGTAATGATTTTGTTGAGGAGTGGTTTGAATTCGTTACTTTTCACGCCAGCCTGACGCCAGCCTGACTTCTGGCTTGCAGTAGAGCTCTCCTTCCGATCCTGTCAATGGTCTCAGATTTGAAAGAAAAATACTCGAACAGTGATATTATTATTCTATACATCGCTTGTGGAAGGAAAGGGCGAGTGCTGGCAATCACTCAGTCTTCGCAAGTAGAGAATGTCCCTGCTGATTACCAGCTGAGAGGCAGCTATTCTGTGCTGTGAAACGAAGGGACGATTGAGTGGAAGAACAATCGTACTAGATGTGCTGATCTACTTGTATGCAATGTCACCCACAGTGTGTACAAACCTGTAGGCTAAAGCCGGTGTTACACTGGGGTTTTCTGGATCTTCAAAGCACCAGAAGTAGTATGTGTACTATTGAAAGCGCCCATTCCGTCTTGGAGGTGTGCATCACATTGACATTGTGCATGCGGTCTTTTACTAGTACATGTGTTTGGTCAGAGTCTCATCTGTGTGTGTGTCTGTCTCTCTGTTTGCTTGTGTGTCGGTGTGTGTGTGCGCGTGCATATGTGCTTATGTGTCTTCATGTGTGAGCAGTGTGTACTTTGAATGTGCCGTGCACAACTGTTTTGTGTGTGTATGGTGTGTGTGGTTGGTTCTCTTCATGTTATTGTGGCCAATTTCATAGATGTTGGTTGCCTTGTTGCTTTCTCTCCCCTCTCCTCTCACCCAAGCCATTCTGCATAAGCGAAGCTGTGGACGCAGCATACTGCTGCTACACTTCAACGCGGGAATGCGTATAATAATAATAATAAAGCGCTTGCAATTGCCTTGCATGCGCTTTGTTTATGTGTTCGTGTACGTGCTCCGCAGGACTTGTGATTTTGCCTGACCTTCGAAAACAATTGGACTGCCTGCCCTGGCAAGGGACTCTTATTGCCTAGCTTCTTGTTATGGCGGCATCAACAGTAGCACGTAACGCCACTCGACCTGTCGTTGCTTCAAAGCTGCTGCTTTCTCGCTCCCGCTGTATCAGTTCGACGTATTGCCCAGCTGCACCGTGTAGCCGTGTGGTGAAACAGCATACCGGTGCTCCCTGCTCAGTAGCTGTTGTCAGTACCAGGAGCTTGGTGAGGGTAGCGGACACAGGTAGTGGCGAGTACACTGCGTTGCTGGTGACACACCATCACTAGCAATGCCCGGCGTCACGCAGTGCAGCGCGTCACTATTCCACTCCGCGTGTCACAACCGCAGCGTTGCAAGGGTTGCTAGCGCAAGTGCAGCGTCTCCAGCAGGAACAGCGCAGCAACGGTGGCGGAGCACTGAGCCCGGAGCAGAGGTCCAGATTGGCTTCCGCTTGTCATATGCTGTGCGCTGCGATCGGATCATTGCTCAGCACCATCCCTTACTATACTTGCTGCAGCAATGTTCCCGCTACAATGCTTACCCGGGTGTAGCCAGCAACGGACTGCGATCTAGTGTATCCATATTCTCCACGTGTACATTGGCGCTTGATGACATCATCAAGTCACTGCTTACGTCATCGAATACTAAGAGAGATTTCGCACAGGCTGTGTCAGCACTTGAAGAACATTCGGAGCTGCTCAGGGATCACGCGCAGCTTTTTAGTCATCTACGCTGTCGTGCAAGTGGACAAGACTGGCGACCTGATCGTTGATCATACTCAGTTTCCGGACGACTTTCTGGACACTGCTGAGAGTATGGAGCGGAGAAGCTTCTATGAACGGTGCCTCGGCCTTCATGTAAGTCACTGTGAGAAGTAAGGTGACATTTGTATGTGTGCTCAGCGACCGTAGAGTACATTAGCTGTCCGTGGTCTTTTGAATACTCCTACCCGATCCCCCTTTGGTGCGTCCATGGAGGTATAAAGCCGAGACCTCTGGTCGGCTGAGCTTAAAGGGGAAGTCCGGTGAAAAATTTAAATTTCACAGTCCGTAGAGTTCGGGTCGCTGAGTCGAATGGTCTTTGTCCGAGGAGGCTGCGGCTTATGGTTCGTCAGATACGTCCAATCGAACATGTGCGAATTTGAGCGCGCATCACCCAGATCCAGGTGATGACGTCACAGCGTGCAGCCAGGTAGCCACACCATCTAGTTGTGTACAAAAATGGCCATATTCGGAGCGCGTTCGATTGGGGAACCGTTTGTCGCAGCTTCTTCGGACCAAGACCATTCGATTCAGTGTTACAAACACTACGTACTCTGTGATTTTCAGCTCGGTAAACCTGGAGGTTATACCGTATTTTAGCCGTTTCCGATTTGGACTTTTTCCGTCAGCCTCTACGCGCTGTGCGCTGCGTGCATGCAGAGATTGCAGTGCGTGCAGTGTGTTATCTTGCTGTAGTAAAGTCAACAAACTCATCACAGACGGAACTACTCCCGCACTGCCGTGCTGGGGTAGTATCTACAACAAGACTCGAGTCACTGACACAAGACTCAGAAAACTAGTCAACACACGGACTTGTCATGTACTACACTCGTATCAGTCGTATTGTACAGTCATGTAGTCAGAGAACGTGCGTTTCTCCTTGCCGGTGCCGGTGATTGTGCTTTGAGAAAGAAAATTACTTTTAGTTTTCCGCTCCCGCCTCATTATTTTATGCTACAGCGATGAGTGCACAACCGTGACAAGTGACAAAACAGCGAACAGCTCCCGGACCTAGAACTTTCAGATTCCATAGCGTTGCGAGCGAAGAGTCGTGCCCGTGGTTCAAAGAGCCTGCACTGTTCTCCAATTGAGTAGTCCGAAATATTCCAAGTTCGCATCAAAACATCACCATGGCATGTGGCAGGCTACTGGAGTCTACGCGAATCGGTATGGAACAACATTTAGAGCACTCGCATCACTCTTCTCCATTTTGGCGACCCTGCTCTCCAGCGATCTGATAATTACATCAGCCTCGTCTGCAATAGCGGCTGCTTCTTCATCAGCGGGAAACTCAGTAGCGCTCACTCTTGACCGGCCCGCGCGGCCATTTCTTCAGCTGAATACCGAGGTTCTCAGCCCCAGACCGAACTCATGAAGGTCAGCCATGGCTGCATCCTCACTCTCACAAGGAGTTACAGGTCTTCGGGGTCGCTTGCACCAACTAATATCAGTCGCCAAATCATTTTGAAATAGCACTGACACTATTGCTTTCACGCACTCCTTTTGACCTAGCTCAGCTGCACGCTATGACGTTGCAGAGGGTGTGGCGCGGCCGCATGACGTCATGGCGCAGCCCCCGAAACTCAGTTTTTCAAACGGAAATATCTCGAGAACGCTTTGTCGGAGACACGTGGGACCAACACCATTCGACTCAGCGGCCGAAACTCTACCGACCCTGAAATTTAAATTTTTCACCGGACTTCCCCTTTAATGGGCCCCACCACCACATACACACTCCATTATTCACCCCAGTGTCTGGAGATAATGTGGATTTTGTAGAGAAAAAAAGAAGAAAAAAACATCCCGAGTTTCAAAACAAACAAACAAAGGTGTTATCATGCCATGTGCGGTTGACGTTGACGATTTGTTCTGTACCATGCTCAACACTCTCTTTTTGCTGCAGAGTGCCAGCTCTGAGCCTTCTAAGGCAGTCATCATTCACTTCCATGGTGGAGGGTTTCTGGCGCAAACGTCACAGTCACATGTGGTAGGCCATTGGAAACAAATGGGTGTGCTTTGCTGCCATGCTCCATCCATTTCTCCGCTGCCCTTGCCAACGAGAGAGCTTAGAAGCTCAGGGCCCTCCGCTATGCTTTGTTGCCTAGCTCATCGTGCATGTTGTTAGAACTGATGGAAATGCTTTTTCCTTTGATTAGCTACATCATTGTATTGCAAAAACGTTTCAATGAGATACTGAAGTAACGTCTTCTGCATAGCTATGGGACCGGCGCTGACTCTGCCGATCACGGGCGTTCTGGAGTCGACGGGATGTCTGTCCTGACGTTTCCTGGGACCGGCGCTGGCTCTGCCGATCACGGGCGTTCTTCTTCTTCTTATTATTATTATACTGACGGCAACTAACATCCATTCTGATTGCATTTACTCGTCTCCCTACTTCGTATTTCTTTCCAGAAAATCTCCCCATACAGCAGGAAGTCGTTTACATAATATGACTCCCTGCTATACATCTACATGACTGTATAATTATACGTTATAATTATTATGCTATCGGCCTACATGCGATTCCCGGGCTGGTCGACAGGCGGCCCAACCAGCCTGCTACAGTCCAGTTCAAAACTATAGACGCGTACCTAGGCAAAAACCGTTATACCAGCATCTATACAACATAAAATCTGTGATCACTTTGTGCATAATTTTTTCCAAATTGGGCGTCTGTTATCCAATCGTTTAGAAACTATATGAGAGTAATTGTGGAGCGGTCCTGAGCAATATTCCGAAAACTATTCTCAAAAGGTTCCAGCCAAATTTGAAATATTTCAAAAACCCTACGCGTCTATAGTTTTGAAATGCACTGTAGTGGGATCTCGGCCTCGCACACAAATCCACACAAAATGTTACTGCACTGAATGCATTCCCCCGATACACTTCGCATATATACTCATTCTCTTGATGGTACGGGACAGGTACGGGATAGCGCCAGGCATGTCGATGGCACAAACAAACAAAAATATTGTGGCCAGCTGTCTTTGCTGGTACGGTACAGTACGGGACAGATACGGGATAGCGCCAGGCGTGACACAAACAAACAAACACCAAATTAAAGCTGTGTGGACTCTGGCTAGCGCCAGACGTTACTGAAGTAACGTCTTCGTAACGTCTTCTGCATAGCTACGGGAATAAAAAGATACTGTATCATGTGTGTAACACGGATGTGCACCAGGTTTTCATTTGGCCCCATATACAATAGTACAGTGCTGATCCATGACATCCAGTCGCGTCACTCAAGTACGTGCCGGGCGTTGCGCAGCCCTAGACCTGCGAACACTGGGCTGCGAAATGGTGCAAGGCGCAAACTTGACTCACGCGACCGGATTTCATTGAGCATCACTGTACATAATATTAGTATACCCTATGCATGTGTCTTCCTTGTGGTGTATTGTTCATACAGAGCTATCTAAGCCACTGGGCCAACCAGCTCAACGTTCCCGTGGTGTCCGTTGACTACATGACGGCCCCCGAGCACCCGTACCCACGTGCCGTCAACGACTGTTCTACGCGTACGCCTGGGTGCTGAGGAACGCCACCAGCCTGGGCACCACTGCCGAGAAAGTCATCCTGGCCGGCGACTCGGCCGGAGGTAACTTTGTCTTCGGAGTGGCATTCCTCGCTGCGCAGTACCAGCTTCGGAAGCCGTGTCTGGTTCTGGGAGCGTACCCTGCTCTGAAAATCTCACTGGATCTGTGACCGGCACGCTGCCTAAGCGTAATGGATCCGCTGTTACCCATTGGAATGCTGCGGGCATGTTTGAATGCGTACCGGGGGAGTGGCAGGTGAGATACCAGTTCTTCTTTTCCTTGGAAATTTCACTGTACAGTGCATTCCTGGGATTAGCAAATTAGAATTGGCAAACGTTGGCATCTTTGGATAGTGACAGCTGATAAGAGGTGCATAGACTGTCACTCCAAGTAAAAATTCCTTCGGTGCAAATAAGATTGCCCATTTCACAATATATACCCTTACCTTGTAATGTGAACAGTCGGCGTGGAGACAGTAACTTTTAAAATTATAGCTAATGTGGTTGCGGTATTGGTGTGTGACAAGCAAGGTGGCATGAAATAAAAGTTTAAAGGGGAAGTCCGGTGAAAAATTTAAATTTCACAGTCCGTAGAGTTCGGGGCGCTGAGTCGAATGGTCTTTGTCCGAGGAGGCTGCGGCCTATGGTTCGTCAGATACGCCCAATCGAACATGTGCGGATTTGAGCGCGCCTCACCCAGATCCAGGTGATGACGTCACAGCGTGCAGCCAGGTGGCCACACCATCTAGATGTGTACAAAAACGGCCATATTCGGAGCGCGTTCGATTGGGGAACCGTTTGTCGCAGCTTCTTCGGACCAAGACCATTCGATTCAGTGTTACAAACACTACGTACCCTGTGATTTTCAGCTCGGTAAACCTCGAGGTTATACCGTATTTTAGCCGTTTCCGAGTTGGACTTTTTCCGTCGACATGCACTGGCCTCTATCTACGGCTCTAGCAATGCGCTGCGTGCATGCTGCCTGTAGTGTAGTCAACAAACTCATCACACACGGAACTACTCCCGCACTGCCATGCTGGGGTAGGCATACTAGGCTATAGGTACAACAAGACTCGAGTCACAAGACTCGGAAAACTAGTCAACACACGGACTTGTCATGTACTACACTCGTATCAGTCGTGTAGTCAGAGAACGAGCGTTTCTCCTTGCCGGTGGTGGTTGTGCTTTGAGAAAGAAAATTTTAGTTTTCCGCTCCCGCCTCATTATTTTATGCTACAGCGATGAGTGCACAACCGTGACAAGTGACAAAACAGCGAACAGCTCCCGGACCTAGAACTTTCAGATCCCGTAGCGTTGCGAGCGAAGAGTCGTGCACGTAGTTCAAAGAGCCTGCACTGTTCTCCAATTGAGTGTCCGAAATACGCCAAGTTCGCACCAAAACATCACCATGTGGCAGGTTACTGGAGTCTAAGCGAATCGGCATGGAACAACATTCAGTCTTAGAGCACTCGCATCACTCTTCTTCATTTTTGGCGACTCTGCTCTCCAGCGAGCTGATAATTATATCGGCTTCGTCTGCAATAGCTGCTGCTTCTTCATCAGTCGGAAACTCAGTAGCGCTCACTCTTGACCGGCCCGCGCGGCCATTTCTTCAGCTGAATACCGAGGTTCTCAGCCCCAGACCGAACTCATGAAGGTCAGCCATGGCTGCATCCTCACTCTCACAAGGAGTTACGTCTTCGGAGTCGCTTGCACCACCTACTATGGGTCGCCAAATCATTTGAAATAGCACTGACACTATTGCTTTCACGCACTCCTTTTGACCTAGCTGCACGCTATGACGTTGCGGAGGGTGTGGCGCGGCCGCATGACGTCATGGCGCAGCCCCCGAAACTCAGTTTTTCAAACGGAAATATCTCGAGAACGCTTTGTCGGGGACATGTGGGACCAACACCATTCGACTCAGCGGCCGAAACTTTACCAACCCTGAAATTTAAATTTTTCACCGGACTTCCCCTTTAACTTTAACATTAAATACCCAGGGTCTAACACCCTTTTCTCCTTTCATCGGATGTGGAGTGCTGTTTCGACAACCCTGCGTATTCTTTCCCAGACCTCAGGTGTGAAGTACCTCACCTGTGAATCACTGAGGTGGATGTCCCCTAGAGGTACACTCAGGGAGTACGTAAATACCGGCGTTTTACTACTCCCTGCATGTTCTACTGAAGTTTGACTGTATGCGACGTAGTGACAATGATAGCCGAAACATTACTTTGTCCACGCCAACGTAGGCACCTTCTCTGGGAGGTTGCTCAGTGCACCCAATATGAGAGCTGTTCGCACAATATGGGACGGAATTGGCTGTAGGCTGCAGTCTCCCTCTGCGTGCGTGTGTGTGTGTGTGTGTGTCCACGTGTACTACGGTGAAACTACACCAAGTCACGTGCTTAGCACATCGACAATCAACTTTCACACTTCATGTCTTGTGCTTATGCAATGTGAAAGAACCTACAGTGGTGCTCAATGAAATCCAGTCGAATCACTCACGTACGTGCTGGGCGTTGCACTAGACCTGCCAACATTGGGCTGCGAAATGGTGCAAGGCGCAAACTTGACTCACACGACCGGATTTCATTGAGCAGCACTGTACTTTTACAGTGCTTTGCTGTGATTTTGTCACTTTCTGGTTAGCTGTGTGCATATCACCTCAAGCTTTGATTTTCATCACCTCGAGCTTTGATTTTCATCACCTGGAATTGAAACAAAACTGCGTCGCTTCCTTTGTCCTGCTTTCTTTATCTGATGCAACGTTGGTGATGGATGAGGACAGAGAGCTCTGTGACTAGAGGCAGGTGTTTGATTGACGTGGACCGTGTGACTTGCCTTTGCCCTTGCTATAGGCTGTGTTTACACGACAACGCTGGGGGCGAAAACGCAACGAAATCCTTTCGGATCCATGGTTCATTTACACGGTACGCGGAACAAAACGTAAAAGTTGTACACCAAAACGGAGGAAAACCAAAACGCTGGCCAAGGTGGAAGAATTTGAAAACGGAAATGTTCTGCCGGATAAATTTGGGTGTGTAAACAGTCGAAACGGTGTGCTGGCCTCGTTTTCCGCCACGTTTGTTTCGTTTTCGGCCGTTTACACGGATCCGACAATTCAAAAAATTGTTTTTTACAATTTTCGTCATGTGACGTGTGTTGTCGTGTGCCTGTTTTCAACCATTACCTGAGTGTGATTGGTGCTTCCATGGCAACACTTGGCACGTGACGAACTTCGGCGGATCCTTTGCTCTCGTGTAGACGCTTGAAAACGGTACAAACGGAGACCACCTCGGATCGGCTTTGATCGTGTAAATGTACGAAAACGAAAAAAGAAATGGGGGACTGAAAACGGAAAACTGGCCGTGCGTTGTCGTGTCAACGCAGCCATAGTCTCCTTAAAGTCATTGGAATCCACTCTCTCAGTCTCTCTGTGCTCCCACTGCTAGGCTATGCTGTGGATGTACTCCGCAATGCTGATTGCTCTGTGAGTACCAGTTCATGGTGTTCTTCTCTTGTCCTGTCCAACACGCCAGAGTATCACCTGAACACCGGTCACCTGTCACAGCTGCAGTCGGGCATCCACCAACGTCATGCCACCATCCTGAATGCTTCGCCGGCCTACCTCTCTCCACTGCTGGCCAGTGATGAGATGCTGCACAGCTTACCATCGGTTGCATTGCTGGTAAGCCACTATAGCACGCATGGCAGTACGGTATGAGCTATGCATTCACATACCAGTAGCTGAGGAGTGCTAATTCCGTACTTATAGTATTGACAAACTGGCCTATTGATCAGGAACTGTCCGCAAATACACCCCTGTCCAAAACTCTTTCGAGAAGGAACCTTTCCGATGCCCCGGAAAACCCAAGCACTGCTATACCACACGTAGGTGTGTGAATTGTGACTAGATGCAATAGTCATGTACATGTAACTAAGTTAGGCAACCTTACAACATGTGCAATGTTGCAAGTGTGTTTCACCAAAAAGGAGACCAAGAGTAGAGAGTCTTCTGTGTAGTCTCTACATGTGACATGATGAGCATGTAAACAACCTAATTCTGAAGTACAGTCATGCACATGTACGAGTCACAGGAAAACCACGCGTCTTGATTGTCGTCACTTAAGGTTTGCTATATGGCATGAAACTTTAAGTTACGACAATCAAGACGCGTGGTTTTCCTGTGACTCGTGTGTTACTGCTCTGCTTCCGCATTGAGCACTCTATCGATCCGGAGGACTCCGCTATTCGTCATGCACATGTACGTACTTCACAGGATCTGCTGGAGCCACAGAGTCAGAGGTCAGCAATGTTGTGACAGGCCCTGGCCTGTAGCTCTGGGTCTGGGTGTGATGTACAGTCAGACCTCGCTTATCCGGATCCCTCGCGACCCGGAAGAAAATAGCTGGCTACAGATTTACAGCATACGTGATGCATCCAATGTAACCGGTGTTCGGTTATCCAGTTCCCTCGCCTATCTGGATATTTTTGTGGAAAACGGATGTGTGCGATTCAGCGAGGTCTGACTGTACTGTTAGCATTACCGTTAGCTATGTATGGAGCAGCTAGTCTGTGTGTAATGAGTAGCTGGCCATGTGAGTTCCATAGAAAATCGATTGTGCCTGAGACATATTGCGTGTCTGGGAAGGGGTGTTAATAGAGAGGTTAAGGGGGCACATCACCCAAAATTTTCATATGGCATTCAATTGACCGTAACTTTGGTGTTTCTCAGTGGATTTGAGTGAAATTTTGACCACACACTCCTGCCACTATGCTGGCCCTCAGGACATGATTTACAAGTTCTTGCGCCTCACTGACAGGCTTTCCAGGCCGGAAAAACTCAAATTTCCGGCATAGTGCCACGGTGTGCGAGCCACCCAGGAGCCAAACAAATGCATTTACATTTTTTTCACATTTTCATGCCCATTCTGTCCGTGGGCGGGACCCAAACCTAAAACAAGTCCAGAAGCAGCCATGGGTGGTGGGGTAGGGCCCCTCTACGTGGCCCTGGAATCTGTCACAACGGAACGAGTGGGCGTTCTCTCGCGGACTCCCACAGGCCCAAGTCAATTTTTGAATTTTTTTAGGTTTAGCACGTGCTACGAGGTCGTACCTTTGATACAACATCCAGTGCTGGGACCTCCACAGCAAGCCATTTCCACAGCGGTGCACACCAAATCCAGGATGCCCTCAGAAACCGGCAAAGACTGCCACTCACGTTTCACTACTGCCTAGTACTGAATCCTACCTGACTTCTTGACACGACTCAAACTTGCCAAAGTCACTAAATCAACGTCAACTACAATAATCAAGCCACATATCTGCAACGTCACGAGGGTGCTGGCAAAAGTCCTGCTGCACGGCGGCGGGCTTCGCCCGCCGCCGTGCAGCCCAATACGTGGTTTTTTAACGTGATTTTTTGGACTTTTTTGGACTTGGGGCAAAATTCTGCACACTTTCGCGTGTTTCCATAATACGACAAGTTGCGCACGGTCTGCTCACATTCAAATACAGTGCTGCCAACAAATGACAGCATGCAACAAAAAAATCTTTCCTTGCAAGGGCACATTTTCGGCCATAACTCTTGAACGGCTGGTCAGATAGGGACACAGTTTTCAGAGAATTCGCAGCTATTTATGCTCTTTCAACTGACGTAGCACTCAATATGAATTTACAAATTCGATTTTTCAGCGAATTTTGGGTGATGTGCCCCCTTAAGCTTTACGTGACACGAAAGTTCAGCTCGCGCGTTGGAAAACAACGCGAGTGACCTGCAGCTCACGTCGAAATTTGGAGGTTTACGCCAAATTTGACGTGATATTGCGCATCACGTCAGAAATAACGTGCAGCTTAACCACCTCTCTCTAATAGTCAGTCATGTGAAGTGTGCACAGAGCACCTTGGTAAGCACATAATTATAGATCATCTACATGTATGTGCTGGACCCTGCTAGGAATGGGAAGGTGGGTTACTAGCACCCCTTCCACAGAGAGTAGTGTGCAGTATGAGCTGATAGAACTTCCATGACAGCGACCTCCATTGGAGTAGGACCCCTGCTGTCTAGTGGAAGAGTTGCCTGAGGCTCAGCCGTACTTCTTATCGGTATCTTTGAGTACAAGAACATTTCAACATGCTACATTATTGTGCTCCTTTGTGGGTGTTCAAGTAAGAAAGCTAGTTTCTTTGCCGATAGATTTCTTCGTGCTATGGGTCATCTCTTACTCTGTGTGTGTGTGTGTGTGTGTGTGTGCCAGCTAGTTCAGTTGGTGGGTACACTTATGCGTAAGTTATGCCTGATTGTGTATTGTAAATTGAGAACCCCCGACACAAGCGTTTATCACAAGAGGTCATTTTTCTTTCTTACTGACCGGTTTCATCTTGTTAAAGAATCATCAGAGTGAAAGGAGAAAAGAAAATACATGCTATTAGTAGGGCCAACTCACTTGGCCAAAACTAACTATGATACAAGTGGACCCATGAAAGCCGCTGGGAGCCCAAAGAGGCGCAGGGGTAGGGGTAATTGGATTGTGATCATGAAAGCATGCAAATGTGAAAGGTGCCGTGTTGGGACTATAGTATACAAATTTTGTTATAATACAGTACACGGGAAGTTTTGGCAGTGTCCAAATTTGGACACTGCCAAAATGCAGGCATGTAAGCCTGCAAATGTTTTGTGATTAAATAAAGTATGGAGGAAGAATGTGGAGAAATGCTAGATCTATAGTCTCTAAAAGCTTAAAAGACGAGAACGTTTCAATATGAGAGTTGTTTTGTTCTACGAAAGAAGATCTCTACGTTAGAAGTTGAGAAAGATTCTTCTAGTATCGTTTTTAGGCGATTATTTGCAAAGTGAGGATGATAGTCAGTTACAAAAGTAATCTTACGTCTATCTCTATCAGCATGTTTCTTACTATTCTGTTTAGGTATAACAGAAGGTGACGGCTCAGTAGTATAGTGCGGTAGGGGTTCTGATCCAAAAGTCACCTTTGACCCCTGGCTGCCTAATAAGGAAGAATAGTCCATATATGGCAGATGACCTTTGACCTTTGAGTTGACCTTTGACCTTTGAGGTGCCATATAAGGCTGAATAGTCCATATATGGAAGATGTCATTTGACCTTTGACCTTTGACTTTTCCCTATAAGGATGATTGGTCCATATATGGAAGATGACCTTTGACCTTTGCTGTGACCTTTGACCTTTCCATGTGACCTTTGACCTTTGCTGTGACCTTTGACCTTTCCAAATACGGATGATTGGTCCATATAAGGAATGTGACCTTTGACCTTTGGGATTGGTCTATATATGGGGTGAAGTGTCCTTATAAGGAAGGTGCACGTGGTTCAGGTCATAGTAGGCATCTTCCATAGTGGGGAGAAGTGTCCTTATAAGGAAGTTGTACACGGATGAGGTCATAGTAGGCATGTGCCATAAAGGGGTGAAGTGTCCTTATAGGGAAGGTGTACACGGATGATGTCATAGTAGGCATGTGCCATAGTGGGGTGAAGTGTCCATATAGGGAAGGTGTACACTGGTTTGGTCCTATAAGGCATATTCCATAGTAGGGTGAAGTGTCCTTATAGGGAAGGTGTACATGCTGTAGTTTTTAAATAGGGCATATTCCATAGTGGGTGGAAGATGCCTTATATGGCATGCGTATCCTGGCCAGGTCATATAAGGCATTAGTTGAAACAATCATTGAGGGCCTTTCTGTCTGAGGCTTTGAAGAAAAGAAGCATCATGTAACAAAGCTGGGTTCGTACCCGCAACCTCTCGTACGGAAGGCATGAACTGTACCAAACGACCAGGACGACTACACACAAGACCCAAGGCTCAAATCGTCTATTTATACCCGGACCGTAAAGAAGGAAAAAAACGCATCATGTAACAAAGCTGGATTCGTACCCGCAACCTCTCGTACGGAAAGCACGAACTGTACCAAACGACCAGGACGACTACACACAAGACCCAAGGCTCAAATTGACTATATATACTGGGACCGAAGCTCACCAAGGTCTCGCTGGATGAGAGATCAGCGACCTATCGACAATGTCATCGAGCATGGAAAGAAGGGTGGTGGTGGTGGTGGTGGTGGTGGTGGTGGTGGTGGTGGGATCAGCATGGCATCCAACAGATAGACAGTCGCCAACAATCACTACCCGTGCAGGATCAGGATGCAAATCAACCCAGCACGCGTACATCACGTACCTGGACGCCAACCATCTCTACGGGTGGTCTATGATGCAACCACTGCCCTGTTGGGGGATTCAACTTCCTAACCCCCTACAGACACCACTTGATTGACGACATACTACAACATCCAGCAGATGCACCCAGAGTCTATAATGGTTGAGTGTGACCTCAGGATTCCAGAGATGTTACACGACTATTTTCAATGACTATCCATTGGCTCCGGATCGCTTCACAGTCAGCCGGGACATGCTGTCACCATATCAAAGGGAGCTGACGGCCCCATTTTTGGGGTAAAAACCTGTCGTCCTATTTTTACGTTAAAAAATCATTTTTCGGGGGTTGTAGGTGGTTGAGGGGCATGACATCATGATTGTACCTCAATGGTTGTACCTGCTACACCAGTTGATTGACGACATACTACAACATCCAGCAGATGCACCGAGAGGCTATAATGGTTGAGTGTGACCTCAGGATTCCAGAGATGTTACACGACTATTTTCAATGACTATCCATTGGCTCCGGATCGCTTCACAGTCAGCCGGGACATGCTGTCACCATATCAAAGGGAGCTGACGGCCCCATTCTTGGGGTAAAAACCGGTCGTCCTATTTTTACGTTAAAAAAAATCATTTTTCGGGTGTTGTAGGTGGTTGAGGGGCATGACATCATGATTGTACCCCAATGGTTGTACCTGCTAATTGCCCCGGATGGGAGTGGGTTTATAAAGTAGGTACATTGTTGGATAATGTTTCATGATGAAGATGACGATGATATGGGGTGAAGATGGATTCTGATTTTGATACGTACGCTGCACATGAGCGGTTATGTGGTGTGGATCGTCATCATTTGCATTTTCTTTCGAAAACTGAACTCTTATCCGATCAGCTTCGTGCACACCCTCTTCGAGAGCAGATAAGTGCGATGAAGAAGTCCTGTTTGTACAAGAGTCTAAACTATGCTATAACATTATCCTGTATAGTATACGATACGAATGTGGATGCATTACGTAAACTACATTCCTGCTTACCTCATAGCAATGTGTCCTGGCTGATGTTCAGTCGAATCATGAAACCTCTTCCTCAGCATTTCCCACTCCTATACGTACTGCATCTCATGGAGTCGACTAGGATGGTGGCTTCATTGCAACTGTCCACGTTGCGTTCGAATTTGCTGCTTTTATCTCCATCTGATATATCTCTTATGACATCATTAATTGATGCTTATTGCTGGGAAACATATTCACTTGATCACGTGATCCAGAACATGCACACGTTTGACTGTGATGTTATTTCCATACTGTATCAGCTAACAAAGGTGGCGGTATCGTGTGAGGAACCTTTAAAATGAGATGAATCATGATTTTGACGGGCATGATGCTGATTGGTCAAATGTTTTTGGTGGGCTTTTTGGCGGGCTTGATGCTGATTGGTTAAATGTTTCTGGTGGGCTTGATGCTGACTGGTCAAATGTTTTGGTGGGCTTGATGCTGATTAGTGAAATGTTTTCATCTACTCCGGGGGTTGGGTTTTTTGCTGGATGCAAAGCTTACGAGCTTTTGTCATGCAAGGCTAACTTTTCGGCTAACTTTTCGGCTAACTTTCGACAAACGTTGTGATTAAAATTGTCCTTGCTATACACAAACACACCACGAACGCCAATGATGGGTTAATGGTAAAGTGTGTTCATTGCTCTCAGGTTCAGTTCCATTCCTGCAAACCACCCTGAAGATATCACACCCTAAAGCATGTTTTCTCTGGAGATTGAGTATCAGTGGTTCACAGTTGACAGGAAAATGTGCCGCTTGATTCAGATATTAGTGGCGAAGAAGCTCTTCCGACTGACGGAACGAATGCTGGTTTTCAATCGATTTGACTGTCTTGACATAGGGGACAACAATGGACGCCAGTAGCCATCAGCTAGATGCTCCTCGCCAGATGAAAAGACATTATGATCCAGGAGCTAAAGTTGAGGATGAACCACCGGAGAAACGCACTAGAGAAAGTGGTGATGGGTTTGAATTGGTTGATGTTGCGCGACGAGGTGCGCTAAAGACGTACAAGATGGATGTAAATGACTTGGATCTCGTGGTGAGTTTGGATGCGAATTATGCGGCCATTCGCCCAGCACATTCCCATGGTATTTCACAATCTGAAGCACTACGACGCTCACCATCTGATTTCGTTCATTGGTGGTGTAACGGACGTGGAGACGGTGGACTATGTGAATAAGTATGACAAGTCCAAGTCCAGACAGGTGGGGCGGTATCTCAGTGATCCCAAACAACATGGAATAGTACATCAGTTTGACATGGAGGTAGTTTCGCTTCATCAACAGTTTGGCGTTTCTAAATGCCTCTCTCGAGAAATTGGTGAAGAACACACCACCGGAGGCTTTGGTGTACACTAACACACTGGAAAAGCCGGATTTGATGAGCCAGAAAGGAGTGTATCCTTATCAGTACATGGACTCGTTTGCAAGATTCAATGAAACGGAGCTGCCATCTCGAGAGTCATTTCATTCAACATTATCAGGTTCTGGAATCAGCCTAGAGGAGTATGAAAGGGCGCAGCATGTATGGCAAGCGTTTGAATGTGAAGATCTGACACATTACCATGACATATACTTGCAAGCTGACGTATACCTACTTGCTGATGTGTTCGAAAACTTCAGGAAGACCGCTTTGAACATATACCACCTGGATCCTGCTAACTACTATACGTTGCCGGGGTATAGTTGCAGGGATGCCTTGCTCAAACTCTCCAATGTCAAACTGGAATTGGTGACCGATGTTGACAAATACTTGTTTGTCGAGAAAGGCAAACGAGGCGGTGTCAGCATGGTACGTCATCGATATGCCAAGGCGAACAATAAGCATATGGACGATTTCGACAATACGCAGCCATCATCCTATATCCTATACATGTGCTTGGATGCTAACAATCTGTATGGATGGGCAATGTCACAGTACCTTCCAGTCTCTAATTTCCACTGGATCAATGAGGACCTCGACACCATCTTGGGCACAGAAGCGAACAGTGATGTAGGCTACATTGTTGAGTGTGATTTGGTGTACCCAGCGGAACTTCATCGATATCATAACGACTATTCTCTAGCCCCTGAGCATTTGAAGGTTACCGAGAGTATGCTCTCACCGTATCAACGAGACATGGTGCAAGAGCTTCACACCGGATAGGCAGTTTACAGTATATCACCTTGCTGTGAGTAAGACCGCTTGAAATACACCTGGATCCATACAAAAACTGGATCCTAGTGGATCCATTTTTTTTGAATTTTTGAAATTGTTGCTATGCTGTGACGTAGCACTTTCAAGCCCTATTCAGCCGTGTGTTTATTTGCAAATTCGCCTTGACCTTGTTGTTCTGCATACAGAGATTAAGGGTGAATGTACATGTACATGATGTCATGTACGCAAGTATGAGTACTGTTGCCTGTTGGCCACCGGGTGATCATCTTACTGCAAGTATATTCTTCTACTAGTTCTAGCACAGAAGTACATGCGCTGTGCACTGTTAGGTCGAGCAGCTACGTATCACAACTATAACCCAATGCTGTAGACAGCTAGCTGTGTCGACCATCTTTGCCTTATCAGTAAAGCTACGAACTATAAGTAAGCCGAACTACCAGCCATGGCACAAAGGTGGCATTACCGACATTAATGGGGAAGTTAAGCCTAGGCAGGCACAGTGCCTAGGCAGGCGCAGTGCCTAGGCAGACACAGTGGGTTGGTCAAAGACCATGATTGAGATACGAGAGGTACCTGGTTCAAGTCCTGCCTGGGAGCGGTTTTTCCAGCCGTGCTGCTACCCACAGTCAACTGGGAACTTGTGGCCAGACACAAGGGGTACATTGATGCAGCTAATGGGGTCGTTTTCGGCACTTGTGCCAGTGGTTGTGAGACTTGCCCACTCACCTCCCACCGTTAGGCGCTGCATCTGCCGCTAGGGTTTACCGGGTGTTAGCGACCGTCGTGAGTTCCCTTCGGGAACGGACACGATAATTTACTTTTACTTTTACTTTAAGCCTAAAATCAAAAATGTCACAAGTTGTAGTCTTCGAGGTGCTGAGTGGAATGATCTTGGTTCGAGGAAGCTGAGACGCCCCCTTCCTCCTATATTCCCAATCGAACTCGCGCACTTCCACCGAAATTGGGTGACTGCGCCCTACTTGATGGGGATTTGCATGCAAAATGTCACAAAAAGCGCCATTTCGTTCTTATAAAAGCACGGGTGATCGGGATTGGCTCCTATGTTGTAGTCTTTTGAGCGCTGAGTCGACTGGTGTTGATCCGAAAAGGCTGCGATACAGCGTTCGGCCCTTATTCCCAAATGAACATGGTTGAACAAGCGGTCACGTGCTTCTGCGTATACCAGTCACCTGGTCCCCGTGCCAGCAGACGACAACTTTCACACCAAGATTCAACTCAAAGGTTCAAAGGTTCAACTCGATTGACAAAAACTCGCCCAAACATGCTGTAAGTTGCAGCCTGCAGGCGCGATGACCAGGTGACTGGTATACGCAGGAGCACGTGATCGAACATGGTTGAACAAGCGGTCACGTGCTCCTGCGTACACCAGTCACCTGGTCCCCGCGCCAGCAGACCTAGACGACAACTTTCACACCAAGATTCAACTCAAAGGTTCAAAGGTTCAACTCGATTGACAGAAACTCGCCCAAACATGCTGTAAGTTGCAGCCTGCAGGCGCGATGACCAGGTGCTGGCATACGCAGAAGCACGTGATCGAACATGGTTGAACAAGCGGTCACGTGCTCCTGCGTACACTAGTCACCTGGTCCCCGCGCCAGCAGACGACAACTTTCACACCAAGATTCAACTCAAAGGTTCAAAGGTTCAACTCGATTGGCAGAAACTCGCCCAAACATGCTGTAAGTTGCAGCCTGCAGGCGCGATGACCAGGTGACTGGTATACGCAGGAGCACGTGATCGAACATGGTTGAACAAGCGGTCACGTGCTCCTGCGTACACCAGTCACCTGGTCCCCGCGCCAGCAGACGACAACTTTCACACCAAGATTCAACTCAAAGGTTCAAAGGTTCAACTCGATTGACAGAAACTCGCCCAAACATGCTGTAAGTTGCAGCCTGCAGGCGCGATGACCAGGTGACTGGTATACGCAGGAGCACGTGACCGCTTGTTCAACCATGTTCGTTTGGGAATAAGGGCCGAACGCTGTATCGCAGCCTTTTCGGATCAACACCAGTCGACTCAGCGCTCAAAAGACTACAACATAGGAGCCAATCCCGATCACCCGTGCTTTTATAAGAACGAAATGGCGCTTTTTGTGACATTTTGCATGCAAATCCCCATCAAGTAGGGCGCAGTCACCCAATTTCGGTGGAAGTGCGCGAGTTCGATTGGGAATATAGGAGGAAGGGGGCGTCTCAGCTTCCTCGAACCAAGATCATTCCACTCAGCACCTCGAAGACTACAACTTGTGACATTTTTGATTTTAGGCTTAAAGTAAAAGTAAAAGTAAATTATCGTGTCCGTTCCCGAAGGGAACTCACGACGGTCGCTAACACCCGGTAAACCCTAGCGGCAGATGCAGCGCCTAACGGTGGGAGGTGAGTGGGCAAGTCTCACAACCACTGGCACAAGTGCCGAAAACGACCCCATTAGCTGCATCAATGTACCCCTTGTGTCTGGCCACAAGTTCCCAGTTGACTGTGGGTAGCAGCACGGCTGGAAAAACCGCTCCCAGGCAGGACTTGAACCAGGTACCTCTCGTATCTCAATCATGGTCTTTGACCAACCCACTGTGTCTGCCTAGGCACTGCGCCTGCCTAGGCACTGTGCCTGCCTAGGCTTAACTTCCCCATTAATGTCGGTGATGCCACCTTTGTGCCATGGCTGGTAGTTCGGCTTACTTATAGTTCGTAGCTTTACTGATAAGGCAAAGATGGCCGACACAGCTAGCTGTCTACAGCATTGGGTTATAGTTGTGATACGTAGCTGCTCGACCTAACAGTGCACAGCGCATGTACTTCTGTGCTAGAACTAGTAGAAGAATATACTTGCAGTAAGATGATCACCCGGTGGCCAACAGGCAACAGTACTCATACTTGCGTACATGACATCATGTACATGTACATTCACCCTTAATCTCTGTATGCAGAACAACAAGGTCAAGGCGAATTTGCAAATAAACACACGGCTGAATAGGGCTTGAAAGTGCTACGTCACAGCATAGCAACAATTTCAAAAATTCAAAAAAAATGGATCCACTAGGATCCAGTTTTTGTATGGATCCAGGTGTATTTCAAGCGGTCTTACTCACAGCAAGGTGATATACTGTAAACTGCCTATCCGGTGTGAAGCTCTTGCACCATGTCTCGTTGATACGGTGAGAGCATACTCTCGGTAACCTTCAAATGCTCAGGGGCTAGAGAATAGTCGTTATGATATCGATGAAGTTCCGCTGGGTACACCAAATCACACTCAACAATGTAGCCTACATCACTGTTCGCTTCTGTGCCCAAGATGGTGTCGAGGTCCTCATTGATCCAGTGGAAATTAGAGACTGGAAGGTACTGTGACATTGCCCATCCATACAGATTGTTAGCATCCAAGCACATGTATAGGATATAGGATGATGGCTGCGTATTGTCGAAATCGTCCATATGCTTATTGTTCGCCTTGGCATATCGATGACGTACCATGCTGACACCGCCTCGTTTGCCTTTCTCGACAAACAAGTATTTGTCAACATCGGTCACCAATTCCAGTTTGACATTGGAGAGTTTGAGCAAGGCATCCCTGCAACTATACCCCGGCAACGTATAGTAGTTAGCAGGATCCAGGTGGTATATGTTCAAAGCGGTCTTCCTGAAGTTTTCGAACACATCAGCAAGTAGGTATACGTCAGCTTGCAAGTATATGTCATGGTAATGTGTCAGATCTTCGTATTCAAACGCTTGCCATACATGCTGCGCCCTTTCATACTCCTCTAGGCTGATTCCAGAACCTGATAATGTTGAATGAAATGACTCTCGAGATGGCAGCTCCGGTTCATTGAATCTTGCAAACGAGTCCATGTACTGATAAGGATACACTCCTTTCTGGCTCATCAAATCCGGCTTTTCCAGTGTGTTAGTGTACACCAAAGCCTCCGGTGGTGTGTTCTTCACCAATTTCTCGAGAGAGGCATTTAGAAACGCCAAACTGTTGATGAAGCGAAACTACCTCCATGTCAAACTGATGTACTATTCCATGTTGTTTGGGATCACTGAGATACCGCCCCACCTGTCTGGACTTGGACTTGTCATACTTATTCACATAGTCCACCGTCTCCACGTCCGTTACACCACCAATGAACGAAATCAGATGGTGAGCGTCGTAGTGCTTCAGATTGTGAAATACCATGGGAATGTGCTGGGCGAATGGCCGCATAATTCGCATCCAAACTCACTACGAGATCCAAGTCATTTACATCCATCTTGTACGTCTTTAGCGCACCTCGTCGCGCAACATCAACCAATTCAAACCCATCACCACTTCCTCTAGCGCGTTTCTCCGGTGGTTCATCCTCAACTTTAGCTCCTGGATCATAATGTCTTTTCATCTGGCGAGGAGCATCTAGCTGATGGCTACTGGCGTCCATTGTTGTCCCCTATGTCAAGACAGTCAAATCGATTGAAAACCAGCATTCGTTCCGTCAGTCGGAAGAGCTTCTTCGCCACTAATATCTGAATCAAGCGGCACATTTTCCTGTCAACTGTGAACCACTGATACTCAATCTCCAGAGAAAACATGCTTTAGGGTGTGATATCTTCAGGGTGGTTTGCAGGAATGGAACTGAACCTGAGAACAATGAACACACTTTACCATTAACCCATCATTGGCGTTCGTGGTGTGTTTGTGTATAGCAAGGACAATTTTAATCACAACGTTTGTCGAAAGTTAGCCGAAAAGTTAGCCGAAAAGTTAGCCTTGCATGACAAAAGCTCGTAAGCTTTGCATCCAGCAAAAAAACCAACCCCCGGAGTAGATGAAAACATTTCACTAATCAGCATCAAGCCCACCAAAACATTTGACCAATCAGCATCAAGTCCACCAGAAACATTTAACCAATCAGCATCAAGCCCGCCAAAAAGCCCACCAAAAACATTTGACCAATCAGCATCATGCCCGTCAAAATCATGATTCATCTCATTTTAAAGGTTCCTCACACGATACCGCCACCTTTGTTAGCTGATACAGTATGGAAATAACATCACAGTCAAACGTGTGCATGTTCTGGATCACGTGATCAAGTGAATATGTTTCCCAGCAATAAGCATCAATTAATGATGTCATAAGAGATATATCAGATGGAGATAAAAGCAGCAAATTCGAACGCAACGTGGACAGTTGCAATGAAGCCACCATCCTAGTCGACTCCATGAGATGCAGTACGTATAGGAGTGGGAAATGCTGAGGAAGAGGTTTCATGATTCGACTGAACATCAGCCAGGACACATTGCTATGAGGTAAGCAGGAATGTAGTTTACGTAATGCATCCACATTCGTATCGTATACTATACAGGATAATGTTATAGCATAGTTTAGACTCTTGTACAAACAGGACTTCTTCATCGCACTTATCTGCTCTCGAAGAGGGTGTGCACGAAGCTGATCGGATAAGAGTTCAGTTTTCGAAAGAAAATGCAAATGATGACGATCCACACCACATAACCGCTCATGTGCAGCGTAAGTATCAAAATCAGAATCCATCTTCACCCCCTATCATCGTCATCTTCATCATGAAACATTATCCAACAATGTACCTACTTTATAAACCCACTCACATCCGGGGCAATTAGCAGGTACAATAGGCCTTGACGGATTATGCTAGCATAATTTTTCGCATAATTCCTACCAAAATCGAATAATCGCATAAGTCGAGGCAAATTGCATACGAATCCCATAAAATTGGAATAATCCGCCTGTTCACATCAAATTCCATACAGTTGTACATATTCTACAGTTGTACAATCATGTTCTACAAGACATTAGATGCACCAGGAAGTCGTAGGTTTACTACTCCCTTGATAACATGTCCAGTCCACTACAATCAGTGACGGTCGTAGCTACATGTAGGTCAGACGGTGTGGTTGACCCCGTTGAACTTCTGCTAGCGCTACTGCAGTACAACGCCCTCTACAAAAAAATTCCCCTGCTATTTTGCACAGAACCATCATAATACATTAGCAGCATATGTGAGCATAATGCGGCATAATATGATAACTTTTTGCATAAAAATAGCATAATTCTGCAATTTTTTCAGCAATGCGAAAAGCATAATTTCACGAAAATATTAGCATAATCCGTCAAGGCCTAAGGTACAACCATTGGGGTACAATCATGATGTCATGCCCCTCAACCACCTACAACACCCGAAAAATGATTTTTTTAACGTAAAAATAGGACGACCGGTTTTTACCCCAAAAATGGGGCCGTCAGCTCCCTTTGATATGGTGACAGCATGTCCCGGCTGACTGTGAAGCGATCCGGAGCCAATGGATAGTCATTGAAAATAGTCGTGTAACATCTCTGGAATCCTGAGGTCACACTCAACCATTATAGCCTCTCGGTGCATCTGCTGGATGTTGTAGTATGTCGTCAATCAACTGGTGTAGCAGGTACAACCATTGAGGTACAATCATGATGTCATGCCCCTCAACCACCTACAACCCCCGAAAAATGATTTTTTAACGTAAAAATAGGACGACCGGTTTTTACCCCAAAAATGGGGCCGTCAGCTCCCTTTGATATGGTGACAGCATGTCCCGGCTGACTGTGAAGCGATCCGGAGCCAATGGATAGTCATTGAAAATAGTCGTGTAACATCTCTGGAATCCTGAGGTCACACTCAACCATTATAGCCTCTCGGTGCATCTGCTGGATGTTGTAGTATGTCGTCAATCAAGTGGTGTCTGTATGGGGTTAGGAAGTTGAATCCCCCAACAGGGCAGTGGTTGCATCATAGACCACCCGTAGAGATGGTTGGCGTCCAGGTACGTGATGTACGCGTGCTGGGTTGATTTGCATCCTGATCCTGCACGGGTAGTGATTGTTGGCGACTGTCTATCTGTTGGATGCCATGCTGATCCCACCACCACCACCACCACCACCACCACCACCACCACCACCACCACCACCCTTCTTTCCATGCTCGATGACATTGTCGATAGGTCGCTGATCTCTCATCCAGCGAGACCTTGGTGAGCTTCGGTCCCAGTATATATAGTCAATTTGAGCCTTGGGTCTTGTGTGTAGTCGTCCTGGTCGTTTGGTACAGTTCGTGCTTTCCGTACGAGAGGTTGCGGGTACGAATCCAGCTTTGTTACATGATGCGTTTTTTTCCTTCTTTACGGTCCGGGTATAAATAGGCGATTTGAGCCTTGGGTCTTGTGTGTAGTCGTCCTGGTCGTTTGGTGCAGTTCATGCCTTCCGTACGAGAGGTTGCGGGTACGAACCCAGCTTTGTTACATGATGCTTCTTTTCTTCAAAGCCTCAGACAGAAAGGCCCTCAATGATTGTTTCAACTAATGCCTTATATGACCTGGCCAGGATACGCATGCCATATAAGGCATCTTCCACCCACTATGGAATATGCCTTATTTAAAAACTACAGCATGTACACCTTCCCTATAAGGACACTTCACCCTACTATGGAATATGCCTTATAGGACCAAACCAGTGTACACCTTCCCTATATGGACACTTCACCCCACTATGGCACATGCCTACTATGACATCATCCGTGTACACCTTCCCTATAAGGACACTTCACCCCTTTATGGCACATGCCTACTATGACCTCATCCGTGTACAACTTCCTTATAAGGACACTTCTCCCCACTATGGAAGATGCCTACTATGACCTGAACCACGTGCACCTTCCTTATAAGGACACTTCACCCCATATATAGACCAATCCCAAAGGTCAAAGGTCACATTCCTTATATGGACCAATCATCCGTATTTGGAAAGGTCAAAGGTCACAGCAAAGGTCAAAGGTCACATGGAAAGGTCAAAGGTCACAGCAAAGGTCAAAGGTCATCTTCCATATATGGACCAATCATCCTTATAGGGAAAGGTCAAAGGTCAAATGTCAAAGGTCAAATGACATCTTCCATATATGGACTATTCAGCCTTATATGGCACCTCAAAGGTCAACTTAAAGGTCAAAGGTCATCTGCCATATATGGACTATTCTTCCTTATTAGGCAGTCAGGGGTCAAAGGTGACTTTTGGATCAGAACCCCTACCGCACTATACTACTCGGCTCGATACTTGCGAAGATGCGAGCCAAGAAACGGGGTGGATAGCCTCTGAGACGAAGTCTGTGCCAAAAACGCTCACGAATAACAAGCACATCACATAGTAATGAATTTGTCCTATTATAACGAACAAGCTCAGCTATAATAAAAGAGCGGAAGTTTGACTTTGGGTGATCAGACTTGAAAGGAATATAGAGATATGCATTTCTGGGTTTTTGGTGGGTCCGATATAACATGTGGCAATTATTCTCTGAAAGTACTTTGAAAATTTCAAGGTCTAGGAAAATGCACTCGTCACTAACGTCTGACCAAGTGAGATGTATGTCAGGAAGTGTAGAGTAGAGAGATTGCTTAAGTGTGTCAATGCAAATGCACTCATCGATAATCATGAGCAAATCATCAATGAATCTATCAAACAGGTAGATAGACTTTTGGAAAAGTGCTATAGACTTCTTTTCGTGTATGTAAAGAAAGACATTTGCGACGTTTAATGCCATAGGTGTCCCCATTGCCATGCCGTGTTGTTGGTGGTATAAAACATTTTCAAAATTGAAAAAATTGTTTTCCAGAACAAAAGCAATTAGTTCGACTAAAAGGGTCCTTAAAGGATGATCAAGTGTACTAAGGAACTGATCAAGGGCTGCAGTAGTATCGGCCCAGCTCATGTTGGTGTACAGACT
Source organism: Sycon ciliatum (assembly GCF_964019385.1). Taxonomy (NCBI): domain Eukaryota; kingdom Metazoa; phylum Porifera; class Calcarea; order Leucosolenida; family Sycettidae; genus Sycon; species Sycon ciliatum. Next base: position 1,249,582 of record NC_088655.1, on the reverse strand, counting down.
AACAACGTCAGCAGTAACAAGTTTATTGTTAGCTGGAAAAGTTGAGCTTTCAAGTTTAGAAGATAAACTATACGTATCTTGAAGAACAGTGTCTGTATGTTTACCAATTAGAGTCTTGAGATGAAAATCAATAAATCTAGATGCTGGCGAGGTGCAATATCCAATACAGGAGACAATAGGTCTGCCTTGGACTAAGCCTGCCACTAGTTTTTTATGTATTTTCGGAAGCATATAGAATTTAGCTGGTTTGAAAGGGAAACAACTAAATAGTACACTCGTGTCGGATTTGGAAAGAATGGCAGAATGTTTTTTGCAAATATTTGACAATTTTGAGTGCAATGTATCATGCAAAGATTTGTTGTCAGCAGACATAACAGCATAATATTTCTCGTCAGCTAGTTGACGAAAACCTTCTGGTAGATAGTCGTCTCTATTTAAAACAACAGTGCCAAGATTCTTATCTGCATTGCAAATAATGATATCTGTTCTGTGTTTAAGACAGTTGTATGCTGAAAACTCACTTGGTGTCAAATTATGAGAACGTTTGCTTGTAATTTTTGCAGCAGCAACACTGGAGGTAAGCCTATTACTGAAATCAAGAAGCGAATATTCGACATCTGGTAGAGCAGTGGGTGGTACTTTCTCTGAAGGAAGGTGGAATTTGCGGATGAACGAGCTATTGGACACTGGAGGTCCCATTCTAGCAAATAAGTCATTCCATCTAGCTCTACGTGTTAGTGAGTTAATATCATTCAATAGTGAAACAGAAGAGGGAAGGTATGTACTAGGACGAAAGCTAGAACCATAGCCTAGAATTTGTTTTTCAATTTCAGTGAAGGTACAACGAGAAAAGTTATGAAAACCAGAGTTAAGAACATAAGTAGAATGGGTACTTAATTTTAAGTTCCAAATAAATCTTAGTCTTAAATCTCTTATTGACTTCTGCCCTTTGGGGGGCTGACTTTCCTTCTGCCAGACGAGGCCTTCACCACAAAGTTTTTTGTCTTAGTGGTCTTTGGTTTAGTGGGCTTTGGTTGATTAGGTATGGTTTTCTTCTGTTGGACAGCATTCCCTTTTACTTGGCGAGCCACTTCCCTTTTAATTAAGGTGCCAATTTCTTCTGTAGTCGGTGGGAGTGCTGTGACGTCCATGGGTTTTACTGGTTGTTGTTTTGGTGTTTTCTGCTCAGCAATCTTAGAGAGACGCAAGTTCTTTACTATGTTGGTAGCACATTTCAAGCTTTGGAGGTAGTCGAAACGGTACAAGATCATGCTTCCAAAGTCTGCACCTTGCTTGTCATCCAATAACGTTGTCACAACATCATCCATGTCTCTCTTTGCTTCGTTTGTAATTGTATTGGCTCTATCGATTTTCTGTTTACAGCTAGCTATGCCGGTGTCAACGTATTCGGTACACTCGTGAAGCCTAGCTTTATCAGACATTTTGGAAAACTTGTTCAGAATGTATTGCTCAAAGACTTGGCTGGTAGACTGAATCTGCAGTTTGTCCAATTTGCCTTGCTGTTCGATGACAATTTTCTCACTTGTAGCAATGCGGTTTATGCACCACGTCACATACCTCTCGAGTTCAGCGTCCGGTAGCGGTGAGGCGCCAAGCAGGAGCGTTGATGGAGGGGAGTCAACATCTTTGACATCATCATCGAAGATCACGTCGTCATCAGCAGGAAATCTAGTGCGTTTCGGTGGGCGAGGAGAGCCGTCTGTAGCGGGTTTCTGTCGGCCCATGCCGAGTTTGGCCTTAGCGGAGTCCATACCGAAGGGTTTGGAAAGCTTGAGGGAGGTCTATAACGGAACTTAAATATTGTAAATTGAGAACCCCCGACACAAGCGTTTATCACAAGAGGTCATTTTTCTTTCTTACTGACCGGTTTCATCTTGTTAAAGAATCATCAGAGTGAAAGGAGAAAAGAAAATACATGCTATTAGTAGGGCCAACTCACTTGGCCAAAACTAACTATGATACAAGTGGACCCATGAAAGCCGCTGGGAGCCCAAAGAGGCGCAGGGGTAGGGGTAATTGGATTGTGATCATGAAAGCATGCAAATGTGAAAGGTGCCGTGTTGGGACTATAGTATACAAATTTTGTTATAATACAGTACACGGGAAGTTTTGGCAGTGGCCAAATTTGGACACTGCTTCTGGCTAGATTAACTCTTGTGTAATCGATGGTGCTAGTGATGTCTAAATTAGATCCAGCCTGATTTAGCCACCCGCACTAGTAGCAAGTATTACCTTCACTGGGGGCAGGGGTAACTGCAGTTGGATCCCAGGACGGATACCCTGATGCCGTCAATCCTTTTTCTGCGCCTTGTCTTCACCCACTTACTGAGGTGTGGTGAGCCCATAAGTGGGATCGTTTTCAAGTCCACCCAGAGTTTTGGGGATTTCAGGTGGTGTCGGCCGTTGGGTGGTTCAATAACCAATTGAGTCATCTTTCCAAGAAAAGATGACTCCCCTCTCCCGGGGAGACCCACGTGACCAGTTTTGGCAGTGAGCAACAACTACAGGTGTGTGTGTGTGTGTGCGTGCGTGTGTGTGCATGTCTCTCTCTCTCACACACACACATACACACTCTCTCTCTCTCCATCCGTTCTGTTGTACCTTTCAGCCAAGTTCATTTGACCCACTCTTGGATGATTCCATCGTCATGGCGCGTCGTCTGCACGCACTCGGCAAGGATGTGACACTACGCCCATTCGACGGAATATCAACATGGCTTCCTCAACTTCCACGCAGTCAGCCGCTTGGCGCGGCAAGCCACCGACGTGTGCATTGAGTTGATGGACGCAGCAATCAAGCAACACGACCAAGATGTTTAGTCGTAATACAAGTAGTTCCTATTGCACTACGAGATGTCACCACTCATGCGTTCTCAGTGCAGCAAATTTTGAAAACTGTGCGGATGCAAGTTTTTGAGCTCCGCCTTTCCGGTGCTTTCCAAGATCATCTTCAGTCGTTTTGCATACCATGAGTGAGACCATGAGTGAGAATGAAGAAGTAGACCTTGCTACAATTATGACAATATCCGTGACCTTGCAAGATCCAAGAAGGTGCTCCAAGAAGGTCAATCGAAGCTGAGCCGACAAGAACTTGTGGCGATCCTGCGGACTAATGGAATCGGGACCAACGCAAGCTCTGCGCCAGTAAGTTGTGCTAGCTGTATTTCACTGCATGACTCCCTAGCAAACTTTACAAAGGCCCTTGAAGGCATGGTTATGAAGATGGCTGGTTTCATGGAGATGAAGTCCACCATCGAGCACATACAGCAGGAAATTGCAACGATGAAAAACGAAGGGCAGCAGGAGGGCGCGAAGACGCAAAGCACAGCTAACGTTAGAAACCGTCAGTACGCTACCGTAGCGCAGTCTGCTCCAGCCCCAGCCTGTGAACCCAAACCGTACTCCCACAAACATGTACAGCATCAGTCTATGCAAACTCCCACCGACACCCAGCAGATCAAGCAAACCGACAAACCCGCTCGTATGAGTACTGGCAGCACTGAAGATTCGAACTCGTCCTGGCAAACCCAAGGTCCACGACGCCCAAACCGCCCACGTGCATCAGGTGGGTCATCTTCACATCCCGGCACGAGTGCTACTGGCAGTACTGAACTACATGTACGTTCATCTGTCACATCGAAGTATGTGAAGGAGGTGACTGTAACAGCAGTCCCAGGTGTTCTAAGTGGAGTAGAACGCAAGCGCCTTGCAGTGCTGCATGTAGGAAATGTTGAAGTAGGCTGTGAGGCGCAATCTATTGTCAGGTACTGTGCAGATCGTAACATTGACATCATCCGCTGTTCATTTGCCACAAATCGTTATTTCGGCACAGCATACGCAAAAGTTACCATTCCGGCTGATGTCATCAACACCGTACTCACACCTGCATTTTGGCCTGCCACCATCGGCCACACAGTCAGAAAGTGGCGCTTCCATGACGAGGCGTCCATGCCGACGAAGGAACAAAGTACTAAAGATTAACCATGGCTAGTAGTAGTAAAATGAACCCAGGCGCAACCCCGTTCTACCCTGGATGTATACGGACACTGTCCCTGAATATTTGCAGTCTACGTAATAGACTTACTGACTTGTCCCAATTGATATCGGACACAAAAACTGACATTGCGACAAACCCGGAGGTGGTGTATGTTTGTATGTTAATAACTCACTGTTTAGTCACCTACGTCCCGACTTAACAGCCGATGGCGTTGAATGCATTTGGGTAGAAATCAAAGCTCACCCACAACCTCTTCTTGTCGGGTGTATTTACCGCCCACCGAGTCAGTCACTAGCTTACTGGCAGACTTTCGAGGCCATGTTACACAAGGCATCGGGAGAAGCCAAGAATATTCTGCTTTGTGGTGACTTTAATGTTGATCTGGTCAGTCAATCTCCCACATCCCAGCATGCCTCCTTGCATGACATCACAACCAGCTTAGGCCTGCATCAACTTGTAAAATCTCCAACATGCATAACGCTGCAAGGGAGCTGCACTCTATTAGATCATGTCTATAGTACAGCTCAAGTCATATCCCCGCCTGATGTGTGTCCAGTTCCGTCCAGCGACCACTGTGCTATTGCACCCAAGATTTGTGTTAAACCAGTGCCGACAGCATTGCCTTCTCAGCGACTTTATCGAAACTTCAAGAGAATGGACTTGGCATCACTTCGTATGGATATTTCTTGCGCCAACCTCTGTGAACTTCGTGGGTCCTGCGATGACATGTGGCAACAGTGGCTGACTAAGGTTGTGCCCATTCTTGATGCTCATGCTCCATTGCGCCACGCGTCTATCCGACCAAGACAGCATTCACCATGGGTCAATGAACATTCGTTCCTGTTGATACGACGACGTAACCACGCTCATCGGAAATGGCTGCAATCTAAGTGCCAGACTGATTACGATGCGTTTAAAGAAGCCAGGCGTATCGTGACTCGTATGAACCGTGAATTGAAGACGATTTTTTTCAGTCTAAGTTCACCAGTGTTCAAGGTAATCCCAGGAAAACGTGGAAGGTTCTGAACGAGTTATCCGGAAGACAACGTGTTCAATCCGTTCCACAATGCTCTGCAAGCAACATTGGGTGTGTATTTGCTGATGTTGTCAGTGATCAACAACGAGCACCTGAACTGTGTCTTCCACAGGGCCCAGTGGGACCTAAGGGTTTTACATCCTTCAGTTCGGTGTCAATAGGCTGTGTGCGGAAACTGTTGGGTTCCTTGGACACCAGCAAAGCGACAGGCAGTGATGGAATACCCGCATTTCTTCTGAAGTCCTGCGCTGATTTGCTAGCTCCCTCCTTAACATTGATATTTAATGCATCTCTTGCTGTTGGTTCTGTGCCGGACGGCATGAAGTTGGCACATGTCACGCCGGTATTCAAGGCTGGAAATCCTCAAGATCCGGGAAATTATCGCCCTGTGTCTCTCCTGCCAATTGTGTCGAAGCTGTTAGAACGAATTGTCCATAGACAACTATCCTCATTTCTGGACAAGGAGAATTTGTACCCTCCCTGTCAGTTTGGCTTTAGACGTCAACATTCAACGGAAGACGCTCTAGGTTTCGTCACGGACACGTTTGTTCGCGCTCGCGATGCCGGACAAATTACTGGTGCTGTGCTCGTGGATATGTCCAAAGCATTTGACAAGGTCAGGCACCAAGTGCTCATTAATGATTTGTTTGAGCCTGGCATATCTGGTTCAGCATTAGTTTGGTTTGCCGACTATTTGTCCAATCGTCGCCAAATAGTGCACATTGCTGAGAACTATAGCCCTCCTTTCCCCTGCATATGTGGCGTTCCCCAGGGCTCTGTTCTTGGTCCGCTGCTTTTTGTACTCTATGTTCGTTCGATCCAGTCCATTGTCTCCGAGTTTTGTGTGAAAGTTATTCAATTTGCTGACGATATTCTATTGTATGTTTGCGGTACGCAGAAGAATGCGCTTAGCAACTCCCTGTCTGCAGCTGTCTCAGCCATTAGTACCTGGCTGTCAAACTGCAATTTAATCCTAAATGCCCGGAAGACACAAATGCTCTTCCTGTCTACGCCACATATTACTGACCACCAATTTGCAGTCTACTGTCATGGAGTGCAGCTCAAGCAAGTGACATGTGCAAAGTACTTTGGAATACATTTGGACCAGGATCTTTCTTGGAGGACTCAAGTTGATTCTATGGTCACCAAACTTGCCAGTAAAATTGGTATTCTGTTCCGAAATCGACACAATATTCCGCTGACTTGCCGAGAAACCTTTGTAAAGTGCCTAGTGTTGCCAGATTTTCTATATGCATCAAATGGTTTTTCTGCTGGCCTTTCCTTAACCCAGTTAGGTAGGCTTGAACGAATGCTAAAACGAGCTTTGCGTTCAGTGTACGATACTGGTTTTTGTAGCCCATCAAGCCCTTTATTTGTGAGACTTGGTCTAGATCGTTTGGCATCCATGTATTGCAAGAAATTACTGTATCTGACGTGGCGCTGTTTGGAAGGCCGCTGTAGTGTCACATTAAGTCAAATGTTCGAGCGTTTAAATAATGGTCTTGCAACGCGCAGCCTTGTATCACGCACTCTTAACCCATGCTCAGAACTGCCTTTGCCCGTCATGGCGCTTCCTTCCAATGTGCTAAGCTGTGGAATGATTTGCACCCTCTAGCTCGCTGTGTGGATAACTCCGCCCGTTTTAAGAAACTGTTACCCCAATGCCTTGCTTTTTCACACTAGTACTTATGACTTTCAGCTATGCAAAATGCGAACATGATCACCTATCCAATACCGGTAGTCTATTATATTAATTATTCATATCTTTTTGCATCTTTCCCTCGAGTGAGTCTATTGTTATTAGGCAATTGTCTTTTATAGTCACCACTACAGTCGTCCCTCTCTAATCCGGCACCTTTTGCTACGGCGTTTTCTGCTGGATTAACGAGGGTGCTGAATTAAGAAATCCTGCCCTCTGACCCGGCCCTACCCAATTGCATGCATGTGTCATACGTCAAAACGCAGGGTTTTTCCGTGTCGATCCAAGTATTTGGTGCACAACTTTATATTCTCAACTGTTCTCCAGGAATATACACAGTGATAAAGTGATAAAGTAAAACAGAGAACATGTTCACATGTACTCTTGCACACACACGCACACACACACACAGACCTGAAAATTGGCAGGACACTACTCCTTGCTAAAATAAGAAAGTATGGTTGACTGCTTAGCAGTTGTCTCCTGGACAACATGGACCCTCTTGAGAAGGCCACGCAAGCAGTCGACATCATGCAGGTCGAACGACGGTTGGTGTTTCGCTAGGCTTCTGCCGCACGCAGTCCCGTAATGGGCCGTATACCAAGCTCACACTCGACGGAGTCACTCACAACACGAAAGACTTTATGGTTGATTAGAAGTAGAACGCCATGTCACGAACCGACTATTTCGTTCTAAGAAACTACAAGGGCAAAGAAAAACTCTCTGGAAACCAAAAGGCAGCGCAGCCAAACAAAGGTACAGCTAAAAACCTCATGCCGCACGCACAAGAACACAACAACCAAAAAGGCTACACGGTGCCAAGGCTGGCTCAGCGAAACCGACCGCAGCGGAACCTAAATGGTAGCCCGCTGTACAAATTCGATATTACATCAGGCATCAAGGTGCCCCCAAGGGGAGCACATGAAGACAGTAAGATGCCAGGAGATAAAGGTCAAATCACAGAGAACAGACAGCATGGCCGCAATGGCAATCAGGAAGAGAAAGCAGATCGCAACTGAACATGACATGAACGTGTAAACTGAACTCCGTGGCATTCTCGCCACGCCATTCTCCCCTTCCTGATGTGTCTACGGAGAGATACATCACCAACACTCGAAGCGGAAAAAATGAAAGAAAAAACAGAAAAGATTGCCTGAGTTGCTAGTGCTCAAGCAAACAGAAACAAAAAAAAACAAAAAATCAAAAAAAAGATGATAGGCAACGGAACAAGAAATGAAAACAACATGAAAGAACATGTGCGAAGCAAGAGAGAAGCAAGAGAGAAGCAAGAGAGTGAAAAGACATGACCATACTTCAATGGCGATGGTCCAATGCTGTTGCTACTCAGTAACTCACTGATATGCTTCCAGCGGGCAGATCTTGCTTATTGGGCGACGTAGCGTGGTGTTCTTCACCTTTACGTCCACGACTCGTACCAGCCCGTCACGTCCTGGGTGAACATCGACAACGCGTCCCAGCTGCCACTGGCCACGTGGTGTGTCTTTGGCGAGTAGGATAACGACATCACCGACTTGCACGTTGTTGTAGGGTTTCTTCCATTTGGCACGACCACTCAGCATGGGCAGCCATTCTTGCATCCATCTTGCCCAGAAATGTCTGACCAGCTCTTGGACTCGTCTCCAGCGTCTCCTCAGGCTAGCTGCTGGGTCATCACCGGGTACATCAATACTGTGGCTCGCGTCGCCTAGCAGCAAGTCACTTGGAGAGATAGGAGTACAGTCTCTGGCATCTGAAGATACCGTTGTCAAGGGCCGACTGTTGATCAGGTGTTCTGCTCCAATCGTTGCCGTCACTAACTCCTCATCTGTGATGTCACCTGACTTCAGAATGGCGTACAGTGCTCGTTTGGCAGCCTTCACCATGACCTCAAATGGTCCTCCGAAGTGCGGTGCTGCGGGTGGGTTGAAGTGCCACTGAATCCGTTGACCGTTGGTTGCCTTGATGATCTTCTTCTCGTCCAGTTCACTTCTCAACTCGCGTAGCTCGGTTACTGCACCAACAAAGTTCGTGCCATTGTCAGTGAGCACCTCGTGTGGGGCGCCACGTCGTCCGACCATTCGGAAGAAGCAGTTCAGAAAGCTTCCAGTATCAAGACCATACGCTACTTCGATGTGGATAGCGCGTGTGGCAAGACAGGTGAAGATGCACAGCCATCTCTTTGCCTGCGCTCGGCGTCCCTGCTTGGTGTACATCGGTCCTGCAAAGTCGATTCCAACCCTTTCAAACGCACGGGTGCCGGGTTCAATCCGGAGTGTTGGCAGTGGCGCCATGAGCTGCTTAGCAGGCTTGGCCTTTCGGCGTTGGCATTCAGGACATTGACGATCCACTTCCTTGACTGCTTCGCGTGCACCGACAACCCAGAACCGCTTTACTAACTCGTTCAGAACTTGATTGTTGCCGAGTGCGTGATGACCGTTGCCATGGATCCGCGTGATCACAAGCTTAGTCGTTGGATGCGTCCTGGGAAGGATGATCGGTGAGATCGTGTCAGAGGGCAAGAAGTCCGCGTACTGAAGACGACTCCTTGCACGCAGCAAACCACTGTCATCTAACTGTGGATGGAGTGCTGCAATCTTGCTCTGGGAACTCACAGGTTGTCCCTTCTTGATGGCCTTGATCTCATCTCGGAACTCAGACTCTTGCGCTGATTTCACCAGCATCAACTCAGACTCACTCAATTCGTCCACTGTCAATTCACCCAGTTCGCGGCGTTCGTGTGGCGTGCGAGCGTTGTGAAGAAATCTCATCACCCACGCTTGCACACGAATCAAGCGCTCCAAATCAGAGTATCGCTGCGGTTCCAGTCGCCAAACACTGGGCTCCGCTGCGCCTGTGCCCTCATCATCAGTACCCGTCTCAGTGCTGCTCATCAGAACGGTCTCCTTCATGGACTTTGTTTCCTTTGCTTGGGCTGTAGGTAACTGTCGTACTGGCCAGTCATCAGACGGCTTGGCCATGAAGCTAGGACCGGTCCACCACATACTGTCCGGCGTGAGCGATGTTGGGGCGCATCCTCTCGACACAATATCAGCCGGGTTCTCTGCCGTAGGGACATACCGCCATTGATCTGGGCTGCTTGCCTGGTGAATCGTGCTCACTCTGTTGGCAACGAACGTCTTGAACAAGCGACTCCGGCCACGGATCCACCAGATCACGTCCATACTGTCAGTCCAGTAGATGATGTTCTGCGGGTTGATCTGCAACACCTTGGCTACTTCGTTGGCCATTTCGACTCCCAGCACAGCAGCCATCAATTCGAGCCGTGGGATGCTTGTGGCGGTAGTTGGCGAAACTCGTGACTTAGCAGACACAAATACGGTGCTGATCTCGCCGGAGGCGTAGCGGATACGTTGGTAGATGACGGCACCATACGCTAACTCTGATGCGTCGCCAAATACGTGAAGCTCGACATCTTGTGGTGTAGCGCCTGCAATGGCCTGCAAGCAGCGTGGCACTTGAATTGAGCTCAGTGCAAGGAGATCCTGGAACCACTGTCTACAACGTGAGCTCAGTTCGACGGGAAGCACTTCGTCCCAAGTTGCACCGCTAGCCCAGATCTCTTGCATCAGTATCTTGGCACGGATGATCACTGGTGCCAGAAATCCTAGCGGGTCGAAGATCGTCGCGATCTTTCGGAGGATGTTCCTCTTCGTCATCATCATATCGTCAGGTGGTATGACAGCCTGAAAGCTGAACATGTCGCTGTCGCTCAACCAACTGATCCCTAGAGTCTTAATCTGGGATGGGCCGTCTCCGTTCAGGCTGAGTTGCGTTGCCTGATCTTCTCTGGGTATGTGACCCAACAGCTCCGGAGCATTCGACAGCCACTTCCTCACTGCCATGCCTGCTCCCTTCCATGCTGCTGTCACACTCTTGTACAGGGCCACACCCTCGGCAATCGTAGAGACTGAGTCCATACCGTCGTCCATGTAAGTTGATTCGAGCATCATCTCGGCTGCACGGGCGAATTCTGGATCTAGTGTCTTAGCGTGCTCTCGCGCGACCAGTTGCGCTAAGAACGGGGAGCAGTTCAGACCGAATACCACCCGGTTGAATTCGTACACGTCTGGAGCCGACTGCGAGTCTGTATTCCACAGGAATCTCAGATATGGCCGATCTGATTTTCTGACTTCAACCTGTAGATACATCTCCGTAACATCACAGCCAATGCAGATCGGATGCCGCCGAAACCTGAGCAGAACAGCCGATAGATCACGTTGTAACTTCGGACCGGTGTGCAGCAGGTCGTTGAGGGCGGTGCCATCATGCTTAGCTGACCCGTCGAACACAATGCGAACTTTCGTCGTACTTTTGTCCAGTCGGACAACCGGGAAGTGTGGAAGGAGCCACGATCCTGCTTCACGTGGGTTTGCATTCACCTTCACCACGTACCCTTTTCTCACGTAACTCTCAATGGTCTCTGCATAGCGCTCTGCAATTTCTGGGACCCGTTTCAGCCTCTTCTGTGTTTGCGCAAGTCTCTTCGCTGCCATGTCGTAATTGTTGGTGGGCCGTGATGCATCTGCCCGCCATGGCATCCCGACACAGTAGCGACCATTGGTGAACGTCATTCGTTTCTTTGTCGCTGTCAGGACGTCCAGGTTTTCCGGTGACATGGGGTGTTCTGGGCTGGTCATTTGCTCAATTTCCCAGAACTGTCGCAAAGTCTTATCCACACTCAGGAGGGTCTCGCTGCTGGCGATGATAGCGCTGCAGCAGTGGTTTGTGCCCCCGCCACGGCTAACCCCTGCTCCGACGCAGGTCCATCCGAGAGGTGTGAGACGCGCGATGGGCTCTCCGGCTGGTCCAGACACTTCATACAATGCACGATGAAGCTCGGCATTGTCGACGCCAATGAGCAGCTCGATCCTTTCAGGGGTGGCCGGTTCCGGAAACGGTATATCAGCCAAGTGCTCATAGCCAATCTTCTTGCTACTCCAGTCCGTTAGCTGCAGACGTCCTGTTACCTGGTTGGGAGTTGTGAGTCCGACTACGGTTGTCCGTGATTGACCGTTAATATTGGCGATATCGAACTCCACTTCCATGGATTTGAAAGTGCTCCGCTTTCCATTCAGCATATTGATAGTCATGTCATGCTGCTCACCACTCATACCTAGCGCTGTGGCAACGTCTTCGTGGATGAAGGTGTTGGTACTTCCGTCGTCCAGAAGCGCATTGACGACGAGCCGCTTACTACCGGACCTGAGAACGACAGGCACAGTGCGTAAACTGGTGTAGCTCGTCTCGGCTGTTGCATTGCTGCATTGCTGGGGGGACTCCCCTTCCGTTGGAGTCTCAAGCGCTGTTGCGACGCCACAGTGTCCTTGTTCAGCCTTGGTGTTTGCTTTGTCATAACTCCTTTCCTTGCCATCGGCTCTCGGCTTCTTCCTGATCTCAAAATCTGATCGTGCCAAGCCGTGTAGTAGACGATGATGATTCCGTTGGCAACCATCGACACCACAAGTGCGAGTTCGAGGACACTTGTCGCCTCTGTGCCCTGTTCCCAGGCAGCGATAGCACAGGCTTAATTCCTTTGCTCTTGTCCACCGTTGGCCTGTGTCGTGTCCTTTGAAGGTGGAGCATTCCCAAATGCCATGGCTCCCGCTGCATTCTGGACAAGTGGCGCGAGAGGATATGAAAGAAGTCTCCTCGTCTCGTGCCGTCTGTCCGTCTGCCAAGTGTGTATGAGCGTTGCGCTGCTGCAACGAGCGATGGCTACTTGGCCGGGATGATGCCGACTTCTGGATACCGTCTACTATCTTCGTTGCCGTAGTCTGGAATTCAGCCTCCAGTGTCACCCATTTCAACAATGATAACACATCCTCGGTTTGCTGGTGCTCGTACAACCAACGTTGGTACTGAGCCACCATCTGCTTCGTCAGCTTGCTCAGGAGACGGGAGAAGAATGTGCCGTTCTGTAGCTCCATGTGGCGACCTGCATCTTTGAGGTTCACTACGGCAATCTCGAGCAAATCTGCAAACTTCTCCAGTGCTTGCGGGTTGTAGCGCTGTATCGGCTGGAATGCTTCCAATGTTTCCAGCTGTATAGCCACCTGACGTCGTTGTCCGCCGAATTTTCTTTCAAGCC
>NC_088655.1:1189221-1231721 GCF_964019385.1 Sycon ciliatum | reverse complement strand
GAAGGCCAAGGCCGCCCCGTGGAGGAGGCCAACAAAGAGAGAACCAGGAGCTAACAAATCTGCTTCCTCTCCGCGAAATTTTTTTACACATACACACACACACACACACACCTGTCCTGCCCTGTAGAGCCACTACCACTAGGGTCACGTGGATACCGGAGGGGCAGCAGAGAGAGAGAAAGAGCACGCCACCCGATGGCTCTCCAGATGCGAGACTAGTCGGAACCCGCGAGAGCAGATTCACATATGCCGGAACTTGTCCCGTTCTCTGGCCGTTGGTCACACACACACACACACAGACACAGACACACACAGACACACACACACATACACACACACATGCACACAATGTCCAGGCGCGTGCTCGGCGATGGGCACGGGGGGCACGTGCACCCCCCAAAAAATTTCAATCTGGGTAATTGCAATTGTAATGTATGCAAATATGCTCTAAAATTCAAGACAGGTTGCAAACAAATTGCAGAAAATTGCCGGGGGGGGGGCTCCCCTCGGCTCCCGTGCACCCCCCTAGTTGGCGGGCCGAGCACGCCCCTGATGTCCACGAGCGCTAACAACCACACGAAGAAAGTGTAGGCGCTTGACCACCCACACACACACATGCTAACAAGGTGTTGGCGCAAACGTGCCCTTAAACACACACAAGCGCAAACACAATCGCGCACGCAGACGCGCACATGATCGCACACATGCACACGCGCAGGCGCACACACGCGCAAGCACACAAAGTGAGGGTGCTGGCGCACGTACACACACTTGTGCAGACACACATACACACACTTGTGCAGACACACATACACACACTTGTGCAGACACACATACACATCTGGCCCTGGTCCAGGTAAACACTGCCATTACAGTCACGTGTCCCCTTGCGGGGCAGACAACATGGAAACGACGAGCTACGGCAGAAAGTCGGAAGTCTGCCGAGAGGTCAGGGACCATGTTAAATTGGCACCACGAGAGAACCATGTCTGGCAGCTATGGATTTGGAAGCCACGAGTAGAGCGGCAGCACCGACCACATGCCCCACAGTGGGCCTTGCAACACACGCGTGCACACACACGCACACACAACGCACAATACACACACACACACACACACACACACACACACACACACACACACACACACACACATAACCATCATAGCAACCTGTTTTAAATCCAGTTCTCCATGATTACACAAGCTATGACAAAAAATATACACAATTACATATAGAACATTGTAAACACACATAGAAATTACTATCAGTTCATAAATCAATGATGAAAAAACAACATAGCATAGCAGTAGCAGCAGATATGATTATAGGCATGAAAACATCAGAAATCTATTCACAACAGTCCTCAACATTAGAGTAGTAAGCAGGCAAGCAGCAAGCAAAAACATAATATTTACAAGAAGAAAAGCAGGCAAAAAAACATATCCATGGTCAGGGTTTAGGGGTAGGGGGTATACAGGGGAACAAAACAATACAAAACTTTACATTTTCTCAAAAATTTACAACAAATTTACTGAGTTTACATGACTGTGTGGTCAAATTACAACACAACATACATTGTCACAATCACATTACACTCACACAACCAGTCTACATACTCACACACCATGCAAGCCACGCCGACGCCCCCACTCTGTGAACACAGTGACAAGTTGAGAACGTACATTCTCACTCAAGCCACAGCCACGCACCATCACTATAGGTAACTGTGTACACACCTTCACTGCTTCAATGAATCTCAATTCATCATCCTCACTACCCACAAACACATTCCCACTCAACCACAACACTTTCAGCTGTGTACATTGCTCCAACATATCACAGAGTACAGACAACGGTGCAGCACCATCACTATACATGTACTCGACATGGACATCGTGTACATTCTTACACTGACTAAGTGCACGGCACATGGACACAAAACCACTCACACCAACAGGGTTACCACTGACATACACAACCATAAGACTAGCAGACATGGCTGAAATCACTGAGGACAATGCCTGACTATCATGAATAGCATTCACGCTTAGATCTAGTACACGTACACTACTACACCTCTGTAAGCCTGCTGATAAGCTGGGAGTGACTACAACCGGAGAGGGTGACTACCTCCAAATCACTACATGTATAGCCACGCAGTAAAGAACTGAGAGCAACACATTCATGAGAAGAAAGCGAAACGACATTGAGAATGAGCTTTGATGCAAGCATCGCACGAAAGAAAGGGTGTGTCCAGTTGCAGGACACACCGTGATACTCTGCATGCTCGTGATATGCCACCACAAGATGAACAAACAACCAACGGATAGGAGAATCCACATAATTAGGGGCAGCATCAGCTAGACTTACAATGCCAGAAGGAGCAGCTTGCAGGGATTCTTGACTCAGCAGCATAGCAGCGGGATGAAGAAGACTCTCGCACGGCCGCGCCAGCTCGGCATCCACCTTGGATAGCGCTTCCAGCAGCACAGTGCCATTTGCAACACAGCCGTTCTCCATCCACACCGTCAGGAGAGTCTTTAGGAAAAGCGCGTCTGTGGGCTCTCGGCTGATGGGCATGGAACGGCGCACACGTTGCTCACCATGGCCCTTGCCACGGTCATGCCGAGGAATGAGGAGAATGTCGGCAAGGACTGTCATATCCTCAGCCTTCAGTACCTGGCAAAGTCGGTCGTGGACCTTTGCCATCTCCATCTCACACGTCAGGACACTTGAGTCGTTCCGCATGTCCTCGGCTAGCTTAGCGGCGGTGGCAGCACGTCTAGCGGCAGTAGCAGCATGTTTGATAGCCCCCGTAGTCGCGTTGGAAGCCCATTTCTGAAACCCCTTGCTGGCGTATCTGTCAGCTAGTTTGGTGGATTCGTCGGCTTCACTGCTAGGATCCAGCGGTATGGGGTCCGCGCACTGCACACGCCATAGCTCCTCCATGATGGTCAGCGACACGTCTTCCGGGCATAGAGCAATGAGAAACTTCCAGAACATTGCCATATGACCATCGTACGCGCCCAGTCGCCGTACCAGTGCAATGGCGTGATGTCTTTCTTGCACCACGCATTCTGCCTGAAACCATGCCGCCAGGAACTCCTGCAGTGACAGATGGCAGAAGCGGTATTGGCGAGCGTCCGTAGACATTGTGCCCTGGCATGTTTGCAGAAGACCCAAGCTCATTGCATCCTTGCTCAAGTGGGAGGTGATGATGTCGGACGTGTTGAACACCATCCTTTTGACCAGCAGCATGCGAAACGCAAAACGCCCCAGTTCCTGTAGCGACTGGACCACTTTGCTGAGTGCAAGTGAAATGGACTCGCAAACCGCACCACCGGCACGCTCTACGACTCGACGCAGTAACGATTCGTACAGGGATGCGCTGCACTTCCACACACCTTTGCTGGTCTTGAAAAGCTCACATGTTAGGGCTGCAAACATGGGAGTTGCCATAAGACATGACACATCCGGCTTGCTCTGCAGCTCTTCCAACAGAATTTCAGCGCGTTGTTTGCCGAGAACCTTCTCTGTGTACTCCTTCACGTTCTCCGGTGAGAAACCCAGTACTTGGATCTTCTGCTGATATTTGCCACACTGCGATAGTTGATATGCATCCTGGCATGGACGGCTTGTGACGATCACGTGTGTCTTCACCATGCCCTCACGTTTCAGCAAGTGTCTCATGAACTTACTGCAGCTGGCGAAATCACATTCATCCAAGCCATCCATGATGACACATAGACGGCTTGGAGAATCCTCGAAGTAGCTTGCTAGCTCCAGTATCTCAGTCTGCGACAGGCCCTGGGTGTCCAGTTTCACAGCCAACAGTTTAGCAAGACTAGTGGCAGCTCTCACCTCCTTTTCACGGAGCTCCAGTCCTACGACAAGATCGAATTCCTCCTGCCATAGTTCACCTCTGCTCCACAGGTATAGAACCATGAGCAGAAACACTGTGGTCTTGCCACTACCAGCAGATCCGTACGCCAGTACATTCCGTAACACCTTGCCACAGAGATTTCTCGACTCGGTCGCTGTAGCTGCTGCTGCTGGTGCAGATTTTCCTGCTGCATGAGAAACGGCGTCAACAGTCGAACCTGCGGCACGAAACAGGTTCTTCAATTCAATTCGATCGGCTTTGCTAAATTGCACTGCGTGTTCACGTCTCTCGGCATACGTCGAGAACGCTTCATCAAAGTCTCTTTTCAATTCCTTTTCAGACACAAAGGCCAAATTCACGAATATCTGTTCGAGCGGAATGTGATCATCAGAAGCGAGGCCGCCGCTCAGCTGAACTCCCGACTCTTCGGCCTGTTCCAACAACTTCTTTTTGGCTTTCACCAGTGAAGGCAGCAGAGCCCTGGGCTTTGCGCCAGGCCCCTCAGCCATAAGCTTCGACAGCACAACACTGTCAACAGGTAGATATAATGATGTGTGAAAAGCGAAAACCTAGTTTGTCAGTTCAGTGCAGTTTCTCCGTAGACCTACTGTTCAGAGTTCAGTTTCTCAGTTCAGTGTTACATGATGCGTGCTACACTCACTCTGACTCTAGACTAGTGCTCTGTCATACACTGATACAGCTATGCATGCAACCCTCTGACTACCCCGCGATAGCGGCAAGGGATATCGCTATCTGGATGAAGAGCGCAGCGGTAGATCTACTGCCGTGCTGGCGTGATATGGCGCCGAGTATGAGTGACTGGAACGTGTTTCCCGTGTGCACCCAAGCCAAATAAAGAGATCATGACAGACACACACCTGCATTGTGTTTTGTGATTTTTTCTGGTACTGTTTTTGTAGTACATGTAGTCCATACGTCGTAGTGTTTTTTTTGCTCGTAGTGCCATTGACATTGTCGACTGGGCATCGGGCATTCTGGCTGTTCTGTTCCTACGGATTTTTTCCACGTCTTCATCGGAAACCTCGGCAAATTGCGCGGGTCCTGCAATTTGCTGAGCATTGCGCGCTTTGGTTGAGGCTCATCCGGCTCGTCCAAGATCTCCTTCGCGAGCGACTCCGCAATAAAAGTTTCAGTCTCTTCCTCAACTTTTCGGAGGAGCTCATTCACATCGCCGTATATCGTTCAACAAAGGGGCTTCTTTTCTCCCAGTTCCAGATGAAATGTTGGAGCGCCATGATGACAGTTGTGGTTGCAAACAGTCGCTCTTCTGCTTTAGACTTTTGTAGTTATTTTTTTAGTAACCAATGAAAGACCATGAAGTAGACAGTCAGTCCAGTGGCTACTGCCCGTCGTCAAGTGACGACGAGCAGTGGAATCCGTTCCTGCCCGTCGTCACTTGACGACGGGCAGTGGATCCAGTTCCATCCCCTTTAGCAGGCAGGCCCGCGCTTTCCAGCCCGCGCTGTTTGATCTGTCATTGGTCAACTCCAAGGCGACAATCACGTGACATACGGGAAGAGTGCATAACCTATCAGTAAATATAATGTGTTGTACTGCGACTGTGCGGTGAAGTCACACAGGCACACGCGGCACAGTCACATTCATTGTGTGGAACAGCTGGCAAAAAGGCACATGGACCATGTTTATGTATTTGTGCGGTAGATCTACAGATAGTGCAGTCACACATCATGTGCCTGTGGCCAGGGCCACTTTGCCAAGCCCGAGTGTTGCTTGCTTGAAGCCTAGTGCCAGTAGTGGCCACTGTGTATATACCAATCTATAGTATGTGGTGAATACGACATTGCAGCTCTCCTCTCTTTGCCAACACTTTGACAAGGCTCTTGATCTTGCTTGTAGTAGTCTACATGACAATCACGCGTACTCAATCTGCGGTGACAATCACGCGTATGTACATGTAGTTACGCTATTCCAGGACCGACAGCAGCAGCAGTTACGTGATATCATAGGATACAGCGTAGGCCTCGACCAAATATGCTAAAAAAGAGCATAATTATTATGCTCATCGCATATCAGGGAAAACGTCCATATTATGCCAAGGGCTTAGCAAGATATGCAAAAAGATATGCCAAAGTATGACAAAATATGCTCGACATAAGCAGAAGGTGTAGATCATTTCAGTAAAATTACAACCTTGGAATATTCATTGGCTTCACTGCTATCATGCTTATGGTGCAAATCAAAACACATGCGGAATAGCATGGCTGGGGTGTGTCTCCAGCAACCGTAGCGATAGTGTTCATCCATGGGGAAATGTAGCAAACGCCTCAACCATTCCAAATTCATCCATAAAGGCATTTCTGAACGCATTTTGGTCATAATATGAATGTTTTGTCCTCATTTTCTTCAGAATATTTGAATTATATGCTGGCTTCATTCCAATATTCCCTTTGTCGCTCAATATGAACTGTCTCACAAAATATGCGGAATTATCGCCTTCTTAGTATTTGACCCCACTAATTTCCCTGATACCTAAGCGGTCAAATATATCGCGTATTTGACTGCTTAGTCAAATACACAATATATTTGACTACTTATATTAGACTCCTTAGAATTTCTTGGACTTAGAAATTTTCTCTCCAACTTAGAAAAAGAAATTTTTGAAGAAAGCAGAAATACACAAGATGGGATTCGAACTCACAACCATGTGAATCTCAGTCACTCTTCCTTACCACCCAGCCACTGTGCTACCGATGCTGAACCTAGTTTAAACAATGACCTTGATCCTGCAATGCCATACAGTGTGGTATAGGCTATAGTATAATACTAGAATTACAAGGATATGTCGTATATGAAGAGAAACTATTGCGTGGAGAACACAATAAATAGATTATAGACCTCATAGTTGGTCTATACTGGATATATAGACCTCGTAAAAGACCTCGGGGGACCTCGGTCTTTTACTCGGTCTATATATCCTGTATAGACCTCCTAACCGGTCTATAATCTATACATATGCGCGAGCATATTTGGGTCGAGGCCTAATACAGCATGAGCAGAGATAACGGAAAAGAGCAACGAGAACAACGATGACAAGGAGGACGACTGATAATGGTTAGAACACTGTCTGTCAGGCGAACATTCACTGACCAGGTCACCATGATAGGCAGGCACTGCAGTGCAGGCAGTGACAAACCCAATGAACCTCTCAAACCGGATGTCTGCAAACCCGGCTGTGTCATGTATATGTCAGGCAACAACGACTTACGTTGTGAATGGCCAACGATCCTCAGCGCTAGTTCAGCACCTACATGACCGACACTGACTCACCCTGCTATCTGATGTTCACGAGGTACCAGCTGCAGTCTGATATCCCAGCCAATTCTCGCAACAACGTCCGCCGGTCGTTCCCTGAAGGAGTGCTGGACACCTGGAACCAGTTGCCTCGCCAACACCTCCTGGATCAGCCCGACCAGAAGAGGTTGCAGTCCTTCAAGTGCAGCGTCCACCGATTCCTGCGCTCGAGCCACTGGGACTGGGCGACCGACCGGCTGTAGGGACTCGGCGTGGTGGTTTTCTGGACGTTACTGTGAGAGAGTGAGTCTGTGCACAAATATTATGTATGATTACGCGTCTGCGTGAATGTGCACGTGTGTGTCTGTGTGTACGTGTGTGTGTGTGTGTGTGTGTGTGTGGTGTGTGTGTGGTGTGGTGTGTGTAGGTGTGTGCGTGTGTGTGTGTGTGTGTGTGTGTGTGGTGTGTGTATGTGTGTGCGTGTGTGCGTGCGTGCGAGCACGTGTGTGTGTGTGTGTGCGCGCGCGTGTGTGTGTGGGGGTGGGTGCACATGGTTGGTATGTGGTGTTTATGTGAGCGTATGATAATAATCTCTTCAATAAAATTAATATCTTTATTTCAAGATTACCCAAGGCCGGTGAACGCCCTATCAGGTTGATCTCCTATTTGAACATGCGCATATGTGTGTGTATGATGTGCCCTAGCTCACTTTTAATTATTATATTATTATTATGTTATACACGTAGATCATGTCCATGATGCCTTTCCTCTGCGCAGGTCCACCGCACTATTGTTTTTAAGATTAACATCATTATTACTTCTGCATATGCATTACATACTATGATCATGCTGGCTTCATCCCTTATCTCCTAAGCTACCCCCCCCCCCCCCCCCCCCCGGTGCGTCTGCCCAGTGTTGACTCCGAGACCCACGGTCGGACGAGCTGCCCAGGCCTCACCACCACTGCCGTTTCCGTGCTTCCTTCTCGATACATACGTATGTACACTGTATATCATGTGCACATTCACATGTCTGAAGGTTTGTGGTTTTTCAATAAAAAAAAGAAAAAAAAGAAAAAAAGAAAAAAGGTGTTTGTCGCGCTGGAAACGGAGCGTCTCTGGAAGTTTGATTCCCTTGTGATGTTTGTGACTGGAGAGCACTATAAGTGGTGCTCTTCAGGCACAATCTTCCTCAACCTACTCAAGCTCAAGCGATGTTAGGTGCATTCCCCGAAACACTTTGTATTGAGCAGGGAGTGGTGCTTTCTTGCAGGTTTGCCGAGTGGCCGTTGGATGGACTTCTCGTGTGCTCCGGATGGCAGTCGTGAGTCAGTCAAGTGAGAATTCAAGTCGGCAGGAGCTCCCATGTAGGGAGCAGCACACAATAATACAAGATAAATACTCAAAATGTAGTGAAGTGAAGACAATGGCAACTTTAGTAGAAGGCAATGAGAGGTGAGATGGAAACATAACTGCACTACTACAAACCCGTATCACGTGACAAAATTCAATTTTCACCTCAGACTCTGCTGGAGGGCGAGTAGTCTACATACTAGTAGTAAGTACTCGTCGTATGAACACCACCACTCGAAACGATCAAGACGAACATGCAGTCCTAAAGCGCGCGGTGGTGATCACAAGCAACGAGCAAGGGCAAGAGAGTGTAAGACACAAACTGTGAACTATACATCCAAAGATGACGTAGACTTCATCTCCACATCAAAGTCATTCCTTACCAGCGCCCTACCCGTCATCGCAGGCGTCTTCTCCGAAAGGGGTCTTACCGTCAATACCAGTAAGACTGAATGGATCCGTATTTACCTGGAACCCACTATGGGAGATGCCATCTCTACAACATCTAGATATGTCGGCACAGCTCGTGGTAAAGAAGCTTGGCGACAGGTGAAGACAATTGGCTCACTGTACGGCTCCGGGGAGGACGTAACGCGCCGTATTGGCTTGGCTGCAAGAGCATTTGGAGACACTCTGAAGTTATGGTTCAAACGCAACCTGCTTTCTACACCCATTAAAATTCGTTTCTACATGTACAACACTTTCGTTCTACCAATCTTGACCTACAACCTTGCTTGCCATGGCCTGTCCCGTGCACAAGAAAAGCGCCTAAATGTGTTTCATAGGAAACAGCTGCGGTGTACCCTTGGAATTACCTACCCAGATGTCATCTCAAAAGCAGATTTATATGCTGTTACTGGCAAGTGCTCTGTATCTGAAATGGCCAAGCGGGACAGGTGGAAGCTATTAGGACATATATTACGCCAGCCAAGTGACATCCCTGCAAATGTTGCTCTCAATGCTTTCTGTACATATGCTACCAGTCAGCCCTTTCGAATAGGGGCACCCTGCTCCTGCCTCACCACAAGTCTCCAGCGAGTCGTCCGCCTCACACCTACATGTACATGTATCTGCATTTTTAAGCCAAGCTGCCTTCGTGATCTCGGCACCTATGCCCGCGACAGAAAACAATGGAGTAACATCTGCTCAGCCATTTAGTCTAGTACTGCTCTTCTTAAATTTGACCTTTATTACAAGACTATTCTATTCTTTTTCATTTCGTTCTCCCTCTTTCACACACACATGCTAACAGTTAATTCTGCCGTCGTGAGTCCCATTCGGGACGGATACGAGAATAATAGCAATAATAATAATAATTATTTTAATATGGCAATAAGTAGGACGAGCTGAAGCGACATGTGGACTACTTTATTAACAATGTAAGCGATGGAGACGATGCAAGAAACAACCTAAAGGGTAAGGAAAAATACATGTAAGAAGAAAAAGGCAATGGAAAAAAAAGATGATTCGAACAAGTTTTCGTACAACACTCTTCAGGAATCACCGTTGTACTAAAGAACAAAATGAAAACAAAGGAAATAATATAGCAATCAAGGTAGGGTGACACGATACAATGACAGCACTGGAATATCGAGGTGCGATTTATCACAAAAGTGTGCAGAAAACAAGGGTATACAAGTAAGAACTAAGCGTGACAAGTGTGTATCAGCAACAAAAACAAAAAAGTGAGAACGAATGAGAATAATAACAATAATAAACAAGAAGGTGGCAAAACACATTTTAGGCACAAGTGGCAACAACGTTGCCACACTACACAACAGAACATTATTTGAACAATTTTAGGGTAATAACACTATCTTTCTGGACACACAAATTCGGCTTATGAATGCGCTGACAAACAGCTTCCAAAACTTGTAACTGCAAAAGATAACCATGACGAGCACGGCACAAAACAGAAAAACAGGAATCAGAATAAGTACGACAACAGTCAGTACTAGAAACCAAATGATTGTATACTGAAGACTTGTTATTACGAGACGGACGCACACAATCTCGACTCACGCGCACACCCTCACACTCACTCTCACCCTCACTCAGCTCACCTTCTCCCTCACTGTCCGAATCAGAACCTGCTCCGTCATCCACCGCGGTTTGACTCTCCTCCTCACTTGCATCGTCCTGCGTCTCACCTTCACCACCCACGCCAACCGTGAATGCCGTTGCCTTCACGTCAGTCGTCGTCCTTTCCGATTGTTTCCTTTGTATTTTGAGCTGTGAATTGTTTCTCGATGTGCTCAACAGCCTGCATCCTTCCCTCCGCTTTACTTGTGAGCACGAGCAGTCTAGTAAGTTGTCATTTCTAGACGTGCTTGTAGAGAAGACTGGCTGTGAAATGTTGACTTCTGTGTATCGTAAGCCTGCGTTCACCGGTCAGTACATTGCCTTCGATTCATATTGTTCGTCTCAATACAAGGTCAACTTAGTTCGTAACCTCGTGGACCGTGCGAAACGTACTTGTGCGCCCAGTAAGCTGCAGGCCCAGCTCGATTTTCTTCGATCTGTTTTCTTGAAGAATGGCTATCCGGAATTCTTGTTGCGTAAGTTTCTGTCCATGGAGCAGAAACCGAAATCGGTGCTGATTGGTCCACCTCGCTGTCCCGTCTATCTATGTTTGCCATGGAAGGGGCAGGAATCGATCAAAGTGTGTGAAGAAGTCAAGTCTATCGTCCGGCGTACTTATTATGCAGTACATTTTGTGCCAGTCTTCACAACAATGCGTGCGTTCACGGTGCGGAAGGACATCCTACCAACCCTCCACCTCAGTCATATTATCTACAACTTCGAATGCCGACATTGTGCTAGTCGGTATGTTGGTAGGACTGTTCAGCACCTGAACGCACGTATCAAACAACACACTCCACTTCACATCCTTCCACCCAGTGCGCAATCTGAGAGGCCCAAACGCGGGAGGCCTAGGAAAAACCCATCACCTACACGGCAGGATAGCTCCCTGCCGCTGTCTGCCGCTCCCCCTCTGACATCTGTGTTGGACGGGCTTGAGCTTGGCAGCTCTTTGGAGGTGCGTGTGGAACCGCCATTGGTGCAGCCCTCGGGTGTGCCTAAGTCTGTGCCTCTGGGTGCTTTGCATGGGGCTGTGCCTCGAGTGGTGACAGCACTTCTGCCTCCCCCTGACCCTCCTCCTTCGAGGTCTGTGTTGGTGGGGAGCACCCGCGGCGGTCGATTTGTCCCACCGGAACCAGAGCTGGATTCAACAGAAAGACCAACAACCATGGCTGCAACAACAACACCAGCTTCACATCCAACAACAACACCAGGTTCACATCCAACAACAACAACAACAACAACAACAACAACTAATCCACAAAACAAAGCAGCAAATGACAGACCACGGAGATCTACAGCAGATTACAACCGGACCTATGAATTCACGGTAAATATACAAAGGAAACGATCGGAAAGGACGACGACTGACGTGAAGGCAACGGCATTCACGGTTGGCGTGGGTGGTGAAGGTGAGACGCAGGACGATGCAAGTGAGGGGGAGAGTCAAACCGCGGTGGATGACGGAGCAGGTTCTGATTCGGACAGTGAGGGAGAAGGTGAGCTGAGTGAGGGTGAGAGTGAGTGTGAGGGTGTGCGCGTGAGTCGAAATTGTGTGCGTCCGTCTCGTAATAACAAGTCTTCAGTATACAATCATTTGGTTTCTAGTACTGACTGTTGTCGTACTTATTCTGATTCCTGTTTTTCTGTTTTGTGCCGTGCTCGTCATGGTTATCTTTTGCAGTTACAAGTTTTGGAAGCTGTTTGTCAGCGCATTCATAAGCCGAATTTGTGTGTCCAGAAAGATAGTGTTATTACCCTAAAATTGTTCGAATAATGTTCTGATAAATCGCACCTCGATATTCCAGTGCTGTCATTGTATCGTGTCACCCTACCTTGATTGCTATATTATTTCCTTTGTTTTCATTTTGTTCTTTAGTACAACGGTGATTCCTGAAGAGTGTTGTACGAAAACTTGTTCGAATCATCTTTTTTTTCCATTGCCTTTTTCTTCTTACATGTATTTTTCCTTACCCTTTAGGTTGTTTCTTGCATCGTCTCCATCGCTTACATTGTTAATAAAGTAGTCCACATGTCGCTTCAGCTCGTCCTACTTATTGCCATATTAAAATTATTGTCTCCTCGTCGAATTTTTAAATAATAATAATAATAATTGAATTGTTTGCAGGCAACCTGCCTACACTCAAGAGAGCACTGCATTTCACACAAATCCATTGGTATCGTTACAACGTTTCGGTCTTGCAGTGCTCTCTTGAGTGTAGGCAGGTTGCCTGCAAACAATTCAAGTATAATGAAGCTGCGTGAAGCGTCCTTCAAAATTTTGAAATAATAATAATAATAATTATCGTCACTAGTTTGGGAGAAAGAGACAAACGGGTCTGAAGAAAAAATTGACTGTCGCCACCAGGACTCGAACCAGGGACCCTCGCTTGTAGCTAGCGATGCTCTAACCACTGAGCTATGGTGTAGTCGTCATCCCAGCAGAGATTGTTCAACATTTTCTTCAGACTTCGCAACTCACACTTCCCGTGAATCCACACAGGCAGGTGGGCCGCAGCCCTCACTGTACCCACACACTTCACGTACACTCTAGCAAGCGGGGAGCCCCAAGTCATAACATCTTCACTAGTTTGAGGAAAAGAGACAAACGGGAAAAGTCTGAAGAAAAAATTGACTGTCGCCACCAGGACTCGAATCAGGGACCCTCGCTTGTAGCTAGCGATGCTCTCTTTCTTCAGACTTCGTAACTCACACTTCCTGTGAATTCACACAGGCAGGTGGGACGCAGCCCTCACTGTACCTTCACACTTCACGTACACTCTAGCACGCGGGGAGCCCCAAGTCATAACATCTTCACTAGTTTGAGGGAAAGAGACAAACGGGAAAAGTCTGAAGAAAAAATTGACTGTCACCACCAGGACTCGAACCAGGGACCCTTGCTTGTAGCTAGCGATGCTCTAACCACTGAGCTATGGTGTAGTCGTCATCCCAGCAGAGACTGTTCAACATTTTCTTCAGACTTCGTAACTCACACTTCCTGTGAATCCACATAGGCAGGTGGGACGCAGCCCTCACTGTACCCACACACTTCACGTACACTCTAGCACTAATAATAATAATACTTAAATAATATGAAGTTGGTTGCTCCAACGAGGAGCACACGCTTCTTGCCGAACTTGACACTTGACTGACTCACGACTGCCATCCGGAGCACACCAGGAGCACGTCGCACCTTCCGCTCGGCAAACCTGAAAGAAAGCACCACTCCCTGCTCAATACACAGTGTTTCGGGGAATTCACCCCTCATCAGTTGAGCTTGAGTAGGCTGAGGAAGATTGTGCCTGAAAAGCACCACTTATATACTGCTCTCCAGGCAAAACCATCACCAGGGATACAAACTTACAGAGACGCTTTGTTTGTGTATTGAGCAGGGAGTGGTGCTTTCTTTCAGGTTTGCCGAGCGGAAGGTGCGACGTGCTCCTGGTGTGCTCCGGATGGCAGTCGTGAGTCAGTCAAGTGTCAAGTTCGGCAAGAAGCGTGTGCTCCTCGTTGGAGCAACCAACTTCATGACATTACCGCCGAAGTCGCAACTTCTAAGTTCGTATTGTTGTCTCTCACGCGGACGTGCGACTAGTTGTTGGAGGTGACAGCGTTGTGAATAGCTATACTGGCTCTCAACGTCTGTTTAGCACAACTCCATGAGCGACTCTGACTCACGCTGCTACCTGGGGCTTCACGAGGTGTTTGTCGCGCTGGAAACAAAGCGTCTCTGTAAGTTTGTATCCCTGGTGATGGTTTGGCCTGGAGAGCAGTATATAAGTGGTGCTTTTCAGGCACAATCTTCCTCAGCCTACCCAAGCTCAACTGATGAGGGGTGAATTCCCCGAAACACTGTGTATTGAGCAGGGAGTGGTGCTTTCTTTCAGGTTTTCCGAGCGGAAGGTGCGACGTGCTCCTGGTGTGCTCCGGATGGCAGTCGTGAGTCAGTCAAGTGTCAAGTTCGGCAAGAAGCGTGTGCTCCTCGTTGGAGCAACCAACTTCATGACATTACCGCCGAAGTCGCAACTTCTAAGTTCGTACTTAAATAATAATCTATCCAAATTCACAAACAATTTCAGAATAGACTTTTTAAAAGAAGAAGGTGCGTATCTACCACCATGTGAAGTTCAGAATGAAGAATTCATTTCTGTTCCTCTCACACGTCTGGCTTAGTACTAGTAACGATACAAACTGTCTCCCTTCCATGCAAACACCACTTTAATAGTAGTAATAACGATACAAACTGTCTCCCTTCCATGCAAACACCACTCAGTACTAATAACGATACAAACTGTCTCTCTTCCATGCAAACACCACTCAGTACTAATAACGATACAAACTGTCTCTCTTCCATGCAAACACCACTCAGTACTAATAACGATACAAACTGTCTCCCTTCCATGCAAACACCACTCAGTACTAATAACGATACAAACTGTCTCTCTTTCAGTTCCATGCATACACAACAACAGACTACGTGCGTGAGACAAGCCTGAAACCCAATCATAGAAGTAACTAGAACTCTGCAACGGCACGCCGTTTTCATTACATAGTGTGGACAGGCCCTTACATGTACATGTACATGTAAACTCAGCCTCTTTAACGGGAAAAATATACACAATGAATATTTTTTCCCAAGTGTTCCAAAAACTTCAACTCAAAGTTCTAGAAAGAAAAAATACACGCAAAAAAAACAAACAGCATAATAATGTATATACCTACTTAGGTAAACAGCAGCAAGTTCAACTTCAAGTCAATATTCCAGTCACTGTTACCGCTCGTGCACGCTAACTATTACGAAGACAGCCTTCTGGACATGGGAAAGAGAAGAAATGGTGGAGACCAGTGTCAACAGGTAGATACTGGTTGTTCTGTCAGGTTTGTTAGATCTTTGCACGCCGGTGACATGCTCTACGGGTGTCATGACTTGGACACGCTGGAAACGATGCGTCTCTGTAAGTTTGTAAACTTGGTGATGGTTTGGCCTGGAGAGCACTATTTATGTGGTTCTGTTCAGTTACAATCTTCACACACTCACTGCTGTCCCACTCTGCATATACTCACTATAATGTATGCTGGACGACACTTGCAATAGTAGACTTAAAATAATTTAAGACAATAGATTGCCAAGTTTCAAGATCAACATAGTCATTCGGTAGAAGACAGTACCTGCCGGATTCCGTCCTGTAATGTACCGTCACGTGACACCACTGCAGACTCTATCTGGATGCAATGTAGTGTACAGCTGTATCATACAACCTATCATAATCATGGAGTATGCATCACTCATCTCTGAATGAACACGTGACCAACTACGTGAGCACACACGCACACACACACACACACACACACACACACACACACACCTTTGACCTTTGACCTTTGACGCCCATCGCCGGAGGCGATGATAGCAATGCTACGGCAGAAGCCATAGCAACTTGTGCTGGGATTACACCATTCAACAGCTTGCAAGGCTGAAGAATTGACCGTCACTATTCAGCCTGGTCTACACCATACAGCTATTTGGAGTGACATTTTCTGGCCAGTGAATCCCTATTTTTCGTCTTTTTCATTTTTTTTTCCCCCGCACACACATCACACCACATACTCCGGCATGCACTGGCTGTTGGTAACCACCCAGGAGAATGAAAGAAAAGTCAGGAAGAGTCTGAGAAAGAGAAGAAAGACGTGTGTAACCATAATCGTCGGGAATCGAACCCGCAATCTATCGATTGGAAATCGCTGCACATACCACTGCACCATATGGGACACACACACACACACACACACACACACACATACACACACATACCCACACACACACACACACACACACACATATACACACACATACCCACACACACACACACACACACACACACACACACACACACACACACATACACACACACACATACACACACACACAGCTGAAAGAGAATGAATGAAAAGGACTTTCTTATGACTACAATTTCACGCTCATCAGCGACACCATGGAGGTAAAACAATCTAGCAACTTTGTCACTACAACCTCTTTCTATCTTGTGTTCACTTTAGTATTTGTATGAGATTTCTACGTGTGTATTGTGTTCCATGATGAATCTACTTGTATTTAATACAGTGTTGTTGTTGTAGAAAACAATAACAACACACTGTATTTAATACAAGTAGTTTCATCATGGAACACAATAGTGTGATATGCTGGAGTATTGAAAACACAGGAGAAAATACGAACATAGAAGTTGCGACTTCGGCGGTAATAGTCATGAAGTTGATTGTTCCAACTAGGAACACACGCTTCTTGCCGAACTTGACACTTGACTGACTCACGACTGCCATCCAGAGCACACGAGGAGCACGTCGCACCTTCCGCTCGGCAAACCTGCAAGAAAGCACCACTCCCTGCTCAATACACAGTGTTTCGGGGAATTCACCCCTCATCAGTTGAGCTTGAGTAGGCTGAGGAAGATTTTGCCTGAAAAGCACCACTTATATACTGCTCTCCAGGCCAAACCATCACCAGGGATACAAACTTTCTGAGACACTTTGTTTCCAGCGCGACAAACACCTCGTGAAGCTCCAGGTAGCAGCGTGAATCAGAGTCGCTCATGGAGTTGTGCTAAACAGACGTTGAGAGCCAGTATAGCTATTCGCAACGAAACACTGTGTATTGAGCAGGGAGTGGTGCTTTTTTGCAGGTTTGCCGAGTGGAAGGTGCGACGTGCTCCTCGTGTGCTCTGGATGGCAGTCGTGAGTCAGTCAAGTGTCAAGTTCGGCAAGAAGCGTGTGTTCCTAGTTGGAACAATCAACTACATTGTATTATTGATGATGATTGAGACCTTGGCAGACCTGTCATGTCCATGTCAATCTATCCACTTCTCCCCGGCTTAGCTTGTCTGACCCTCTGTCCGTTATGTATGGAGTACCGCAATGTTCAATACATGCTGCCCTACATTTCTCACACTCTACATATCTGATATACACATGACGTGATATGATATGAATAAACTACTACCTACCTTCTCTTGTACCAAACGTAGGCATCTTGTTTGCACATGACAGTTGACACTGCTGCTCTGGTATTCTCTGACATCTCGCTGGATCATCTTGTCACGCGTAGTGTTGCAGGCTGGCATCGACACCACTGTTCTAGCTATATACGTGTACTTGCATACAAACCATAATGTCTAGTGATAACAACACTACATTCATTCATTCCCAGAGAACGGTGTGCTGTATTGCAGTCATTTCTCACCACTAAAATGAAGTCTCTCCTGAGGATCCAACTACCGGCCTTTGTCCTTGCTCTCCATTATATCCAAGGTCATGGAGTGTATTATAAACCAACAAGTCACCAACTAGTACATTGGGTACTGCACTTGCCTGCGACCCGAGAGGTCGCGGGTTCGAGCCTCGCAGTCGCACATCTGACTGCAAAATCCCCACGACGCAGCTCACCAGAACAAGGTGTGGGTCCTCTGCACTCAGTAGAGTCAAGTCGAGCGAGCTGCAACTCCTGGTGCCGAAAGGCGGGCTAACGCCCCTACATGGCTACTTCCCCTTGTCTAACCCCCAAGACGAAATGATAGTAGCCGACTGGCCGAAATGAAAAAATAAATTAAAAAAATAAACCAACAAGTCACCAATTTCCTGGAGCGCAACGACCTGCTGCCTGACAGCCAGTTTGGTTTTAGACGTGGCCGTGGCACAGCTGACCTCCTCACAGCACTCCAGAGCGAATGCGTGCGGGTTGAAGCTGAGGGGGGCTGTGTCCAAGTAGTAGCAATTGATATTGCCGGTGCGTTTTACCACGTCTTTCATGTCGGCCTCCTCAACAAAGCTGAGCGAGTAGGCATCGGTGGACCTCTTCTCTCTTGGTTACGCGACTACCTGAGTAACCGCTGCCTAAAGGTGGTAACTGGAGGCCAAGCTTTCAAGAAGTACCCCATCACTGCCGGAGTGCCCCAAGGCAGCGTCCTGGGCCCCACACTCTTCATATCATTGTTTGCTGCCGATATCGACCAATGCCTCTCGCATGGAGTAAAGCTCAGCTCTTTCGCCGATGACACTACCGTGTACAGTCTGATCAGACCAAACGACAACCTCCAGGAGAAGGCAGCATCTTTACAGACAACCCTCAGCAATCTTGCCGCATGGGGCCAGCAATGGTGGATCCAGTTCGAGCCCACCAAGAGCCAGCGTCTGATTTTATGCAATGCTAGAAAGCGCCCTGACTTTCAACCAACCACCATTGCCGGCGCGATTATTCCGGATTAGGACCACCTAAAGCTGCTTCGAGTCACATTCGACTCTAAGCTTGGGTTCCAGCGCCACATTCATGCTGTCGCTGTCAAGGCCAGCCAGCGGCTGGGATTCTTGCGCCGTGCTGCTTGGCTTCTGGGTCATGAGGGCCGCCTCGCCGTGTACAAGGGGTTCATTCGGCCCATCCTGGAGTACGCTCCCCTCGCCACCATGCGTGCAGCCCAATCCCACCTAGCACGCTATGACAGGGTGCAGGAGAAGGCAATGCGAAACATCGGACCTGGCACGATCCTTCAGAGCCTGCAGCTCAGGAGGGCAGTCTCAGGGTTTGCATTATGTGTACAAGTTGCACTACATTACGGGTCCACCCCAGCTGACAGCCCTCCTCCCACCACAGTCGGTGCCTGCACCTACTCCTAGAACCCGCCGACAACTAGCTTCTCGCCACCCTTTCCAGTTTCAATGGCCACTTGTTCGGACAGTACCGAACTACCTACTGAGGTCATTCCCCTACACCCTCATTGTGGCATGGAACGACATTCCTGAGCAAGCCATCCCGGAACCTCCTGCATCGAAGTGAATGCAGGCCTTCAAGTCTCGCATTTGTCAGTACCTGATGCGCCAGGATTGGTTGTGGGCGACAGCATTCCGTGGCTAAATTTGACGATGTTCCATTCTCCAGTCCCACAACGATCACCTTTTCTTCACCTCAGTGCAGAATTTTTTTGCGTTAATGTTTCTTTCTTATCTTCTTTCCTTTGCTGCTTTTCGTGGCCCCTTTCTCGCTGATCCAGTGCCTGCACACTACTCTGCCTGGCAGCAGCTCCGATCTAACTTCTCCGTATTGCACCCCCCCCCCTTCTGAAAGAAATGCAGCTGTTAGTCCATTGCCATAGTTCCCTGAACTCATCTGGCACTCATTCCCTCACCCTCCCTCACTTCCCCGCCCCCCCCCCCCCCCCCATCTCATCCTCTCTCTCTCTCTCTCCATCATTAATTGTCTGGCTCCCAGGTTCTCACTCTTCACACACAGTCTTTCTCCTCTCCCTTTCCCCCAAGGTGCGTGCTGTGCGCCTTGATCCCGAGACCATTCGTCGGGGAAGCACACTTCACCTCACTTGCAAATCTCAATAGCACCTACACACTTCCCCAGCACCTACACGCCCTTTGTAGTTCCCTATGGTCTCTTGATGTTGTTGTTGTTGTTGTTGTTGTTGTTGTTGTTGTTGTTGTTGTTGTTGTTGTTGCTGTTGCTGTTGCTGTTGCTGTTGCTGTTGCTGTTGCTGTTGCTGTTGCTGTTGCTGTTGCTGTTGCTGTTGTTGTTGCTGTTGCTGTTGTTGTTGTTGTTGTTGTTGTTGTTGTTGTTGTTGTTGTTGTTGTTGCTGTTGTTGTTGTTGTTGTTGTTGTTGTTGCTGTTCCATTCTATGTGGGCATTTGCACTTTCATAAAATAAAATAGAAATAAATAAATAAAAAGGCGGGGTTCGAATCCGCCTCCCCGCTGCCACCACTGAGGCGGTACTATTTTCCTGGATAACTATGAGCTTCCCCAACAACCAGAAGCGCACTCAATACAAGCTCAGCAATACAGCTGCTATGCGCTGTGTATTATCACTCCATTGTGGTGAGTTCCCCTTGGGAACGGATACGAGAATGATAATAATACAGTCATACACAAATAGGAGATACCCAAGACAAGCGTTAGCCTTTGGGTAATCCTGAAATAAAGATTATTATTAACCTGTCCCTTCACATCCATCAACCTGTCCCTTCACACTTTTTAACCATCTACCCCCCGACCTGCGTGAAACAACTAGCAAGCATGCGTTGAAATCAATGGCGTCTAGCCTCATTCTATCATCCATATGCTCCTGTAGTAGCTCACACTGTACCCCATCGTAACCCCATCCCCCTGCAATGTGTTGGTTTCCTTACTTGATAGACTGATTTTATATGATTCTGGACTTATTTGAATAATATTATCTTCCTTATTGGCCATGGGCCATCGTGGAAATAAAGAATAATAATAATAATAATGAACAAGCAAACCCAGCGCTAATCAAGGACAAGATGGTGATGATCAGATCAGACAGTATAACTACAGTCTACCAGCTAAACAACCTGGGGGAACGATAGGAAGCTATGATGACCGTAACTCGTCCAATCAATGTCATAACGTCGCGGCTCAAGACAATCCTCCTGGCGAAGCACATTCCAGCAGCAACTGGTCACTGAACCGCGGTATCTTCCAGACAATACACAGGGAACTGTGACCAGACGATGTGGATCGCTTTGCCAACTGTCAGAACACACGGTTACCTCCATACGACTCACGGTGGTTGGAAGAGGAGACGGAAAGCAGTAGATGCACTCCACGGGAACGTACAGCAATGTCAATCCTCCGTTTCCACCCGAAACAGGGTGTAACGGAAACAGTTATTGCCCCCGTTTGGCCAACACAGCCCTGGCACCAGGAATTGGTAGGCAGGGCAATGGAACCACCACTGATAATCCCGAATCTTCCCAAATCTGTTCGAGCCCCGGCTCTAGCGTCATTCCGCCAGCCAGAGCTTCTCCACAACAAGAAGTGGGCTATGACATTATGCAAGGTCTGTAGCGACAACAGGCAGCGGAGAGTATTCCAAACGATGCCTTAACCCTTTCACCGCGAAGGACGTATATTTTACGTATAATATGTGCACCTGTCACACTTGGCTCGGTATCGCAGAATTGCAGTTGACCTGATCAGTTTCAGTGGTGATAACGACAGCCTGAGCTTGGACGTCGTAAGCAGCTTCCTCGAATTCGTAACCAGATCATCGTCTCGACCAGAACCAACACTTCGACTAGTCCGTGTCACCGTTCGGTTCCTGACTGACATACGGGTTAGCCCCATCCCTCACACAAACAAGTCAACAAAGAGGCATCTTTGGATTGAGGAGTGCTGGTTTCGAAACAACTGGTTTGAAGCTCAAAGTAGAGCTGGTGTTAGCTCAGAGCAGAGCTGCTGTTAGCTCAGAGCAGAGCTGCTGTTAGCTCAGAGCAGAGCTGCTGTTAGCTCAAAGTAGAGCTGCTGTTAGCTCAAAGTAGAGCTGCTGTTAGCTCAAAGTAGAGCTGCGGTTAGCTCAAAGTAGAGCTGCTGTTAGCTCAAAGTAGAGCTGCTGTTAGCTCAAAGTAGAGCTGCTGTTAGCTCAAGGTAGAGCTGCTGTTAGCTCAAAGTAGAGCTGCTGTTAGCTCAAAGTAGAGCTGCGGTTAGCTCAAAGTAGAGCTGCGGTTAGCTCAAAGTAGAGCTGCGGTTAGCTCAAAGTAGAGCTGCGGTTAGCTCAAAGTAGAGCTGCTGTTAGCTCAAAGTAGAGCTGCGGTTAGCTCAAAGTAGAGCTGCTGTTAGCTCAAAGTAGAGCTGCTGTTAGCTCAAAGTAGAGCTGCTGTTAGCTCAACGTAGAGCTGAAATGCTAAATGGATGTAATATAGCGCAAGGCAGAGCCGCCGCAAATAGCTAGATAACACCAGTTGTGAGAGTGGACCCGATTAGTGGGTACGATAATTATGATGGTGTGAATAAGTTGGATAGGGAGGGATGGTGGGAAAAGAAACACTGCTGAAGCACGATCCGTTGTCTGGAAGAGCACAACAGGGCAAGCAAGATTTGTTTTTCTTTTCCGCAAAATGGGCTGGTGCCTTTTGTGATTACGCAGCAAAACAAAGCGCATGACGTCAGTCTTGAATGCAGTACAAAGCAATGCAGTGCAGTGTGTGCGCTAGTTCGGATTGTTGCTAACAAGTACTAGCACAGCTAGTACACCATTAGCCCCATCCCTCACACAAAACAAGTCAACAAAGAGGCATCTTTGGATTGAGGAGTGCTGGTTTCGAAACAACTGGTTTGAAGCTCAAAGTAGAGCTGGTGTTAGCTCAGAGCAGAGCTGCTGTTAGCTCAGAGCAGAGCTGCTGTTAGCTCAGAGCAGAGCTGCTGTTAGCTCAAAGTAGAGCTGCTGTTAGCTCAAAGTAGAGCTGCGGTTAGCTCAAAGTAGAGCTGCTGTTAGCTCAAAGTAGAGCTGCTGTTAGCTCAAAGTAGAGCTGCGGTTAGCTCAAAGTAGAGCTGCTGTTAGCTCAAAGTAGAGCTGCTGTTAGCTCAAAGTAGAGCTGCTGTTAGCTCAAGGTAGAGCTGCTGTTAGCTCAAAGTAGAGCTGCTGTTAGCTCAAAGTAGAGCTGCGGTTAGCTCAAAGTAGAGCTGCGGTTAGCTCAAAGTAGAGCTGCTGTTAGCTCAAAGTAGAGCTGCTGTTAGCTCAAAGTAGAGCTGCTGTTAGCTCAACGTAGAGCTGAAATGCTAAATGGATGTAATATAGCGCAAGGCAGAGCCGCCGCAAATAGCTAGATAACACCAGTTGTGAGAGTGGACCCGATTAGTGGGTACGATAATTATGATGGTGTGAATAAGTTGGATAGGGAGGGATGGTGGGAAAAGAAACACTGCTGAAGCACGATCCGTTGTCTGGAAGAGCACAACAGGGCAAGCAAGATTTGTTTTTCTTTTCCGCAAAATGGGCTGGTGCCTTTTGTGATTACGCAGCAAAACAAAGCGCATGACGTCAGTCTTGAATGCAGTACAAAGCAATGCAGTGCAGTGTGTGCGCTAGTTCGGATTGTTGCTAACAAGTACTAGCACAGCTAGTACACCATTAGCCCCATCCCTCACACAAAACAAGTCAACAAAGAGGCATCTTTGGATTGAGGAGTGCTGGTTTCGAAACAACTGGTTTGAAGCTCAAAGTAGAGCTGGTGTTAGCTCAGAGCAGAGCTGCTGTTAGCTCAGAGCAGAGCTGCTGTTAGCTCAGAGCAGAGCTGCTGTTAGCTCAAAGTAGAGCTGCTGTTAGCTCAAAGTAGAGCTGCGGTTAGCTCAAAGTAGAGCTGCTGTTAGCTCAAAGTAGAGCTGCTGTTAGCTCAAAGTAGAGCTGCGGTTAGCTCAAAGTAGAGCTGCTGTTAGCTCAAAGTAGAGCTGCTGTTAGCTCAAAGTAGAGCTGCTGTTAGCTCAAGGTAGAGCTGCTGTTAGCTCAAAGTAGAGCTGCTGTTAGCTCAAAGTAGAGCTGCGGTTAGCTCAAAGTAGAGCTGCGGTTAGCTCAAAGTAGAGCTGCGGTTAGCTCAAAGTAGAGCTGCTGTTAGCTCAAAGTAGAGCTGCGGTTAGCTCAAAGTAGAGCTGCTGTTAGCTCAAAGTAGAGCTGCTGTTAGCTCAAAGTAGAGCTGCTGTTAGCTCAACGTAGAGCTGCAATGCTAAATGGATGTAATATAGCGCAAGGCAGAGCCGCAGCAAATAGCTAGATAACACCAGTTGTGAGAGTGGACCCATGAAACCAGCACTCCGTTAGCTAAGCACTATTGACGCACAGCAAGGGTCAATTATGTCAGCACAGGCAAGCATTGCGCAGCTAGAGTTCAGTAGCTCATTACTCACCCGAGTTGGGGAT
The DNA here is from genome assembly GCF_964019385.1 of Sycon ciliatum. Taxonomy (NCBI): domain Eukaryota; kingdom Metazoa; phylum Porifera; class Calcarea; order Leucosolenida; family Sycettidae; genus Sycon; species Sycon ciliatum. Next base: position 1,207,407 of record NC_088655.1, on the reverse strand, counting down.
CATGGCATCCATGGCACGGCAGCAAGCCGGGACGATAGCTGGCGCTTAGCGCTTGTTGTAGTCCGGATGTAGCATAGACACGCATCGCTCTTTTCACTAGGGAGGTTCTGCTATACGTGAAACGTAGAGAAATCACGTAGAGAGCAGGTGTCTGGGTTAGAGTCTACGGCTTCGCGTGTTTTGGCTCCAGATTTCTACGCGGAGATGGGGTTCTCTACGTTGTGGCACACGCAGAGAAAATGCGTACGGATTTGCTGGGTATCGATCAACTGCATGCAGAAAACTGCCAAATATGGAAGGGGAAAATCCCAGTACACATTCCACGTGACTTCTCTAGGTGAAACGTAGAGCAGAACAGCATTTCTTTACGTTACGGGAACGCGAAGAAAGTTCGCGTGATTCTTTGCGTCGCGTTCCCAAAACGTAGAGCAGAACCTCCCTACTGACCTACCACTCGGAAGAAGGAGTCGGGGCACTAGCCATAGCAGCGGTGGTGGCTGCACCAATGTGGACCGAATGCCCGGAGTAGTTCGACTGGGATGGTACACCGGCCGCAGCCACAAGAGACCATACTGTTACTGTGAATGACTGCCTGGTCAGCTGCTGTCTGTTCGAGAGTACGAACAAGAGTTGCTCTGGTCCCTCGCGACGAGTGACAAATGGGTAGCTAACAATGGCACGGACCGGGCAGTACGGCGGTACAGACGGGCCAATGTCACTAGTAACGCCTTTACCGAATGGGTCCGTCTTGGATGAAAGCAGGAAGAGTTGCAGGCGTCCGTCACCAGGGGAGCTAGTACAGCCCCGTGTGATGCCATTAGTGAATTCAGCACACCGAAGAAATCCAAAGAAGCAGCATGGCGGCTTGGTAGAGCAGCTTGTCATGGCCATTCAGGATACTACTTTTCCGGCGTGCATCCGTCAGGTGTCGTAGGATTGGCATAGTTATAGGAAGGCGAGGGGTGAGTACAGCCGTACCATGGCATCGCTGGATGCCCTTCAACACCCTCTCCAGAAGCCACGCATCTACTAAGGGGCCGGCAAACCCATTCTCAAGGTGGGCTTTATGCACCGCACTCGCATACACAGATACAGTTCAAGGCACGCTGATCATAGTTCACGCATGAATGTGTGTCCAGGAACGATGACTCGGGCAGCAAAAGTGAGCTTCCCCAGGAGGGACTCGAGTTGACGATGGCCGATGCTGCGCTCGCTGATCGTAGCCATGAGTGGCGCACGGATCTCGGACAGCTTGTCCTCTGGTAGCCGCAGTCTAGGAAAATACCAAGGAAGGTCAATGATGGTGATGGCCCTTCGAGCTGGGATGGAGGAAAGAGGAGTGCCGAGATACGTGAATGCCCGGAGGGGGATGGTGAGTTGCTGGTTGGCTGCAGCCGAACCAGTGGAGATATCGAGAAAGTCATCGAGGTAATGAAGCCGGTGATCTATAGCAAACTCGTGCTGCATGATCCAGTTGACTGCTGTGGCTACTGAGTCAAAGACGGCTGGGCTGGAGCGGAGGCCGAAAGGCAGAAAGCGCTCGTAGTAGTAGGAGCCTTCCCAGCGAAGTCCTGACGGTGGACTGGGATCTGCCGAAATGCACTGCGTACATCGAGCTTGGACAAATACACAGGCTGTGGGCATGACATGATGATGTTGATCGCGTTGTCAATGCTCGCGTGGTGCAGAGAGAGTGGCTCGGCAGGAATGCTGTCGTTCGCGCCGGTGCCTTCCGGACTAGACAGATGGTGGATCATTCGCAGCTTGCCGTTCTTTTTGGGGATGGCACCAATACCAGAGCGGCGCATGAACTGAAATGGAGGTGACGGAAATGGGCCTGTGGTCTCGCTGCGGGCGCAGGAAGCAGCTAATTGCTCGGACATAAATGCCGAGTGAGTGAAAGCCAAGGGTAGATTATTAGAGAAAACCGAAATGTCGTGTTGGCCGGCAGATCCAAGAGTAAAGCCGCGGCGCAGGCCATGGAGAACATACACAACACATTATTGATATGAGTGGTTACGTAACAGGCGGGCAAAGTGGTCAGCTAGCAGTGTGGTGTCTGCAGAGTGTATAGGAAAGAAGCTACGTACCGAGTCAAGCTATTCAGTAGCCATTCTGCTAGGAGCGGCGGGGTGGCCGATTGGCTCCGCGCTGCTGCTGGTTGCACATGATGCATGGGTGGTCCTTGCCACACTGGCTGCAGGTGTGGGAGAAGCGGCACGACGACGAAGAACAGCGACCTTCATTGAAATTGCGGCAGATTTCTTGGCCGTCGCTGGTATGGTTGCGACCACTGGAGGTAAATGCTGCTGGCTTGGGGACGAAAAGGACACAAACCGCCCCTGGATGGGCCGTCTTACATTGAGCGCATTTTGGGTGTGCATGGCCTGTGACAGCTATCTGCCATAGGTTCACGTCGATGGTGTCCAACCTCTTCGTGCCTGGTTACTGGGCCACGAGCAGCCGCAGCTGGCGGTCGTACTCTAGCCACGCGCTTGGGAAGAACTGGCGGTTAGCAGTCAGGATCAACTGCTGGTACGCAATCAGTTCAGCAGTTCAGCAGTGCGGTGTAGGGCAGCAGCCGTGATAACAGACATGTATGTGGTCCATGCCTCGAGCCGGGTAGCTACATGTATAATTATCGTGAACCTTGCGACGCACCTGCTTCGCGTACGGTCATCCGACTCAACGATATTTAGCTGGCTATCGTTATTCGGGCTGTGCACCAGCCGGAATGTTGGGCCGGAAGTGTGCAAGAATTTCAGGCAACAAACTTGAAAAATCTACGAACTCCCCTCGCAAGATACGTTCTTGCACAGCCTTGGGCACAGCTGGTGCAAGTGGCTGATCGGGTGGGTTACAGGAGCTTGGCCTGGCGTAGTGGCGGCAGCAGCCGCATTGCCTTGGCCTTGGGTGAGGAGCGGCACAATCAGGGAGTCGTAAAATACCGGGAGGCGACACGCCACACATTTCACGATCCGAGGATTGCCGCACTCGACCCGCGAAATTTGAAGCGTGATTGAAACGTCGTCGTCATCTTCTTTTTCTCAATTGTTTTTGCTATATGCTTCGAGGCTATTCTGGATCTCCAGAGCGAAAGCTGGTTGTTTCTGATACGTACCACGCATTACCTTAGGTTGAGCCGTGGCTTTTAATTTTTTTTGGGAAGTTTACTGCTTTGGAGACGACGGAATGTCAAGGTAAGTTATTCACGAAATGTACTCAAATTTGAATTGAGTCAATGCGAATGACACCCTGTTTTCGGAATAGTTCTCCACTAAACACACCATGCCCATGGCCCCTTCATGTTGTCCAAGTTCCATTCTAGGTTTGTGTGAAGTTTCGAGATGAAGTTCGACGATGTACTCACCTTTCCATGGAAGGGAAAAAAAGTAGCATATCAAACAGAATCCATGCAGTATTTGATGCCACTATCCTCATTCTTCTGCATTCAAAGTGTTTCACATCTATATGGCCCATGAACTGCAAACAATATTTGTCATTTCTTAACTGTTCATAGCTGTTCATAACTGTTCTGAACACATTGCCTTCAGGAAACGTAAGGCCGAGTCGCCTCACCGACTGAGCAAAGTTCTCTGCGACGAAAGTCACACTATCGGCGAATGCACTCAAGGTGAATACCCGTCAATATCCTGTATACTGCTTGTACCGCTTATCACAGTAGCATACACACAAGCACACATACATACACACCTGGTCCTGGTCCTGGTAAACACTGCCATTACGGTCACGTGTCCCCTTACGGGGCCGACAATATAGAACGACGAGCGGGACCACGTTCGAGAGAGCCATCTCCAGCAGCTATGGATCTGGCTTATCATGGGAAACAATTCCTCTCACGGCTGCCGCTACTACCAACTACCGCACGAAGACATACACACACACACACACACACACACACACACACACACACACACACACACACACACACATGCATGCTCGTGCACACACAAGCGCAAAATTCACAAATCACTGGTTCAGTTGTTTTTATCTGTGTCGTATTTTGTCTTATACAGAGCGTGTTGCTTGTGTTTGTTTGTTTGTTTGTATTTATTTTGATTCGCAAGTTCAAACGGGCATAGAACCCAATAACATGAAAGCGAATATGAAAATCATAATGAGAATGAGAATTCAAATACTTTTATCTTCAACGTAGAGTCAGCGGTACATCAGAGACAGAGGGAGATCGGGTACAACAGAAAGAGAACAGAAAAAATCAGATTTCGCTTGTCGACATCTACAGGGCGCAGGTATAGGGGATTACCTGCGTGCGAAACTGCCGAGCGTGATGGATGGCACGGATGTCGCTGGGGAGGGCATTCCATAATACAGCACCCTTGCAAGCAAAGCGCCCCCGCCCCGCAACCGAACGGGAAACTGGCACGCACAGGCCCATGGCAGATTGGAGCCGAGTAGGGCCGGGTGCAGCGGGGGTTAGCAGGGCTTGCAACTCTGGACTTGCCAGTGCATAACGACAGCGCCACACCAGGTATGCTAGCTTCTGATTGAAGACTTCTGCCACACGGAACACTGCAATGCGCTCCAGCAGGTCGCGGGCAGACGACCACGGAGGGCGGCCAAAGACAGCACGAGCCCCGCTGTTCTGCAGGACCTGTAGACGGTCGAGGTACCTTCTTTGCAGTGAGCTAGAGTACGCGTTTGAGGCATACAGCAGGTCAGACATGATCAGCGATCTAAAGTAGGTCATGCGTGACTGGTGATTCAGGCAGCGGCGCATTCGCCAGAGTGCTCCGATCTTCTGCGACACGCGTGCAGAACATTTGGCAATGTGGGCGTGCCAGGACATGCCGGAATCGATTGTGGCGCCAAGATAACGAGCACTTGGCACACTAGGCAGTGAAGTGTCTTGGCAGACGACCTGTAGATCCGCTGTGTGCTGACGGCCGGCAGGAATTGGCACGACTTGGCTCTTGCCAGCATTGAGGATCAGGCCTCGATCCTTCAGCCAGTCTGCAAGGATTGAAACAGAAGCAGATAAGACATCGTGTGTGTGTTGAGCATGCTGGGGAACTGGGAATGGGTTATTAAATTAAGCTGGTGAAACAAGGAGCATGCAGCAGGCACAAGTACAAACGTATGCTTCTGCTCTTCATGCTGTGTTGCAGCTATGGGTGCTGCATAGCCATGGTCACGGAGCGGTTGGTCATTTCTGGGCAACGCTTGATGCTCAGATGTTTGGAGAATGGCTCCAAAATTCTCCAAACAAGGCTGAAGGCTTGTCACGGCATCCTTGCCAAATAAAGGTATAAGCTGCAGCAAGTTGTCGTTGCGACACCTTGCTCCTTCCAGCTCACGCCGCACGGCCACCAAGCACCAACCACCATGGTACTTTTCAGCAAGGTGAGACAAATTGTCAATCACCGGTTCGGGGATGGCTTCAGCAGCTTTGGATGGTGCTATTGACGCTTTCCTGATAGCAGCGGCAGCCGTGGCATGCAGGTAGCTTATCAGATTCGCTAGCACTGCAGATGTAACTTCCAAATCTGAAGAAGAGAAAAGAAAAAGACAACATATAAGGACTGGTGGTTGCAGAGACTGTACTAGTATTCAAAAGCCAGCGTTTGCATACCTAGTCTGCATACCTAGTCAGAAGCCAATTTTTTTCCAACGTGCATGCAAAACGCACTGACCTTCACAATTGATTTTCACTTCGGGAATAGCTGTTGCGATGACGGACAGCATTTGTTGCCATGCTTGCGAAATATCAGCACCCTTGCATGCCTTCAGCTGGCACACTTCCTGGCGTAGCAGATTTGCAGTACCTGATGCCTTGTGTAACCGTGTCGTAATAACATGCAGGAATGACTCCGTCGCCTCAGTAACACTCGCCTGTCTCATTGTCAGCAGTTTGCAAATTCCATGGATCACTGCACCTTCCATAGGCCTGTACACCATGATGGCACTACCACTCTTACATCGATCTGCACATAGACAAAGTATGGTTTGAGGATGGAGGTTTACATCATCTACGGTGATGATACATACTAGGTATACACGTAAATTTTCAGGACTTCAATAAATATCCTGTCGCAGTGAACAGACAATGCATCGTGGGCAGACTAGGATGAAAAGGATGGTGTCGACCACCTAATATATCGGGTCAGTTCGGGCACTTAGGTATGCTACAGATTATACATTCGTGTCCACAAGGAAGAGACAAAAACATGCAAACGAAAGAATCTCACCTGTAGCCCACAGCTGAACATCCCCACAACTCAGGTCACCAAGTGAATACGTGGCGTCATCCCATCTTCCACGGTGGACTCATCACTTTGGCAGTCATCTCTGTCAAGCTCCATCATCCTTTACTTCGAAGGCCAAGGCACAAAGTATTATTACTTAGAAAAACAAAACGAACTGCTGACACTGGATTCGTTGTGTGCAGGATAATTTTATTGAGTTTTCAAATTTGTTGGACCAAACAGCGAACGCGTCCTTTTGCATGACCTGCGCCGCTTTGACCTCATGGGAAGTCCCTCGCCATGCAGCGCGTGAGGTCTCAGCACTCGTGCCCGAGCTGAGGCAATCATCCGACGCGGTTGTGCATCTCGTGTCGCCTCCCGGTGTTTTACGACTCCCTGGGCACAATGCTATCCGATAATCATAAAATGGCGGCCGACAAAGCCGACTACACCTCGTCACGTAGATCTACGGGAGCGCAGAGATCCGTTGAGCCCGCGTCACCTGAGCTGGCGGAGGAGGCATTGGTGCAAGTCGGGCTTCTGGGCTCGCGAGCCGTGTCCGCACTGTCATGTTGCTGGTTCTCCTGGCCGGAGCAGACCTCACTACCAAGGGCTAGTTGTGCCAGCAAACGGTCCTGTAAAATACTTTTACTAAGTTTCCTTTCGGATTCAAGCCGCGCTGAGAAGGCTCGCCGCGGGGGCTTGGCAAGGCATTGCCTTGACAGTGTCGACAGCTAGGTCAGACGTACTGAAGAAATACAGTGTCGAGGTGACACTCGGGCTGGCAGAAAAGCTACGAAAGGAAAAGAAACACTGCTGAAGCACGATCCGTTGTCTGGAAGAGCACAACAGGGCAAGCAAGATTTGTTTTTCTTTTCCGCAAAATGGGCTGGTGCCTTTTGTGATTACGCAGCAAAACAAAGCGCATGACGTCAGTCTTGAATGCAGTACAAAGCAATGCAGTGCAGTGTGTGCGCTAGTTCGGATTGTTGCTAACAAGTACTAGCACAGCTAGTACACCATTAGTATGGGGCTGTTAAGTGTGACGTCACGGCCCCTTCGATACGCATAGCAACGGAGAGCACTGGGGACAAACAAAAGTCGCGTCCTCTGGATGGAACCAGTTGTGAAGGGCAACAGCATCTAAATGACTGGAGAGAGAGCAGTTTTTCTTTGCTTTTTCGTCAAGCGATTGTTGTCGCTCTTTACTCCTTGTTCTTTCCTCTACAAATCTCCTGTAGTCGTCGAGGGCCTTCATAATGGCTGTGAAATTGGCTGCCCACTGTAAAACTCCGTGTTTGAGAGTGCTTTGAAGATTCTTCGCCTCCTGATGGATCAAAGTACGAGCGCTCCCTGTGGATTCGATTATATGTAGGTGAGTTGTTCAAGAAATCAGTGTCTTCTTTCTGTCTCTGCCCTCACGCTGGCACAATATCAGCCTCTATATCCATGACAGCCCGCACCTCTCGTAGACTGCATGACTTAGCTGTATTCTCGCCCTCCGTGGTGATTGAAGACCCATGGAAGAAGTTGTTCAGAATGATGTCCTGAGAATATAAAATAAAATAATTCCAGGGAATTGTTACAGGGTGTATTTTGGAAGGATGGAGAGAGAGAGAGAGAGAGAGCACTGTTTGAAGTGTTTGTCTCACTGTAATTACTCCAGATTATTGAATGGTGTATGATCTACTCGATATTTTCCGCAATGGTTTTTCCTGATTTGCGGGATCTCTTCTTTTGCTGTTTGCGTGTTTACAGGAAGTGACTGTCTGGTGTATCTGCACCAGATCCTGGGGAAATGAAGTCAGATGCAGAGGCAGGGTCGTCCAGTGATGCAACTAGGGCTGAAACAATTATACCAAATACTCGAGTACTCGCTCGGTTTTTTCAAAAATAATCGTACTCGGAATAAATCAGAGTACTCGTTCATACTTGGTACATGCATTTACCACAGAAATCTGCCGTTTCAGAGCAGCAGTCAGCAGATATTGATGTGCAGACTGTGTGGTGAACATTTGTTCACGAGTAGAGAGAGCCCAAATGACCCACCAACCAGTATACCCGAGAAAAATGACAACTACTCTGTTCGATCAGGGTTGTATCATGTGATTTTAAGCCCCTTGGTGTGCAATTTTTAGGAGATGAAGAATACTCAAATACTCGAATATTCGATCGGAGAAAATCAGAGTACTCGAACTCGGAATCTCAGTGCCAACTTTCAGCCCTAGATGCAACACTGCCGTTCTATGTGCAACGTCACCGCTAATTCCCCCGGCGAAAACACAAACACGTGAAGAGACTACAGTATTGACCGTTCTGGTAATGAATCGTGATTGCTTGGACAGTCGATAATCGAAACACAGAGCACCAGCATGATGTTTTCATATTGGGAACCACACACCAGCTCAATTCTCAAGCCCAAAAATTGATTAATACAAAACACAGAGCGACGCAACAAGAGATCATCCGGCAACCAAACCAACCTGGGTCTGATGCACTGAATAGTCCTGAAATACGCAGGCCACACAAAGCAGTGCAAGCACAGACTGTTACAAGGTACATGCATTGCAGAACAAAGTGTAACCAAAGATACACAGGGTTATAGCTGCACACTCGTGCATGTGCTCGCTCAGCCCAAGAACACGCTGGATGATAGAAATAATCCGGGGGAAACACGCTAATGTCATGACCGGGGAGTGGGCCAGACATACTCTCAGGATTCTACAATTCCAGGTTCTTTACGGAAATATACCAGGAGTCCAGATACCCATTCCTCACCCTCACCACACAAGAAGACCAAAGCTTCACTCTAGGACCAAGCTCAAACAACAGAAGCAACAAGAACAACAACAACCAGCGATCGATGCAAAGCATCGAGCTATATACTACAAGACCTAGTAGCGTGCACGGCGCGGAGCGAGCGAGTAGCCAGCAAAGCAAGAATAGTGATAGGTTTCACAACACTATTGATCGACAAGACACATCGCCGCCATGGCAAACACTTCATAAAGACACATGTATAAGCAGGCGGAATACAATACAGATAATGACATTGTAGCAACACACGGACACGACACTAGCACCGAAGTAAGCATCAAGACGTAAATAGTGCAGCTCTGAAAATGTAAAAACTACATTGACATGTACATTGGTGTGCCGAGTAGTATCATCCTTGATCACCCATCCAGCCAAGACGTTATCAGGTCCCAGACGCCGAGATCCCACGCCGAATGTGAAGTGCATCTAGCCTTGAACCTGTTGCACAAGGCACACACATATGACAAAAAATGACATCCACTCCGATTATTTCCAGAGGCCAATCATAACAGAACACAGAAATGAAACCACGGGCTCAACAAAGTAAACGCAAAGGAAATTAGTTAAAATAATCCATGAAGTGCTATTTTAATTCCAGCGCTGACTGCAGTGTGGCGTCATGGCCCGATACCCGCTGAGCATAGACACAAACTCCATTTGACAGGGGCACGACATACTATTTTGGAATAAAGTCACAGGGTCGTAGCACCCGCCACGACTGGTACGACCATGGCCGCACCACTTTTCGAAAAGTGTGGTCCGTCTGGAACGTGCAAAACCGTAATAAAAAATCAGGATCCATCGATATTTGCATATGCGCATCATACCTTTTTCTAGACTCGTACTCGTAGATCTGTTATGCATCTGCAGTCGTACTGAGTACTGTACTCGACTCGACTGCACACTGCGCCAGAAGTTCCCAGAACGCAGGATTTTGTGTCTTTTACAAAATTTTCCCGGGGGGGGGGGGCGGACCCCCTCCAACACGGCCTTCCGCCGCACCGACCTTCGGTCGTACCACTTCCAAAACCCCTCCTACGCCCGAGTCATAAAGTACAGCACTCCAATGACATGACGGACACCTCGTGCAAATGCGTGGTCTGTTCATCCGGCCAACTCGGCCACGCATGAGAGTGTGTGCATGTACGCGCGCACGCAAGCGCGCACGTGCACACAGTGCCACACACACCATGTATTTGGTGCGTATGGCGTACCTGTTGCGGAGATAATGAAGATGGAATCATTATCATGATGTTACATGTACATGTACAGTGTATGTTTGAGTGTAAAGTAAATTTTATTTTATTACACATTTCTTCGACACAACTTACTCCACATCTTCGCATTTCTCATAATCCATCCATCTACACTCAGTCTCAGTTGAGGAAAATTCTCCCAGGTATACACTAGTCACCACAGCCATGTGATGACATTGGGATGGGCCCCAAGCACGACTGCACTCTCCAGTTACAATATAATTTATTTGTCCAGATTATCTGTGAAGACAAAATGCAATGCATAGCGGCAATCGATGGATGAAGAGAGAGTTTGTAAATACACATATCTTTCCACTTGTTCAGGAGCTTACCTTTTGGAGTTCACATCGTTTACACGATCTCTTATGCTGTCTTGCACCTTGGCTTTGTTGACCATGGATACGCCATCCCAGAAGACATTCTACAGGAGCTACTAATGCAGAGCGTTTTTCACGCTCGATCTCGGCGATCTACCTCGTCACGCCAATAAAATCCTCCGTGACACTGGCTACAGTCACAAGAGACGTCTCAGTAAGGTAATGAGCACGACAACGCCGTCGAGATCAAGGACAAAGAGAAAACAAAACACTCACTGAAAACAGCAAAGAAGAAACGAAGAAATGTACACGATTCCTATATGTTGCCACTGACAACTGGTTCGGTGGAGACGACGCTACTTTTGTTTGTCCCCAGTGGGATCGTTGCTATGCGTATCGAAGGAACTGTGACGTCATCACTTAACAGCCCCATAGTCCCCTACCAGACATCACAGTACTCTACAGTCTATGTGTCCACACAGGTCACGTGACATCTCCTACATCCAAGACACGCCTGGCAACGCCGAGCACTGACCTCGAAAATATTCTGACCTACATTCGTGACATTGGCCTATCAGTTGAATTGCCTGTTAAAAAGAGCTATGCACAAAGGCTTTGACACTGCTTTGCCTCTCAGCCCTGTGCCGGCCATCAGATGTAGCATTAGTCCCAGTACCACCATCTATCTCGACACCAGCGATAACGACACAGAAACTAGCAAATATGCTTGAGCTCGACTCAGGTTAGGCGGCATCGCATGGGTCGAGGCTGGCTTGGAAATATTCTTCTTGGGCTCCAAAGCGGACAAGGGTATGTCAAGCAATGCAGTGGTGATCTAGCATGTCACAGATGCAGAACTACGCCCCGTTGCCACATAGTGACAGTACATGAACAAAACTGCGGCTGCATGGGAAAAACGGGAGACAACCACCCCGTGTTCATCACACTCAGACAGCCATATAGAGGATTGGTGTCCGCTTCAACCGCACAGTTGTTGTCACAGATGCTCAAACACTCCGGCGAGCAGTAAGGAATCTCTGCTCGATCACTGGGCCCTACCGGAGCACGAAAGGCAATTGCAAGTTCCGTCGAGCTCAGCCTGGTCCAGCGCCGTGGGAGGTGGAAAAACTCAGATGCATGCCAGCGACATTTTTCCGGAATCACAAGTCCAGCTACAGATGCCATCCTTTCATGACATGATAATAATCCTTTACGGCTTACCTGTTTCGAGCATAAACAGATTCTAGTCTTCAGTCCAAGCATATGGAGCTCTGTCATGCATCCATTGTTCATTGTGTTGCATCCCTGCATCTCATTTCACTCACCATAGTAGCAGAGGGTTGCTGTGTAGATAACTGGTATTACTTAAGCAATATATAGTTACCACACAGCAGCCCGGTACTTTCCCTCCCTGACAATCTACACAATTGTTTTGCTGTTTTCGCGTTGGATCTCAGGACACTGCTTCCTGTGGCCGGAATTTGGTGGAACTTTCGATACCGTCAAATCAGATTGTCTGGCGTTTAATTAAATAAAGAGAAAAGCAGCACCACGTGACATGGACCCAGCCGAGCTTTCCATCAGAGGTTTCCTAAGGCACATGAAATCCACTATGAGAACGACAGGGATATGGCAGAATCCTAAATACAACATCTCCCAAGCAAACCTCCACGTGCTAAAGTTATTAGGAGAGGGTGAAGATATCGAGGTCACCCGAAGTGATGAAGGAGGTGAGATGGTGATGATGAAGACGGAAGACATGAATACACTCTGCAAGAAGCACCTTGCCGACTCAACAACATACTGTAAACAAATCACTTTAAACTCAACAACATACTGTAAACAAATCACTTTAAACTCAACACCTACTGCCTAACATCAGTCGACCTCAAAGAGCTACTCAGACTACTTCTACACAACAACGTGTTCCAGCACCCAATCCTTGGAACATTCAAGTAGATAAAGGGGTTGGCAATGGGTAGTCAACTCAGTGGCACATTAGCCATTGTCATCATGGACCGCTTTGAACAACATAACATCTACCGAGATATCTGACAGAAGAATGGAACAGCGTTACACTAATGCCTCGCAAAGTGTCGTGGGCGGTGGAAAACTGCGTGTCCAGATATCACATGTGAGTGGCTTTGCTCCAGTCTCCATACAGAACTGCAGAATAGTAATGACAGCGTCATGGCAGGGGATCCGCTATACCTGCCCATCCTGGACAATGGAACTAAGCTGTTACAGAGGTACACCAACAGACACAAAGTCAGTCTCTACTGCGTCCTTACATCATTTCACTTTATATTGTCTAGGTGCAAGTCTTGCATACCCATAGAGACATGCCCCCCCCCCCCTGCCCCTGCTTCAAATACACTCACCCCCCCCCCCCCCCCAAACCCCACCCATACACTCAGACATGAGACCACCCCCCCCCCTCCCAAACCGCACACATACACTCCGACATGAGTCCACCGCCCCCCCCCCCCTCCCAAACCCTACTCAGACATGAGCCTAACCCCCCCCCCCCCCTCCCCACTCCCAAACCCCACACACACACTCAGACATAAGCCCAACCCCCCCCCCCCCTCACCACTTCCCACATCCCCACACATACACTCAGGAATGAGCCCGACCCCCCCCTCCCAAACCGCACACATACCTGCCCTCATACAAACATGAACCCACACACAAGCAAGTAGAAAATGCTGGAAGAAACACACATCCACAAACACATACAACACAGAGTGTGGTTGCTAGCTGAAAAACGCACGCACACCCAGACATAAACACAGAGTGTGCTTGCATGCACAAACACGCACACACAAACACACACACACACACACCGATGCATAAACACAGAGTGCGGTTGCTTGCACAAACACAAACATATACACACACACACATACACACATACACACCCGTTGAACCTTGAACGCCCATTGCCGTAGCAATAATAGGGATTGCTTCCTCTCATTGAGGCTCTAAACCCGAAATCTGCAGTATGGCGCATGTCACTTGAGGTCACCAGATGACAGAACACTCTGTCACAGTTGTAGTTGGTCACTTGGTGCACGGGATGTCTGTGGCTTCTTTCTTCCCCCTTTGTTGACCATACTGAAACCAGGTGGATCTCTCCTGCGCTGTGTCATACCAGTCCACCTCAGACATACCGATGACAGTGAAGTCCGAGGACAAAACATCCCCCCAGGGCTTCTTCGGACCCTGTTGTGGGCGTTTGCAGGGCAGTTCCACGAACAGCCGCATGATCTGCTTGGGCAGCCTGGTCTCCTTCATCTGTGCAACATGACAAAGCTACTGCAGGCAGTGCTTCCTGATCACATCGGCCATGTCGACGTCCACCCCTGCCAGCTCACTCGGCAAGGCCGACGACAATCTCTCCTCCCATTGCTCATGACGAGCGATACCGAGAATTGCGCAAATACAATCATGGCGAAAGGTTCGGAGTCGGCAAATACGATTCACCTTTATGGGCCAGGTCTCTGCACCGTAGAGAAGAGCAGAAATGACAATAGCACGATACACCAGCAGCTTGGTGTGGACCGAGACATGTACGCACTGAAATATTGGAGACCTGAGAAAACCCAACAGCCTGGACGCCTGCGCCAAACGAGCAGCGAGGTTCACCTCCACCGTTCACAAACACACACACACACACACAACTACCCCCCTCCCTCACATACACACACACACACACACATATAAACACACAGACACACACACACATAAACACACACACACTTGGCCGTATGCACAAGCACTCGCACACACCCATACAAAGCACAAATTGTGGTTCCTTGCACAATCACGCACACACATGCCGATTGAAAGACGGGGTGCGGTTGCTTTCACAAAACTCATACACACACGCACACACACACACATACACACACACAAACGCACCCCCCCCCCCCCCTCCACACACACACACACACTCACACACACTCACACCCCCCCCCCCCCGAAACCACACACACACGAACACACACACACACACACACGAACACATACACACGAACACACACACACACACACTCACACTCACACACACACACACACACACAGACGCACGCACGCACGCATGCAAGCACGCATACACGTACACACTAAAACACAGAGTGTGGTTGCTTGCCAAGACTCTCATACACCCAGAGAATAGTTGATTGCACAAACACGCACAAACCCAGCCATAAACACAGGGTGTGGTTGCTTGCACGTACGCACGCACACACACACACACACACACACACACACACACACACACACAGACATACACACACACACACACACACACACACACTCACACACACACCAGTCCTGTCCTGTAGGGCCACTACCACTAGGGTCACGTGGGCCCCGGAGGGGCAGCAGAGAGAGAGAGAAAGAGCACGCCACCCGATGGCGCTCCAGATGCGAGACTAGTTGGAACCGGCGAGAGCAGATACACATATGCCGGAACTTGTCTCGTTCTCTGGCCGTTGGTCACACACACACACACACACACACACACACACACACACACACACACACACACACACCCCACAGGCACACAATGTCCACGAGCAAAAACAACTACACGAAGAAAGTGTAGGCGATTGACCACCCACACACACACATGCTAACAAGGTGTTGGCGCAAACGTGCTCTTAAACACACACACACAAGCGCAAACACAATCGCACACGCAGACGCGCACATGATCGTACCCATGCACACGCGCAGGCACACACACGCGGAAGCACACAAAGTGAGGGTGCTGGCGCACGTACACACACTTGTGCAGACACACATACACATCTGGCCATGGTCCAGGTAAACACTGCCATTACGGTCACGTGTCCCCTTGCGGGGCCGACAACATGGAAACGACGAGCTACGGCAGAAAGTCGGAAGTTCCCCGAGAGGTCGTGGACCATGTTAAATTGGCACCACGAGAGAACCATCTCTGGCAGCTATGGAGTTGGAAGCCACGAGTAGAGCGGCAGCACCGACCACATGCCCCACAGTGGGCCTTACAACACACACACACGCACACACACACACACACACACACACACACACACACACACACACACACACACACACACACACACACACACACACATAACCATCATAGCAACCTGTTTTAAATCCAATTCTCCATGATTACACAAACTTTGACAAAAAATAAACAAAATTACATATAGAACATTGTAACCACACATAGAAATTACTATCAGTTCATAAATCAATGATGAAAAAACAACATAGCATAGCAGTAGCAGCAGATATGATTATAGGCATGAAAACATCAGAAATCTATTCACAACAGTCCTCAACATTAGAGTAGTAAGCAGGCAAGCAGCAAGCAAAAACATAATATCTACAAGAAGAAAAGCAGGTAAAAAATACCTATCGATGGTCAGGGTTTAGGGGTAGGGGGTATACAGGGGAACAAAACAATACAAAACTTTACATTCTCTCAAGAATTTACAACAATTTACTGAGTTTACATGACTGTGTGGTCAAATTACAACAGAACATACATTGTCACAATCACATTACACTCACACAACCAGTCTACATACTCACACACCAAACAAGCGATCCCGACACCCCCTCTCTGTGAACACAGTGACAAGTTGAGAACGTACATTCTCACTCAAGCCACATTCGAGCACCGACAGTATACTTAACTGTGTACACACCTTCACTGCTTCAATGAATCTCAATTCATCATCCTCACTACCCACAAACACATTCAAATTCAACCCCAACTCTTCCAGCTGTGTACATTGCTCCAACATATCACAGAGTACAGACAACGGTGCAGCACCATCAAGATACATGCACCTGCTGACAGTGACAGCGTGTACATTCTTACACTGACTAAGTGCACGGAACACCGACACAAAACCACTCACACCAACAGGGTTACCACCGACACCCACATCCACAAGACTAGCAGACATGGCTGAAATCACGGAGGACAATGCCTGACCATCGTGAATACCATTCTTCCCTAGATCTAGTACACGTACATGGCTACACCTCTGTAAGCCTGCCGATAAGCTGTGAAATGACGCATCGCCAATGCTACACCCAAAGAGGTTGACTACCTCTAAATCACTACACGTATAGCCACGCAGTAAAGAACTGAGAGCAACACATTCATGAGAAGAAAGAGAAACATAATCGAGATTGAGCTTTGATGCAAGCATAGCACGAAAGAAAGAGTGTGTCCAGTTGCAGGACACACCGTGATACTCTGCATGCTCATGATATGCCACAACAAGATGAACAAACAACCTACGTATAGGAGATTCAGCAGCAGAAAAAAACTGAGCAGCATCAGCTAGACTTACAATGCCAGAAGGAGCAGCTTGCAGGGATTCACGACTCAGCAGCATAGCAGCGGGATGAAGCAGACTCTCGCACGGCCGCGCCAGCTCGGCATCCACCTGGGATAGCGCTTCCAGCAGCACAGTGCCATTTGCAACACTGCCGTTCTCCATCCACACCGTCAGGAGAGTATTTAGGAATAGCGCGTCTGTGGGCTCTCGGCTGATGGGCATGGAACGGCGCACGCGTTGCCCACCATGGCCCTTGCCACGGTCATGCTGAGGAATGAGGAGAATGTCGGCGAGGACTGTCATGTGCTCAGCCTTCAGTACCTGGCAAAGTCGGTCGTGGACCTTTGCCATCTCCATCTCACCGGTCAGGACACTTGAGTCGTTGCGCATGTCCCCGGCTAGCTTAGCGGCGGTGGCAGCACGCCTAGCGGCAGTAGCAGCATGTTTGGTAGCCTTCGTAGTCTCGAAGGAAGCCCACACCTCTTGCCCGTCGCTGACCCGTCTGTTAGCTCGTTTGGTGTATTCGTCGGCCTCTCCGCTAGGATCCAGTGGTATGGGATCCTCACACTGCACACGCCATAGCTCCTCCATGATGGTCAGCGACACGTCTTCCGGGCATTGAGCAATGAGAAACTTCCAGAACATTGCCATATGGCCATCGTACGCGCCCAGTCGCCGTACCAGTGCAATGGCGTGATGTCTTTCTTGCACCACACATTCTGCCTGAAACCATGCCGCGAGGAACTCCTGCAGTGACAGATGGCAGAAGCGGTATTGCCGAGCGTCCGTAGACATTGTGCCTTGGCATGTTTGCAGAAGACCCAAGCTCATTGCATCCTTGCTCAAGTGGGAGTTGATGATGTCGGACGTGTTGAACACCATCCTTTTCACCAGCAGCATGCGAAACGCAAAACGCCCCAGTTCCTGTAGCGACTGGACCACTTTGCCGGATGCCAGTGAAATCGACTCGCAAACCGCACCACCAGCGCGTTCAACGACTCGGCGCAGTAACGATTCGTACAGGGATGCGCTGGACTTCAACAAACCTATGCTGCTCTTGAAAAGCTCACAGGTTAGGGCTGCAAACATGGGAGTTGCCATAAGACATGACACATCCGGCTTGTTCTGCAGCTCGGCCAGCAGAATTTCAGCGCGCTGTCTACCGAGAACCTTCTCCGCGTACTCCCTCACGTTCTCCGGTGAGAAACCCAGTACTTGG
>NC_088655.1:1165297-1189021 GCF_964019385.1 Sycon ciliatum | reverse complement strand
AACCAACTACAGCCAACTACAGCCAACAACAACCAACAACAACAACCAACAACCGACAACAGCCGACAACAACAACCAACAACAACCAACAACAGCCAACAACAACCAACAACAACCAACAACAACCGACAACAACGGACAACAACCGACAACAACCAACAACAACCAACACCAACCAACAACAACACCCAACAACCGACAACAACACCCAACAACCGACAACAACCGGCAACAACAACCAACAACAGCAAACAACAGCCAACAACAACGGACAACAACCGACAACAACCAACAACAACCAACATCAACCAACACCAACCAACAACAACACCCAACAACCGACAACAACACCCAACAATCGACAACAACACCCAACAACCGACAACAACACCCAACAACCGACAACAACCGACAACAACAACCAACAACAACCAACAACACCTGACAACAACCGACAACAACCAACAACGCCCAACAACAACCAACAACAACCAACAATAACCAACAACAACCGACAACAACCGACAACAACATCCAACAGCCAACAACAACCCACAGCAATCAACAATAACAACCAACAACCGACAGCAACAACCAATAACAACCAACAACCGACAGCAACAACTAATAACAACATCAACAACGACGACGATAACGACGACACCAACCGACAACAACATCAACAACAACCAACAACAACCAACAGCAAACGACAACAACCGACAACAACCGACAGCAACAGCCACCAACAAAATCAACAACAACGACGATAACGACGACAACAACATCAACAATGACGACGACGATAACGACGACAACCACAACAGTGTCCGGTAATGTGTGGTAGAGAATGGCAGTCAGCCAGACTGAGTACAGTTGAACATGTATAATAATAATAACACATTTCGCGTAGTTGAGCACTAAATAAAGAAATTCAGTGTTTTTCCCACTTCTGTCTTGTGAGCATCATCAGCAAGGTGTAGTAGCTGCTGATACTGATTTGTCCTCGAGTGTCGAGCTGCACAGTTTCTTCCAGTCTGTCTTGTCCTCTGCTTGTTGCCGGCACCTGGAAAGGTCTTCCATGGTCTTCATGGGCACACCCAGCTTATTCAACTGAGCGAGCAGACTTGTGGCTAGTGTCAACCTTGGCCGCCCACGGGGTGCTTTGTTACCCTTGTCCAAAGAGCCGCTCATGGCTACTTAGGGTGGCGTGTCCGTGTCCGTCTGTAGCACATGACTGGTCATTCGTAGTCGCCTACATGCAGCTGTGTCATGTATTACTACAAGAACTCAACCAAGTCCTCAGCAGTCATGGAGTAGCGGCAGGTTAGGCAAGTAGGGCTGGGGGGCAGAACTGATCCACTCCTTGATGCAGTGGAAGTGAAATTCATGACTGCACTCCAACTTGGATAGAGGACGGTCCAGGGTATCCTGACAAATCACACAAATGGACTCATGACTTATTGCTGACGAGTCTACCTTAGTAGGCACTACATTGATGTACTGCAGCTCCATGGGGTGTATTGCCTGGTCTTGATGGTGGTCACCGTAATACACCCCGTTGAGGTACCACTGATAGACACCCTCCTCCTCCTGAGAGATGAAAGCAGGTCCATCTTCCCTATGCCGAAGGTTGTATCGGTACCACTCCCGTACACGATTGTTACCTTCCCTGCGTATCACCGCTGGCGCATTCTCCCTGTGGAGCCTTCCGTGGTGTAACCACCGTAGAATACAGCATGTGGCGTCACAATAACTGACTGCAGGACCGCCGGCTCTAGATGCCGTTGAGGTAGTACTCGATGCTACCCCGTCCTATCCAAGCAGGTTCATTAACGCGATGAAGGCGACCTCCATAGCACCAGGCGGGCACTCCCCTACTATCAACAAGAGCTGGTCCGTCCTCCCGATGGAGTCTACCATCGACGTGCCAAATTTCTTGCTGCGCGTTTTGATCTGCCAACTCCACAACAGTTCTTATTGGCGTCCGCCTTTCTATTAGTAAAGGACCCGTGGTGAGAGACCACGACCGGTCGTCCACGTCTACACCGAATGTATCAGCCATATCTATTTACAGGTCTGCTCTCGATATAACAACTCTCACTTGTACATAAACCTCGTTAGTACATACAAAAATCAAATCCCGCGCCGAAACAGCATCACTCCCACACAAAATTTGTTCTACACAACATAATCCTACATAACATAAACCTCGACATAACACACGCTACGGCGGTCCCCGACGTGCGCACTCTCGATACAACATAAATTCAAGTGCATGGTATGATCAAGCGGTAGCTGTAGCTAGGCAGTTTAGGCCAGTTTAGTCCTACATAACGTAAACCTCGGCATAACGCACCCTATACGCGCAGTACAACGTAGATTCACGTGCGCGGTACAATCAAGCTGTAGCCGTAGCTAGCCAGTTTAGTCCTATTGTGCATATTTTCTGCAGCATTGATGGTATCTGATGTCGATGGTGGTACAGTGTGTATATGTTTGCACGGTTGAACCCGCCTTGTAATACCCTTCATTTTGAGGTGCATCTTGTATTTCACACACGGTTTTCTACATAACATAACTCTCGATATAACATAATGTTTGCGTGGTCCCAGAGATTACGTTATATGGAGAGTAGACCTGTACTGAGAATAATGTAACAACTCCTCCACAAACGCTTCTACAACTGACGTCTTCTTCATCCCCAGATAGGCGTTAGCCTTTGGGTAATCCTGAAATAAAGATTATTATTATTATCCTGGGTTTTTTTTTTCCTCTTGGTGGTTTTGGATAAGAGTTGAAAAGTCCAAAAGGTCAACTGATGACCTTTGCATTACTTGGTATGATTGGATTTTAGCGGATGATGTCGGTATGCAGCTGGGGAGCGAATTCGACAGGAAGAAGGTAAAGGCCTTGCTTTGCGGTTCACACCTTCACTTCAGTATCATTACAGTCCAAATGGCGTTCACTTGTCACTGTAGCGTTCGAATGTCAGGGGTAATACCCCTATTCCAACATCTGAGGCGGTGCGTCAAGCGCCGCCTCTTTCTCATAGTATATTGCGACAATTGGTAAGTGTGCAGTGCTCCTAGCTCTCTCCCCCAACAAAAGAGCTCTATGACACTGTGCTTTCTGCGGTTTCTTTCGTTTTTACAGTGGAGAAAGGCTGGTGGGAGGCCAGGCCGTGGCCGCACACCTGGCGGGTGCGGCCCATCGAACCCGTTACTGGGAGGGCCGGCAAGTCGGGCTGCTGTTGCAGTCCGACTACCGGGACGCCATGGAGCGTATCCGGACCCTGTAAGTAAGCACTGCTCTGTCTACATGTATACTTATCCCCCTCGTTATAGCGATACTTACTTGTTTCGTATCCTCTTGTCTTACCCTGCTTCCGTATTCGTGACACTAATAGTGTTTGTGTGCGCTCATGCTTGGTTTTACAGATGATGATGATGTATGTATGAAGGTCTGGAGCTAGCTGCCGTCTTCGGGATGTGCCATTTGTTTTCAAAATTATTTGTAAGTACTTGTAACAGGCGTAGTGTAGTAACTGTGTATGCAGTGTAGTAACAGTGTGTAGTGTTTTGTGATGGTCCTGAGCGGTCGTTATGTGTTTTGTGATGGTCCTGAGCGGTCGTAATGTGTTGGGCTACTGAAGTACACTGCATGAAGGGGTATGTGTGGGTGCTTCGACATATTCTCGTGCTTCCTAAACCCTAGATACGTGTATAGCACTATAACCTAGATGTGTGTGTGTGCGTGTGTGCGTGTGTGTGTCCGCGCATGCGTGCGTGTGCGTGCATTGTGTTCTCTTCTACAGACTCATCCAAGTCAATTATTTAAATAAAAGTGTATTATAGTAAACAGTATTGTGTTTTGTTATGGTGAATATGTGGGGAATGGTGGACATGCCTTAGTGTGACTGGATACCCGCGGGTTGTGACTCTTTGCTGGCCACTCTGGATTCTCCAGTATAGATTCGGTACAGTGCAGAGGGGATTTGTGGTGCGTAGCAACACTGCTTCACTGTGACACCCCTTCAATAATTGTTTTGATGCATGATACTGCGGGCGTAGCCGGTTGATCCTAACTGAATTCCGATCAAAATAGAAATATGCATCTATTGCACCTGCATGGACAGTAGGCATTTCCCAAATCGGCCGGCCGAAAAATTCGCCGAAAAAAGTGGTTTTGAAGAAATTACCCATCTTTTCGCCGAATGTTCAAAAATTCGCATGTTGAATTCGCCGAAAACCGATGCTTCAGTGCTTCAACAGGGTGTATGTGAATGTACATGACGTAATGGGAACGGTGACTTCAAGTACTATGTTGAGCCGAATTCTGATCTTGGAGCTCATAATATGGCCGAATTTGAACATTCTCTTAACCGATCGAAAAACCGATTAGGCATGCTCTGTATGGGCAACTTGTCAGTGCACATCTACGATGTGTGAATAAAACGAATGCACGGAACGTGAACTTTGTTTGCTGCACATCTACGAAGTGCGAATCAGGGAGTAGTATAATGACACGTATACTAGTACACCTTGTGTTGCACTGCGTCTTTCCCGCAGGGTCTCTGAAGGTCGCACGCTCCGCGTGCTTATGCACGCATGCGCAATATGTCACTGCACATCTACGATGTGCAAATCAGGGAATAGTACGTATTTTACTACTCCCCGGTGCAATGAATGCACCGAACGTGCACAAGTGCACGGTCGCCACGGAAAAGAACCTTTATGGCACATTTATGACATGGCAGGGCCAAAGGTCAAACCCTAGGGGGTCCCGAGGCCAGACCAAGCGCGCCCGATACAGTGTGCCTTATTTAACCCAAAGGTCAAAGGTCAAACCCTGGGGGAGTCCCGGGGCCAGACCAAGCACGAGCGACACAGTGTGCCTTATTTGGCCCAAAGGTCAAAGGTCAAAAAGTGGGCCAGAACCCGCCCCGCACTTACTACTGGCGCAGCAGTGAACACGTCAAGGAGAAAGAAGCGATGGCATGAGGAGATGGAGATGGAGGATGATGATGGGGATGAACAGGATGATCAGGAGGAAAGCAAGGGTGAGCAGGAACAGGAAGTGGAGGATGAGAGTGATACGGACGAGGAGGAGTTCGACATCGACAAGAGCAAGTCTGCCATCTACAAGCATTTGGTGTCCAGTCCGGATTGTCGTAAGTTGTTTGACGATTCATGGTTAAGTGTTATTTGTCACGCGCGTTTCTTTAAGCAGTTGCAGGTGTTGGAAGCTGTATATATTCGCACACGTGACCCTGTTCTATGCAAGCAAAAAGAAAATGTTGTAGCACTCACACTTTTTAAATGATACGCACTCACCAGTTTTTGTTCACACGCACTCACAGCTGCCACATTCATCTACTGCTACCATTCTCAGATACACTGCAAAGGTTCACACTACACGCGTTATGCATAACCGCTAGCTGTGCTGCATTCTCACGCTTCTTTTCATATTACTCTAGCTATATAACTGGTTGTTTTAGTGATTCTTACTATGTGACGATGTTCCACTGATGATGGTCACACGAAAACGTTCTGGAATTGTTTCATTTTAATTGTTTATACATGGTTATGAGTGCACAATTGATATTTTTCATTGCTATTTTACGACTGTTGTCTCCTCGTCGGTTATTTAGATCCATTGTTTGTTGACATATATATATATATACACACAACAACAAGGTTGTCAATTTCATAATACTAAAAGCTTTTCACCCATTTTCATCAGTAGTTACATGGGAATGAGCAAGAACGAAAACGAAGCCAGAATTTATACTGGGGGTAGAGAATCAGCAAGAATATTCTTACGCGCCTCAAGTTCACACTACACTACCATAAGAATGTATGGAGCAGTGGAAAATGCGGGAAACAACACAACACATGGCGCTATCACTTGTTGCCACACGTTTGTCAGGCGGCTTCTTGTACAGCTTGTCTGGGATATGCTGCTTGATCCTTTCCGAGAATCGCTGACATGTCTCACCAACGTACGTCCGCTCACAGCGACACATACTTATAAATAAAATTACTGTTTTCAAGAGTTGGTGAAACATCCTTCGCGATAGACCTGAATGCGGGTCTGGTTGTACAAATTACAATGGGGGATACTGTAGGGGGATAGGGGGGGGGGGGGGATACTGTAGGATAGCAGTTGTGTGGCAACAAGTGATAGCGCCATCACAAAGCATTTGCAGGCGCAACCTGAATGCATCCCGCAGGAACGCAACAGCAGCTTCAGTGTCATCACACCAGCCCGGAACAGCGCGCACAGATTCACACTGGAGGCGCTGTACATTCGCAGTTTGAGGCCAGAGCTGTGTCGACAAAAGAAGCACATCAAGGTGCTACGGCTGTTCAAGCTGCAACCGGACTGACAACTTTATCACGTGTTTGTTCAGGTAACTGCATTCCCCTCATGTGTTGTTTCCCGCATTTTCCACTGCTCCATACATTCTTATGGTAGTGTAGTGTGAACTTGAGGCGCGTAAGAATATTCTTGCTGATTCTCTACCCCAGTATAAATTCTGGCTTCGTTTTCGTTCTTGCTCATTCCCATGTAACTACTGATGAAAATGGGTGAAAGCTTTTAGTATTATGAAATTGACAACCTTGTTGTTGTGTGTATATAAATTTTGTTCGCCTACATCTCTATTTATATAATATATATACCCAATGCTGTAGACAGCAAGCTGTTTCGGCCATAAAGGCCTCATCAGTACAGCTACGAGCTAAATAGGCCGAGCTACCAGCCATGGTGCAAAGGAGGCACCACAGACATTAAGGTAGCTCGTCGCTCTAGCGCCAGAGTGCTCAAACTACAAAATGTAGCGGGCATTGTAGCGGGCATTGCATATATATACGCAGATTGTGTATATATATATATATATATTACAGCATGCTGTCCGCAGATTGAGTATATATATATATTATATACTCAATCTGCGGCCAGCATGCTGTTTCGTTCTTTTTGAACTCATCAGCGCAGCACAGAGGAAATGAGGCCGAACCTGATAGCATGGAAATAAAAATTTCCCATCAGGCCCGAACGTACCTTGCCAGAGTGCTCAAACTGACAAGTCAGTGAGCTCTGCATAACGCAAACAGCAAAGGCACTACCCCACGCAAGAGTGCTCAACTGCTACAAGAGCAGGAGCGAAATACTCAATCTGCGGACAGCATGCTGTTTCGTTCTTTTTGAACTCATCAGCGCAGCACAGAGGAAATGAGGCCGAACCTGATAGCAATGGAAATAAAAATTTCCCATCAGGCCCGAACGTACCTTGCCAGAGTGCTCAAACTGACAAGTCAGTGAGCTCTGCATAACGCAAACAGCAAAGGCACTACCCCACGCAAGAGTGCTCAACTGCTACAAGAGCAGGAGCGAAATACTCAATCTGCGGACAGCATGCTGTTTCGTTCTTTTTGAACTCATCAGCGCAGCACAGAGGAATGAGGCCGAACCTGATAGCAATGGAAATAAAAATTTCCCATCAGGCCCGAACGTACCTTGCCAGAGTGCTCAAACTGACAAGTCAGTGAGCTCTGCATAACGCAAACAGCAAAGGCACTACCCCACGCAAGAGTGCTCAACTGCTACAAGAGCAGGAGCGAAATACTCAATCTGCGGACAGCATGCTGTTTCGTTCTTTTTGAACTCATCAGCGCAGCACAGAGGAAATGAGGCCGAACCTGATAGCAATGGAAATAAAAATTTCCCATCAGGCCCGAACGTACCTTGCCAGAGTGCTCAAACTGACAAGTCAGTGAGCTCTGCATAACGCAAACAGCAAAGGCACTACCCCACGCAAGAGTGCTCAACTGCTACAAGAGCAGGAGCGAAATACTCAATCTGCGGACAGCATGCTGTTTCGTTCTTTTTGAACTCATCAGCGCAGCACAGAGGAAATGAGGCCGAACCTGATAGCAATGGAAATAAAAATTTCCCATCAGGCCCGAACGTACCTTGCCAGAGTGCTCAAACTGACAAGTCAGTGAGCTCTGCTTAACGCAAACAGCAAAGTCACTACCCCACGCAAGAGTGCTCAACTGCTACAAGAGCAGGAGCCAAATACTCAATCTGCGGACAGCATGCTGTTTCGTTCTTTTTGAACTCATCAGCGCAGCACAGAGGAAATGAGGCCGAACCTGATAGCAATGGAAATAAAATTTCCCATCAGGCCCGAACGTACCTTGCCAGAGTGCTCAAACTGACTATATATATATGGGATGACGACTACACCATAGCTCAGTGGTTAGAGCATCGCTGGCTGCAAGCGAGGGTCCCGTGGTTCGAGTCCTGGTGGTGACAGTCAATTTTTTTTTCAGACTTTTCCCTTTTGTCTCTTTCCCTCAAACCAGTTAATATATATATAAATATACTCAATCTGCGACAGCATGCTGTTTCGTTCTTTTTGAACTCATCAGCGCAGCACAGAGAAAATGAGGCCGAAACTGATAGCAATGAAAATAGAAATTTCCAATCACGCCCGAACGTACCTTGCCAGAGTGCTCAACTCAAACTGACAAGTCAGTAAGCTCTGCATAACGCAAACAGCAAAGGCACTACCCCACGCAAGAGTGCTCAACTGCTACAAGAGCAGGAGCGAAATACTCAATCTGCGGACAGCATGCTGTTTCGTTCTTTTTGAACTCATCAGCGCAGCACAGAGAAAATGAGGCCGAACCTGATAGCAATGAAAATAAAAATTTCCAATCAGGCCCGAACGTACCTTGCCAGAGTGCTCAAACTGACAAGTCAGTGAGCTCTGCATAACGCAAACAGCAAAGGCACTATCCCACGCAAGAGTGCTCAACAATATATCTCGGTAGATGGTATGTTGTTCAAAGCGGTCTATGATGACAATGGCTAATGTGCCACTGAGTTGGCTACCCATTGCCAACCCCCTTATCTACTTGAATGTTCCAAGGATTGGGTGCTGGAACACGTTGTTGTGTAGAAGTAGTCTGAGTAGCTCTTTGAGGTCGACTGATGTTAGGCAGTAGGTGTTGAGTTTAAAGTGATTTGTTTATAGTATGTTGTTGAGTTTGAAGTGATTTGTTTACAGAATGTTGTAGAGTTTGAAGTGATTTGTTTACAGTAGGTGTTGAGTTTGAAGTGATTTGTTTACAGCATGTTGTTGAGTTTGAAGTGATTTGTTTACAGTATGTTGTTGAGTCGTCAAGGTGCTTCTTGCAGAGTGTATTCATGTCTTCCGTCTTCATCATCACCATCTCACCTCCTTCATCACTTCGGGTGACCACGATATCTTCACTCTCTCGTAATAACTTTAGCACATGGAGGTTTGCTTGGGAGATAATATATTTAGGATTCTGCCATATCCCTGTCCTTCTCATAGTGTATTCCATGTGCCTTAGGAAACCTCTGATGGAAAGCTCGGCTGGGTCCATGTCACGTGGTGCTGGTTTTCTCTTTATTTAAAAACCTCAGACAATCTGATTTGACAGTATCGAAAGTTCCACCAAATTCCGGCCACAGGAAGCAGTGTCCTGAGATCCAACGCGAAAACAGCAAAACAATTGTGTAGATTATCACTGAGGGAAAGTACCGGGCTGCTGTGTGGTAGCTATATATTGCTAAAGTAATACCAGTTATCTACACAGCAACCCTCTGCTACTGTGGTAAGTGAAATGAGATGCAGGGATGGAACACAAAGAACAATGGATGCATGACAGAGCTCCATATGTTTGGAGTGAAGACTAGAGTCTATTTATGCTCGAAACAGGTAAGCCGTAAAGGAATATATTATCATGTCATGAAAGGATGGCATCTGTAGCTGGACTTTTGATTCCGGAAAAATGTCGCTGGAATGCATCTGAGTTTTTCCACCTCCCACGGCGCTGGAACAGGCTGAGCTCGACGGAACTTGCAATTGCCTTTCGTGCTCCGGTAGGGCGGAGTGATCAAGCAGAGATTCCTTGTTGCTGGCCGGAGTGTTTGAGCATCTGTGACATTAACTGTGCGGTTGAAGCTGACACCAATCCTCTATATGGCTGTCTGAGTATGATGAACACGGGGTGGTTGTCTACCGTTTTTCCCATGCAGCCGCAGTTTTGTTCATGTACTGTCACTATGTGGCAACGGGGCGTAGTTCTGCATCTGTGACATGCTAGATCACCACTGCATTGCTTGACATACCCTTGTCCGCTTTGGAGCCCAAGAAGAATATTTCTAAGCCACCCTCGACCCATGCGATGCCGCCTAACCTGAGTCGAGCTCAAGCATATTTGCTAGTTTCTGTGTCGTTATCGCTGGTGTCGAAATAGAGTGGTACTGGGACTAATGCTACATCTGATGGCCGGCACAGGGCTGAGAGGCAAAGCAGTGTCAAAGCCTTTGTGCATAGCTCTTTTTAACAGGCAATTCCACTGATAGGCCAATGTCACGAATGTAGGTCAGAATCTTTTCGACGTCAGCGCTCGGCGTTGTCTGGAGTGTCTTGGATGTAGGAGATGTCACGTGACCTGTGTGTACACATAGAGTGTAGAGTATTGTGATATCTGGTATTGGACTAACCCGTATGTCAGCCAGGAACGTGACGGTGACACGGACTAGTCGAAGTGTTAGTTCTGGTCGAGAAGATGATCTGGTTACGAATTCCAGGAAGCTGCTTACGACGTCCAAGCTCAGGCTGTCGTTATCACCACTGAAACTGATCAGGTCAACTGCAATTCTGCGATACCGAGCCAAGTGTGACAGGTGCACATGTTATACGTAAAATATACGTCCTTCGCGGTGAAAGGGTTAAGGCATCGTTTGGAATGCTCTCCGCTGCCTGTTGTCGCTACAGACCTTGCATAATGTCATAGCCCACTTCTTGTTGTGGAGAAGCTCTGGCTGGCAGAACGACGCTAGAGCCGGGGCTCGAACAGATTTGGGAAGATTCGGGATTATCAGTGGTGGTTCCATTGCCCTGCCTACCAATTCCTGGTGCCAGGGCTGTGCTGGCCAAACGGGGGCAATAACTGTTTCCGTTACACCCTGTTTCGGGTGGAAACGGAGGATTGACATTGCTGTGGGTTCCCGTCCAGTCTTGCTGGAGTGCATCTACTGCATTCCGTCTCCTCGTCCAACCACCGTGAGTTGTATGAAGGTAACTGTGTGATCTGACAGTTGGCAAAGCGATCCACATCGTCTGGTCACAGTTCCCTGTGTATTGTCTGGAAGATACCGCGGTTCAGTGACCAGTTGCTGCTGGGATGTGCTTCGCCAGGAGGATTGTCTTGAGCCGCGAGGTTATGACATTGATTGGACGAGTTACGGTCATCATAGCTTCCTAGCGTTCCCCCAGGTTGTTTAGCTGGTAGACTGTAGTTATACTGTCTGATCTGATCATCACCATCTTGTCCTTGATTAGCGCTGGGTTTGCTTGTTCATCATTATTATTATTCTTTATTTCCACGATGGCCCATGGCCAATAAGGAAGATAATATGATTCAAATCAGTCCAGAATCATATAAAATCAGTCTATCAAGTAAGGAAACCAACACATCGCAGGGGGGATGGGGTTACGATGGGGTACAGTGTGAGCTACTACAGGAGCATATGGATGATAGAATGAGGCTAGACGCCATTGATTTAAACGCATGCTTGCTATTTGTTTCACGCAGGTCGGGGGGTAGTTGGTTGAAAGTGTGAAGGGACAGGTTGATGGATGTGAAGGGACAGGTTAATAATAATCTTTATTTCAGGATTACCCAAAGGCTAACGCCTATCTGGGGGATCTCCTATTTGTGTATGCCTGTATTATTATCATTCTCGTATCCGTTCCCAAGGGGAACTCACGATAATGGAGTGAAAAAACATAGCGCATAGCACCTGTATTGCTGAGCTTGTATTGAGTGCGCTTCTGGTTGTTAGGGAAGCTCATAGTTATCCAGGAAAATAGTACCGCCTAAGTGGTGGCAGCGGGGAGGGGGATTCGAACCCACGCCTGTTTATTTTTTTATTTCTATTTTATTTTATGAAAGTGCACATGCCTACATGGAATGGAAGAGAACAACAACAACAACAACAACAACAACAACAACAACA
The DNA here is from genome assembly GCF_964019385.1 of Sycon ciliatum. Taxonomy (NCBI): domain Eukaryota; kingdom Metazoa; phylum Porifera; class Calcarea; order Leucosolenida; family Sycettidae; genus Sycon; species Sycon ciliatum. The sequence continues at coordinate 1,176,952 of NC_088655.1, read as the reverse complement.
ACAACAACAACAACAACAACAACAACAACAACAACAACAACAACAACAACAACAACAACAACAACAACAACAACAACAACAACAACAACAACAACAACAACAACAACAACAACAACAACAACAACAACAAGAGAACATAGGGGACTACAAAGGGCGTGTTGGTGCTATTGAGCTGTGCCGGTGAGGTGAAGTGTGCTTCCCCGACGAATGGTCTCGGGATCAAGGCGCACAGCACGCACCTTGGGGGAAAGGGAGAGGAGAAAGACTGTGTGTGAAGAGTGAGAACCTGGGAGCCAGACATTTAATGATGGAGAGAGAGAGAGGAAGAGATGGGGGGGGGGGGGAAGGGGGCGGGGAAGTGAGGGAGGGTGAGGGAACGAGTGCTAGATGAGTTCAGGAAACTATGGCAATGGACCAACAGCTGCATTTCTTTCAGTGGGGGGGGGGCAGTACGGAGAAGTAAGGTCGGAGCTGCTGCCAGGCACAGTAGTGTGCAGGCACTGGATCAGCGAGAAAGGGGCCACGAAAAGCAGCAAAGGAAAGAAGATAAGAAAGAAACATAAACGCAAAAAAATTCTGCACTGAGGTGATTCGAGAGCTCTAGCCGCGGAAGCAATGTACAGTTCAGTGAGGTGAAGAAAAGGTGATCGTTGTGGGACTGGAGAATGGAACATCGTCAAATTTAGCCATGGAATGCTGTCGCCCACAACCAATCCTGGCGCATCAGGTGCTTACAAATGCGAGACTTGAAGGCCTGCATTCACTTCGATGCAGGAGGTTCCGGGATGGCTTGCTCAGGAATGTCGTTCCATGCCGCAATGAGGGTGTAGGGGAATGACCTCAGTAGGTAGTTCGGTACTGTCCGAACAAGTGGCCATTGGAACTGGAAAGGGTGGCGAGAAGCTAGTTGTCGGCGGGTTCTAGGAGTAAGTGCAGGCGCCGACTGTGGTGGGAGGAGGGCTGTCAGCTGGGGTGGACCCGTAATGTAGTGCAACTTGTACACATATGCAAGCCCTGAGACTGCCCTCCTGAGATGCAGGCTCTGAAGGATCGTGCCAGGTCCGATGTTTCGCATTGCCTTCTCCTGCACCCTGTCATAGCGTGCTAGGTGAGATTGGGCTGCACACATGGTGGCTAGGGGAGCGTACTCCAGGATTGGCCGAATGACCCCCTTGTACATGGCAAGGCGGCCCTCATGACCCAGAAGCCAAGCAGCACGGCGCAAGAATCTCAGCCGCTGGCTGGCCTTGACATGGATATGGCGCTGGAACCCAAGCTTAGAGTCGAATGTGACTCCAAGCAGCTTTAGGTGGTCCGATTCCGGAATAATCTCGCCGGCAAAGGTGGTTGGTTGAAAGTCAGGGCCCTTTCTAGCATTGCATAAAATCAGACGCTGGCTCTTGGTGGGCTCGAAATGGATCCGCCATTGCTGGCCCCATGCGGCAAGATTGCTGAGGGTTGTCTGTAAAGATGCTGCCTTCTCCTGGAGGTTGTCGTTTGGTCTGATCAGACTGTACACGGTAGTATCATCGGCGAAAGAGCTGAGCTTTACTCCATGCGAGAGGCATTGGTCGATATCGGCAGCAAACAATGATATGAAGAGTGTGGGGCCCAGGACGCTGCCTTGGGGCACTCCGGCAGTGATGGGGTACTTCTTGGAAGCGTGGCCTCCAGTTACCACCTTTAGGCAGCGGTTACTCAGGTAGTCGCGTAACCAAGAGGGAAGAGGTCCACCGATGCCTACTCGCTCTGCTTTGTTGAGAAGGCCGACGTGAGAGATGCGGTAAAATGCACCGGCAATATCATTTGCTACTCCTGGGACACAGCCCCCCTCAGCTACAACCTGCATCCATTCGCTCTGGAGTGCTGTGAGGAGGTCAGCTGTGCCACGGCCACGTCTAAAACCAAACTGGCTGTCAGGCAGCAGGTCGTTGCGCTCCAGGAAATTGGCGACTTGTTGGTTTATAATATCCTCCATGACCTTGGATATCATGGAGAGCAAGGACACAGGCCGGTAGTTGGATCCTCAGGAGAGACTTCACTAAGTGGTGAGAAATGACTGGGATCTAGCACACCGTTCTCTCGGAATGAATGAATGTAGTGTTGTTATCACTAGACATTATGGTTTGTATGCAAGTACGTATATAGCTAGAACAGTGGTGTTGATGCCAGCCTGCAACACTACGCGTGACAAGATGATCCAGCGAGATGTCAGAGAATACCAGAGCAGCAGTGTCAACTGTCATGTGCAAACAAGATGCCTACGTTGGGCACAAGAGAAGGTAGGTAGTAATTTATTCATATCATATCACGTCAGGTGTTTATCAGAATAATAAAATGATATGTAGAGTGTGAGAAATGTAGGTCAGCATGTATTGAACATTGCAGTACTCCATACATAACGGACAGAGGGTCAGACAAGCTAAGCCAGGGAGAAGTGGATAGATTGACAACGACATGACAGGTATGTCCAGGTCTCAATCATCATAAACACTATACATGTATTATCTCCGGTGTTTTCAATACTCCAGCATATCACACTGTATCAAATACCTTCATCATGGAACACAATACACACGTAGAAATCCCATACAAATACTAAAGTAAACACAAGATAGAAAGAGGTTGTAGTGACAAGGTTGCTAGATAGTTTTATCTCCATGGTATCGCTGACGAGCGTGAAATTGTACTCATAGGACAGTCTTTTTCATTCATTCTCTTTCAGCTGTGTGTGTGTGTGTGTGTGTGTGTGTGTGTGTGTGTGTGTGTATGTATGTGTGTTTGTGTGTGTGTGTGTGTGTGTGTGTGTGTGTGTGCTAATGTAGTTGGTCACGTGGTCATCCAGAGATGAGTGATGCATACTCCATGATTATGATAGGTTGTATGATACATCTGTACACCACATTGCATCCAGATTGAGTCTGCAGTGGTGTCACGTGACGGTACATTACTTGACGGAATCGGGCAGGTGGTGTCTTCTACCGAATGACTATGTTGATCTTGAAACTTGGCAATCTATTGTCTTAAATTATTTTAAGTCTACTATTGCAAGTTTCGTCCAGCATACATTATAGTGAGTATATGCAGAGTGGGACAGAAGTGAGTGTGTGAAGATTGTAACTGAACAGAACAACATAAATAGTGATGTCCAGGCCAAACCATCACCAATTTCAATTTCAGAAAACACGTACCTGGGTACTTGCCATGCTCGCGTAACCGTGGCAGCATCGGACGAGGACAAAGTTCTCGACTCCAAATTCTGGCCGGCCACCATCCAGCACACAGTGCGAAAGTGGCGCCTTGCTGATGCCGAAGGTAACAAGTCGTCTTCTACTTCGCGGCGAGGCAGTGATGATCAATCCTGAACTGTCATGCTAACAAACCAACATACACAACGATGCAGCAACAACGACTTAATCCCAACGCCCCTGTATTCACCCCACGATCGAAACTAGCCCACCCGCTCTACCCCGCTCAGCCCTCCTCTGGCCGACCCGCACATATTGCATGTATCAACGCTAGATCAATTAAGAATAAGCATGGAGAACTTTCTGAGTTCATCGAACAGTACAAGCCCGACGTCATTGGCATCACTGAAACATGGCTGTCTCAGCCAAACTCCCTTGTAGTTCCAGGCTACGACTTTTACCGTCGTGACCGACCCACAGCGGACAACAAGAAGAGCACTGATAGCTTTAGGGGATTTGCAGGTGTCGCTCTTCTAGTCCGCTCGGAATTTCCAGGTATAGTTGAGCACCGCACTGATCTACAACTCCCCAAATTTGAGGCCACGTGATTCGAAATAACAGATCATACATCGACCTCGTCATCTGCACCTCCTGAGTCTTTCATTACTGGATACGTTTACAGGCCACCAAATGCGTGTTCCACTGATATTCACAATTTTGTGGGCTGTCTGCAAACAGTCCTTCAGACGACCAGACACACCACTTCCTCTATGCTTATGATGGGTGATTTCAAGGCCAAGTGTAGTGACTGGCACGGCAATATCACGGACACTGCTGGACACCAGCTATAATGCCTGCTAAGAATGTTTTCCCTCTCCCAGTTAGTCAACTGCCCTACTCACCACACTCCAGCCGGAACAGGAGCAGCCTTGGACTTGGTAATCACTGATACACCATCTGCGTTTTCCATTTCAGACATTATTGCGCCTCTGGGTCAGTCTGACCACGACATCGTGTTGGTTCGTATGGAAGCGCCTAGCCTGCAACACTACCAAGCACCAACGTTCTCTCCTGCATCAGGTACAGCCTATGAGCGCTCACCGTCCACGCCAGATGACTTGATCGGCCGTTCACCGCCCCGCTATCATTTCCGTACGATCACAAATGACCAGTGGAACTGTATAAACCAGCAGCTTACTTCCGTGGATTGGAGGGAGCTTCTTGGTAACACAAGCATTGACGTAGCATGCAAGAGATTCTCATCTGAACTCTCTGCTGCTCTCGCTAAGTATCAGTCACCAGCTTCTCCTATTAATTGCCCCTCTTCACTGGGTCGTTCCGTCGACAGGCCAGCACGTCCACCCTGGCTGACGACCTCAGTATTAAATGCAGTCATTAATAAACGGAATATCTATAGCATCTACAGGAAGTTCCACACAGCAGAAAACCTTGCTCGCTATAAGGCCCAACGCAATTTGGTCAAGCACCTCTCTCGCCATGCTCACAAAAGATACATTCAGTCATTCCGTCTAGCAAACTCACTAACTCAGCCCGCCCGTCGCTTTACTCATTTGTCCGCTCCCTGTCTGGTGTCTTCGCATCACCCTGCACCCTCAGCAATGACCACCTCCGCTGACACCCTCACACATAATCCTGCTGAGATGGCAGCTGCTCTCAACGAGCACTTTGTACGGGGGTTTTTTTGTTGGTTTTTTTACTAGAGCCACGTAAACCCGTCATGTGTGAGCCATGAATAAGGGGAGTGGTGGCGTGGTCTGGGATGCTCTGCCGACCTTGGGTCTCGGCTTCATCACAACCAGGGGTTGGCACACAGGATGATCCTGACTGGCCCGTCAGATCTGTCTCATCTCCCTTCTCCGGCCTCGAACCTCTCAAACATTGTCATCTCCTCCGAGGCCGTGATTCGCTATATTGAGAAACTCCCCACAGGGAAGTCCCCAGGCTATGACGGTATAAGCAACGAGATTCTGAAGGCCTTGAAACTTTCTATCTCCTATCCTCTCTCCCTTATCTTCAATAATTCCCTGTCGTTTTCCCCTCTGCCTGGAAATATGCTGTGGTTGTGCCCATATACAAGAACAAGGGAAGCAGACATGATCTTGGTAACTGTCGCCCAATCTCTCTGCTGAACACCTGCTCCAAGATACTTGAGCGAATCGTCTATGATCGGCTGTACCATCATCTGGCACCTCTGCTCCATGATATGCAATCTGGGTTCCGCCATGGTGACTCTACCTCTCTACATATAACCAACCTTGTCCAGAGACTGTGCACCCTCCGAGACCGCCGCCATTACCTTGGCCTGTGTTTCTTCGACCTGGCGAAAGCGTTTGACTCAGTTTGGCATAGGGGGTTACTAGCCAAGCTGCATGCTTATGGGGTCACCGGACGCCTGCAGTCGTGGCTCGCCTCCTATCTCAACAATAGGACTAAATCAGTCAAGCTTGGTCCAGTCCTCTCAGATTCTATCCCTATTTGCTCTGGTGTACCGCAAGGGTCCACTCTAGAACCGATACTTTTCTTGGCCTTCGTCAACGACCTCCCTGTCCTCAACCCTGGCGTGTCTCTGTTTGCAGACGACACTTGTATGCTGCGCAGTAGTCCCTCTGTTTCCCGTCATATATTAGACCTCCAAGCGGGTATCACGGATATCACCTCGTGGATGGCATTGTGGAAGCTAAAACCGAACGTCTGGAAGACCAAGGTAATGATCATTCCCCCTCTGTCTACTACTCTCTACTACCCTCTCCCTCCCCTAGTATTCCATTTCTCCACCACTTCCATAGAATATGTAGATCATCACAGGCATCTTGGTGTTATTTTTGACACTAATCTCTCCTGGACTCACCATGTTGCCCACATATGTAAGAAGACTAGTCAAGCCATAGGTATAATATACTCACACCGCGCCCATCTTCCTGACAGCTGTCGTGCTCTTTTCTATAATGCATATATCTTGCCGCATTTTGACTACTGCTGTACTGCCTGGACTATTCTATCTATTGCCCAACAGCAGAAACTGGAAACTCACAATCGTTCCCTCCTTTTTAAAAGATTCTTTATCATATGCCCAAGTCCCTTTCTAGTGTCGCTCTCTATATGTTATCCTCGACCAGACCTCTCCTAGAAAGACGACGAATCATGATGTGCTGTCTTATCCATCGTATTCGACTTTCCAAAATACCCCCGCATCTTAAACCATTTGACTGGTTCCGACGGGATAACTCCACTAGGAACCAACTCTCCCTTCCTCTAACCCGCTCTTCTGCATTGCTACACTCCCCCCTTTTCGATGGCTATTTGCATTGGCTTAAGCTGCACCAGGCGACAAAGGGCCTTTCTACTTTAGCAGCATTCAGGAACGCCTTGCTTTACCAGTAGACCACAATTTCAGTGCATATTTGCTTGTTTCTTCTTTTCCTTTTCTTTTTGACTTCTTACTCTTTTCCAAGTTACCCATGGTTGGCTATAAAAACCCTGCAATCGCCACGCAAAGTGGTCATTGGCTACCCCAGCCATGTATTGCTTGGAATAAAATAAATAAATAAATTTGAAAATGTTTTCTGGTGAATCTCTGGAGAATAGCCTTCTCTAGCTTACACTGATGTACATGTATATACATTGTTTTTTTTGTTTTTTTATTTATTTCTTTTGGTCCCATCGGCCTCTTCATATTTGTGCAGCTGCACTGTTGAGCTTCCGATGTAAAGCAAATAATAATAATAATAATAATAATAATAATAATAATAGCTTCCTATAGTTTTATTTTTACTTTTTGACAAAATTTGAAAACGTTTTATGAATGAATTACAGATGGAGCGGACTCGCTCCCTTCTATTTACACTGCAACGTTCGAACACATTTTCGTAGTTAAAACAACGTTTCGGCATATAGCCCTCATCAGGTTTGCAAACCTGATGAGGGCTATATGCCGAAACGTTGTTTTAACTACGAAAATGTGTTCGAACGTTGCAGTGTAAATAGAAGGGAGCGAGTCCGCTCCATCTGTAATTCTGTATGAAACTGCCGGAGGCCTCACCGCTTCTAATCTCGTTTTATGAATGGTTCGTGTTATTTTTTCACGGACCTTTCATAAAACTTTTTCAAATTTCATCTCCACCTTGCCGATAAACTCAAAAATGCAGTCAAAATGTAATCAAACTGACCCCTAAAAAGTTGTACCGCCCCAGCCACCTTAAGCATGCATGTGGACCATACGCCTGTAGGGAGTAGTTCGAGTTACTGCTGATCGCTCTGCTCTCCCTCCCCGTGCAGTTCAGTGATCCTTACGTAGTATCACAGATACATCGTATTCTCCCCCTCCCCCCGTTTACTCACAATTAATATTATTATTTAGGAATGAACTCCTTGAGCCTATTGCATGGGCAAAATATAAAATTGGTGAAGAATCCACACAATTACAGATACAGTAATGATAATATTATAGACTCTGTCACTCAATAGGATCACTGTAGGCTCACTAGCTGCGTGCCTCCGCCACCACTAGCACAGCAGGGGACTCAGGCACGGCAGGAGCAAACATGCTCCTTGAGCTACGCAGGCACATGGCACCACAACGAACCAGGGCAAACACAAGGCGGCAACACAGCAAGGAGATAATCTGCGCGTATGGCTCTTGCTCTTCTCAGCCAGGAGAGAGGCGATCCGCGTGAAAAGAGCATTGGCATGCTTGCCATAGCCACTAGAGGCAGAAAGCACAACGGGCACGAAGGAGGCATGCTCGACTAAGCGTACTCGCTCTTCATACATCCGACTCTTTTCCTGTTCATGGCGTCTGAAGCTAGCGGCACTCTCAACTATTAGTATCCTAATCTCTTACTATGTGCTTCCATCACCACTTCTAGGCTAAGCCATCGCCATCATTTTATTGGGTCGCCATGCAGTTTCAATGTGCGAAGCGAAATAAAAAACAAACAACCGACCAACATGTGCAGTCGTAGCCAAAGAAACCCAACCCTTAAATTATAATGCAAAGCATCACCCATGCGGCGCTCGGATTGGTTTTTGCCTTTTTGGACGGTGCAAGATGTACCGTAATAGATGTAATATTGATTTTGGAAATGTGGCAATACTCTAGTCCAAGTTGTGACTCGTGGTCGCGTGGGTCAATTTTCTTTGGCCACGCCTTTAACTTTTAGTATATAGATCATAAAATAATGCTCAACCAAAGGTGTTCCACAAATCCGAAACGATGATTTACATGGAGCACCTGTAGATGTTTTTCTCACTGTGCCTCATGCTCTGGAGATAGCATCTCCACAAGAGGTAGCGATAATGAAGTAGACACTGATCGATTGATAAAGTCGGACCAGGATGAAGGAGCTGCTATGAACAGAAAGCGGAGCGCGTTCCAAAGACCTGCCTTTGCATAGTTCAGCCCAGACCAGCAGGCTGGACTATGCAAAGACCTGCCTTTGCTTAGTCCAGCCCAGACCAGCAGGCTGGACAAAAACTAGAATTACTCACACTAGTGTACTCAATACCAAGCCCATGATTGTGAGCTCTCAGCAGCGCGTGTCCCACTGTCCTGGTGAAGCACGTACAGTTAGTGGTGGACGGTTTTAATGCCAAGCCTTCAGTCAAGTGCTATCAAGGAGAGGAGTATTGTGGCCATGCAGTTATCTGCACAACACCAAGAGAAGAAGAAAACAGCACAAGCATGCGGCTGTAGAGTGGCAAAATAGCTTGGGACCACGTGTTTTCAAGCTTTCCGCAATTGGGAGGGATCTCGATCCGTGATCGCCTCTTGCGAACTAGCCTGGTGTCTGCTGTTTCGGATAAGGCATTTTCACAGAGTGGAAGCAGTGACAGCTTACACAGCTTGTCTGCAGGCAGGAATGTCACTTGCCATGATAATCTTCCATCATGGCAATGATGGTTTTCACCTCATACTATGGTAATACGTGGATAACGAGAGGTAGGGATCTGATACACCCGCTATTCTGACACAGCCCTGCATCAAGTTGCAATGGAGAGCAGCCGCTCGACAAGCCATCATGTCTTACAGTACTAAGAGGGGGTGGAGCTGGTGACAGATATTGCGGCAGCTTTAGACGCAGGTTGATAATGTTCATTTCTTCCTTGAAGTTTGATAACCTGCCCCATTCTCCCTTTTTGTCTCAAACCAAACGCATTATAGCCCTTTCTGAAGCAATCATCATAATAAGGTATTTTTGGGAGCATTATGGTTAGCATTATACAAACGTTTTCCTAGCATTATCCGCTGACCTCTAATATGGAGTGGACTGGGCAGGGGAACAATTACAACACTGATGCCCGCCTTTCATGCAAGCACAGCCGATGCAGTTGTGCTGTTGCACCCACATCATTGTCCTCCCCTCATGGCTGCCTGGACTTTGCCAGTACAACACTAGTATTCAGCAGGCAGACACTGCACTGCACGAAAACCTACTCACAACGGGAGCTCGCAAAAGCCATCCTCACTCGAAAGTAGAAAAAAGATCAATCTGCTGAAAGTACGATACTGTATGTTTCCCAATACTACTTATACTCTACTCACTGGTTTGAGGGAAATACACAAACGAGAAAATTCTGAAGAAATACATTGACTGAGACCACCAGGACTAAAAACATTGACTGTGACCACCAGGACTCGAAGTACTGTGTTCTATTGTTTTCCAGTGTAGTCAGACTTGACCTGAACTACGTACCATACTACACAGTCTAGGAGACTGTACTAGTCTAGGAGACTGTACTAGTCTAGGAGACTGTACTAGTCTAGGAGACTGTACTAGTCTAGGAGACTGTACTAGTCTAGGAGACTGAAATAGTCTAGGAGACTGTACTAGTCTAGGAGACTGTACTAGTCTAGGAGACTGTACTAGTCTAGGAGACTGTACTAGTCTAGGAGACTGTACTAGTCTAGGAGACTGTACTAGTCTAGGAGACTGTACTAGTCTAGGAGACTGTACTAGTCTAGGAGACTGAACTAGTCTAGGAGACTGTACTAGTCTAGGAGACTGTACTAGTCTAGGAGACTGTACTAGTCTAGGAGACTGTACTAGTCTAGGAGACTGTACTAGTCTAGGAGACTGTACTAGTCTAGGAGACTGTACTAGTCTAGGAGACTGTACTAGTCTAGGAGACTGTACTAGTCTAGGAGACTGTACTAGTCTAGGAGACTGTACTAGTCTAGGAGACTGTACTAGTCTAGGAGACTGTACTAGTCTAGGAGACTGTACTAGTCTAGGAGACTGTACTAGTCTAGGAGACTGTACTAGTCTAGGAGACTGTACTAGTCTAGGAGACTGTACTAGTCTAGGAGACTGTACTAGTGTAGGAGACTGTACTAGTCTAGGAGACTGTGGATAGGGGGTTCACTGCTCGCATGGCTTACCCACTACCTGCAATGTCGCACCATTAAAGCTGTTGTTCATGGCCAGAGCTCATCGGTGCACCCTGTCCAGTCTGGCGTCCCACAAGGTAGTATCCTTGGACCTACATTGTTCCTCGTGTACGTAAACGACATTTCAAGCTGCTTGTCGCATGGCACAAACCTGAACACTTTTGCTGATGATACAAATTTGTACTCCCTCCTTAACAAAGCCTCGAATGCCTCACTACAACGCAGCCTAGATGAGCTTTATGCCTGGGGCAAGAGATGGAAGATTGCGTTTGAGCCATCAAAAATCGCAAACTATCACTCTGTCGCACCAGCGGAAGGATACAGTGCCTCCCCAGCTGTCATTTGGCGGAACTCCTCTCCCACCAGATGAATCTGTGAAGGTGCTCGGAGTGACGTTTGATACTAAACTGAGCTACAGACTCCACCTTCGGCAAGTGGCATCGCGTGCTAAGCAGCGGCTGGGCCTCCTGCGGAAGGCAGCACCCCTCCTCAGCCACGCCGGCAGGGTGACTGTTTACAAAGGATTCGTCCGGCCAATGCTGGAATATGCCCCCCTTGCGTGGATGGGATCAGCCCCCTCACACCTGGCCATGCTGGATGCTGTCCAGCTCCGCGCCCTAAATGTCATTGGCCCTGGTACGATTCTTCCCAGCCTCCTTGTTCGGCGAAAGGTCTCTGCTCTCTGCCTACTGTACAAACTGATGTATGGCCATGGTCTGCCTCAAGTTGCAGCCATGTGTCCCCCGCCGGCTATACCGCCACGTCATCGCCGCACTCGAGCAGCCCAAGCACAGCACCATCCCCACCAGCTTGAGCTGAATCTCTCGCCACGAGCTCCTGATTACCTTCTGCGCTCTTTCCCATACTGCATCGTGCCAGTGTGGAATAGACTGCCACAGGCAATTCTGGACAAGCAGCCAGCCCGGAAACACCTGCAGAGATTCAAGACTGCTGCATACCGTCACCTGCAACAGAGTGACTGGTGCTCTGCTCATGACTGGTGCTAGCCATGCACATCTATCACACTGGCCTGCCATCAGTGGACGCAAATCATTATGT
>NC_088655.1:1111957-1165097 GCF_964019385.1 Sycon ciliatum | reverse complement strand
ACCCATTGCCACCCCCTTTATCTACTTGATTGTTCCAAGGATTGGGTGCTGGAACACGTTGTTGTGTAGAAGTAGTCTGAGTAGCTCTTTGAGGTCGACTGATGTTAGGCAGTAGGTGTTGAGTTTGGAGTGATTTGTTTACAGAATGTTGTTGAGTTTGAAGTGATTTGTTTACAGCATGTTGTTGAGTTTGAAGTGATTTGTTTACAGTATGTTGTTGAGTTTGAAGTGATTTGTTTACAGTATGTTGTTGAGTTTAAAGTGATTTGTTTACAGTATGTTGTTGAGTTTAAAGTGATTTGTTTACAGAATGTTGTTGAGTCGACAAGGTGCTTCTTGCAGAGTGTATTCATGTCTTCCGTCTTCATCATCACCATCTCACCTCCTTCATCACTTCGGGTGACCACGATATCTTCACTCTCTCGTAATAACTTTAGCACGTGGACGTTTGCTTGGGATATGTTGTATTTAGGATTCTGCCATATCCCTGTCCTTCTCATAGTGCCTTAGGAAACCTCTGATGGAAAGCTCGGCTGGGTCCATGTCACGTGGTGCTGCTTTTCTCTTTATTAAAAAAACCCAGACAATCTGATTTGACAGTATCGAAAGTTCCACCAAATTCCGGCCACGGGAAGCAGTGTCCTGAGATCCAACGCGAAAACAGCAAAAAAATGTGTAGATTGTCACTGAGGGAAAGTATCGGGCTGCTGTGTGGTAACTATATCGCTAAAGTAATACCAGTTATCTACACAGCAACCCTCTGCTACTATGGTGAGTGAAACGAGATGCAGGGATGGGACACAAAGAACAATGGATGCATGACAGAGCTCCATATGTTTGGACTGAAGACTAGAATCTGTTAATGCTCGAAACAGGTAAGCCGTAAAGGAATATATTATCATGTCATGAAAGGATGGCATCTGTAGCTGGACTTGTGATTCCGGAAAAATGTCGCTGGAATGCATCTGAGTTTTTCCACCGCTCACGGCGCTGGACCAGGCTGAGCTCGACGGAACTTGCAATTGCCTTTCGTGCTCCGGTAGGGTGGAGTGATCGAGCAGAGATTCCTTGTTGCTGGCCGGAGTGTTTGAGCATCTGTGACAACAACTGTGCGGTTGAAGCTGACACCAATCCTCTATATGGCTGTCTGAGTGTGATGAACACGGGGTGGTTGTCTACCGTTTTTCCCATGCAGCCGCAGTTTTGTTCATGTACGGTCACTTTGTAGCAACGGGGCGTAGTTCTGCATCTGTGACATGCTAGATCACCACTGCATTGCTTGACATACCCTTGTCCGCTTTGGAGCCGAAGAAGAATATTTCCAAGCCAGCCTCGACCCATGCGATGCCGCCTAACCTGAGTCGAGCTCAAGCATATTTGCTAGTTTCTGTGTCGTTATCGCTAGTGTCGAGATAGGCTGTTTGTAGGCTGTGTAGGCTGCGAGCCTTCGCCAGGTATCCGTATAATGCCCGTGGCATGAGTCTTCCTGGCGTAACAGCCTTCGTCACTGCAGTTATTCGTCCAGCAACTTGTGCAACGACTCGTGCATGGACTGGTCTCTCCTGAGAATCTCTCAGCAGGCGGCTTTTTGTCCTGTGAATCATGCGCAGTTTGTCTGACGGCACTTGGACCAGCACATGGCGTGATGACGTGTCCCAACGTATCCCCAGTTACACCACACTCTGACCTGGATGAAGTTAAGACTTCTCCTTGTCGATCTGGAGTTGGAGTTGGCGAAACAGCGCCGTCACTTGCTCTGTTAGCAAGGTGCACTCCAGGAGATAAGCCTTGATAAGCAACCAATCGTCTACGTAGGACGTTACTCAGGCACCCAGTGACAATCTTATGTGCCTCATTACTTCCCGCATGGTTTTCATGACTGCCCACGGTCTGGTTGATAGGCTGAATGCAAGGACGCGATAATGGTAATAGCTACTGTTCCACTGGAACCCAAGGTATGGCCAACACTCTGTGTGCATCGACACGTGCAAGAAGCCGTTTTGCAGGTCCAGCTAGCTACACCAGTCTCCTGGTTATGATCTCCTGCAGTGTGTCCAGGATTCTCGTACCTGAAGCGTGATGCAACTATACACCGGTTCAGGCGCGTAAGGTTCAAAATAAAACTTAGTTTTCCATAACAATTTTCTTTGGCAGCGTTGCTATTGGAGAGGTGCAATATGGTGGTGTTTGTGTCTTCTCAATTGCTCCCTGTAGGAGTAATTCTTGTATATGAGCTGTGATGAACTCTTTGCTCTCCTTCGTCATTGGCCTGTTACCTTCGTGGAACTCTGGCTTGGACTGTTTGAATGTTATTGGCAAACCATTGCTCAACCAGTCCAGGATAATTGCCCAAGCACCGATCCTTGCCCATTCCGTTGTGTCTACGATGATCATACCTACCCGTAACGCTGTGTACCGCGGTCTCTACCTCTTCCTCTGTGTTATCGATTGTTACTCCCACCGCTAGTGGCCTTTTGTCTCCTGTTGGGAGCGGAACCAGCTTGCGCACTTGCGTGGAGAATGTCGCCGGATATGGCGATGAGGCGCCTATCCTCGTCGATGAATAGATAGGTCGCGCGCAGGTGCTGCACAAGTCATCTCTGCGCTGCGGGCAAGCCGTCTGAGAGTGCGAGATCTGTCCATACGTCCTGTAGTTCCGTAAGCCCAATCGTCTGGGTGCGCGAGCGTAAATCCTCTTCTCTGACGGTCGAGCTGACAAAGCTTGATGACGGTTTTGCTGTATTTGGCGAACTTGGAATGCTGTCGAGCTGGAGCTGCACTGCCTCGTTGCCGTCATGCTGCTGAAGGAGAAAACTCAAGTTGCTGTAGCAAAATGACGTCCTCGGGTCTCTCTTTGTATGTGTCCAGAGACAATGGCAAGGGACCGTTGGTCTGCGACTGTCTCAGTGAGCTGTTCACTAGATATGGTGAGGACAACACGGGGAAGGCCACGTTCGTCGTGACGGTTCAAGGATGAACTGCCGTTGTACCGAGTCGTCGTCGTCGTTCAACCTCCATAGATTCTGCTTCGCGTTGGGTAAGATCGGAACGTGAACCGGAGCGGCCAACAATTGAATTGGCATGTTGCTTGCATGCTAGGATAGAGTCTTGTGGATAGTCGTTGTCTGGTCATAATGTCTACATTGTCTTATCTCCCATCTCTTTCCCAATGCTGGTTGTTTTTAGTTTGATTGATTTCTAATTCACGGATCCTTCAGAGGCAAATAGATGCCTATCGAAGGGAGTCTCCTAAGTAAGTATGGAAAATGAGAAAGTATGTTTGTAAGGGAGAAGAGGTAGAGGATACATTTGTTGTGTTGGTGTTGCGCCTCGAAACTGCTCCAGGGTAACGGACCGCTTCACCCCAACGTCAACGATGATCCATACTATACGTGGACGCCACATCGCTCTCTGTCTCTCTCTCTCTCTATCTCTCTCTCTCTCCCTCTCCCTCTCCCTCTCCTTCTCTCTCCCTCTCCCTCCCTCTCTCTCTCTCTCTCTTCTCTCTCTCTCTCTCTCTCTCTCTCTCTCTCTCTCTCTCTCTCTCTCTCTCTCTCTCTCTCTCTCTCTCTCTTTCTCTCTCTTTCTCTCTCTGTCTGTCTCTGTCTCTGTCTCTCTCTCTTTCTCTCTGTCTCTCTCTCTGTCTCTCTCTGTCTCTCTCTGTCTCTGTCTCTCTCTGTCTCTCTCTCTCTCTCTCTCTCTCTCTCTCTCTCTCTCTCTCTCTCTCTCTCTCTCTCTCTCTCTCTCTCTCTCTCTCTCTCTCTCTCTCTCTCTCTCTCTCTCTCTCTGTCTCTCTCTCTCTGTCTCTCTCTCTCTTCCTCCCCCCTCTCTCTCTCGGTCTTGCTCTTGGAAATTCTATCGATATTTTCCTTCAATCTCCGTAACCCTTTTCCTTTTTCATCTCTGGTAGTTCCTCTGTTGGTAGTGGTGGCGACCACTCTCAATCTCGTGTCGTTGTCCAGATGCAGTATGTACTTTCCCTCAGCCGTCTCTTGACTTAGTGATGAGAAATGACTGCTGTACAGCATAGTGTTCTGGGAATGAATGAATGTAGTGTTGTTATCACTAGACATTATGGTTTGTATGCAAGTACGTATATAGCTAGAACAGTGGTGTTGATGCCAGCCTGCAACACTACGCGTGACAAGATGATCCAGCGAGATGTCAGAGAATACCAGAGCAGCAGTGTCAACTGTCATGTGAAAACAAGATACGTACGTGTGGTACAAGAGAAGGTAGGTAGTAGTTTATTCATATCATATTACGTCATGTGTATATCAGATATGTAGAGTGTGAGTACTGTAGGGCAGCGTGTATTGAACATTGCGGTACTCCATACATAACGGACAGAGGGTCAGACAAGCTAAGCCAGGGAGAAGTGGATAGATTGACATGGACATGACAGGTATGTCCAGGTCTCAATCATCATAAACCCTATACATAGATTATCTCCTGTGTTTTCAATACTCCAGCATATCACACTGTATGAAATACCTTCATCATGGAACACAATACACACGTAGAAATCCCATACAAATACTAAAGTAAACACAAGATAGAAAGAGGTTGTAGTGACAAGGTTGCTATATTGTTTTACCTCCATGGTATCGCTGACGAGCGTGAAATTGTACTCATAGGACAGTCTTTTTCATTCATTCTCTTTCAGCTGTGTGTGTGTGTGTGTGTATGTGTGTGTGTATGTATGTGTGTGTGTGTGTGTGTGTGTGTGTGTGTGTGTGTGCTCATGTAGTTGGTCACGTGTTCATCCAGAGATGAGTGATGCATACTCCATGATTATGATTGGTTGTATCATACATCTGTACACTACATTGCATCCAGATAGAGTCTGCAGTGGTGTCACGTGACCGTACATTACTGGACGGAATCCGGCAGGTGCTGCCTTCTACCGAATGACTATGTTGATCTTGAACCTTGGAATCTATTGTCTTAAATTATTTTAAGTCTACTATTGCAAGTGTCGTCCAGCATACATTAAAGTGAGTATAATGCAGAGTGGGACAGCAGTGAGTGTGGGAAGATTGTAACTGAAAAGAACCACATAAATAGTGCTGTCCAGGCCAAACCATCACCAATTTCAATTTCAGAAAACACGTACCTGGGTACTTGCCATGCTCGCGTAACCGTGGCAGCATCGGACGAGGACAAAGTTCTCGACTCCAAATTCTGGCCGGCCACCATCCAGCGCGCAGTGCGAAAGTGGCGCCTTGCTGATGCCGAAGGTAACAAGTCGTCTTCTACTTCGCGGCGAGGCAGTGATGATCAATCCTGAACTGTCATGCTAACAAGCCAACATACACAACGATGCAGCAACAACGACTTAATCCCAACGCCCCTGTATTCACCCCACGATCGAAACTAGCCCACCCGCTCTACCCCGCTCAGCCCTCCTCTGGCCGACCCGCACATATTGCATGTATCAACGCTAGATCAATTAAGAATAAGCATGGAGAACTTTCTGAGTTCATCGAGCAGTACAAGCCCGACGTCATTGGCATCACTGAAACATGACTGTCTCAGCCAAACTCCCTTGTAGTTCCAGGCTACGACTTTTACCGTCGTGACCGACCCACAGCGGACAACAAGAAGAGCACTGATAGCTTTAGGGGATTTGCAGGTGTCGCTCTTCTAGTCCGCTCGGATTTTCCAGGTATAGTTGAGCACCGCACTGATCTAGAACTCCTTAAATTTGAGGCCACGTGATTCGAAATAACAGATCATACATCGACCTCGTCATCTGCACCTCCTGAGTCTTTCATTACTGGATGCGTTTACAGGCCACCAAATGCGTGTTCCACTGATATTCACAATTTTGTGGGCTGTCTGCAAACAGTCCTTCAGACGACCAGACACACCACTTCCTCTATGCTTATGATGGGTGATTTCAATGCCAAGTGTAGTGACTGGCACGGCAATATCACGGACACTGCTGGACACCAGCTATAATGCCTGCTAAGAATGTTTTCCCTCTCCCAGTTAGTCAACTGCCCTACTCACCACACTCCAGCCGGAACAGGAGCAGCCTTGGACTTGGTAATCACTGATACACCATCTGCGTTTTCCATTTCAGACATTATCGGTCCTCTGGGTCAGTCTGACCACGACATCGTGTTGGCTCGTATGGAAGCGCCTATCCTGCAACACTACCAAGCACCAACGTTCTCTCCTGCATCAGGTACAGCCTATGAGCGCCCACCGTCCACGCCAGATGACTTGATCGGCCGTTCACCGCCCCGCTATCATTTCCGTACGATCACAAATGACCAGTGGAACTGTATAAACCAGCAGCTTACTTCCGTGGATTGGAGGGAGCTTCTTGGTAACACAAGCATTGACGTAGCATGCAAGAGATTCTCATCTGAACTCTCTGCTGCTCTCGCTAAGTATCAGTCCCCAGCTTCTCCTATTAATCGCCCCTCTTCACAGGGTCGTTCCGTCGACAGGCCAGCACTTTCACCCTGGCTGACGACCTCAGTATTAAATGCAGTCATCAATAAACGGAATATCTATAGCATCTACAGGAAGTTCCCCACAGCAGAAAACCTTGCTCGCTATAAGGCCCAACGCAATTTGGTCAAGCACCTCTCTCGCCGTGCTCACAAAAGATACATTCAGTCACTCCAAAGCAAACTCACTAACTCAGCCCGCCCGTCGCTTTACTCATTTGTCTGCTCCCTGTCTGGTGTCTTCGCATCACCCTGCACCCTCAGCAATGACCACCTCCGCTGACACCCTCACACATAATCCTGCTGAGATGGCAGCTGCTCTCAACGAGCACTTTGTACGGTTTTTTTTTTTGGTTTTTTTACTAGAGCCACGTAAACCCGTCATGTGTGAGCCATGAATAAGGGGAGTGGTGGCGTGGTCTGGGATGCTCTGCCGACCTTGGGGCTCGGCTTCATCACAACCAGGGGTTGGCACACAGGATGATCCTGGCTGGCCCGTCCCAGATCTGTCTCATCTCCCTTCTCCGGCCTCGAACCTCTCAAACATTGTCATCTCCTCCGAGGCCGTGATTCGCTATATTGAGAAACTCCCCACAGGGAAGTCCCCAGGCTATGACGGTATAAGCAACGAGATTCTGAAGGCCTTGAAACTTTCTATCTCCTATCCTCTCTCCCTTATCTTCAATAATTCCCTGTCGTTTTTCTCTCTGCCTGGAAATATGCTGTGGTTGTGCCCTTATACAAGAACAAGGGAAGCAGACATGATCTTGGTAACTGTCGCCCAATCTCTCTGCTGAACACCTGCTCCAAGATACTTGAGCGAATCGTCTATGATCGGCTGTACCATCATCTGGCACCTCTGCTCCATGATATGCAATCTGGGTTCCGCCATGGTGACTCTACCTCTCTACATCTAACCAACCTTGTCCAGAGACTGTGCACCCTCCGAGACCGCCGCCATTACCTTGGCCTGTGTTTCTTCGACCTGGCGAAAGCGTTTGACTCAGTTTGGCATAGGGGGTTACTAGCCAAGCTGCATGCTTATGGGGTCACCGGACGCCTGCAGTCGTGGCTCACCTCCTATCTCAACAATAGGACTAAATCAGTCAAGCTTGGTCCAGTCCTCTCAGATTCTATCCCTATTTATATATTCTTTTATTCCACGATGGCGTGACGCCAATAAGGATGATTGATAAGTGCGATAGAACTGGTACTAGCCAGAAACAGCTAGATGGAAATTAACCGGGAGGCAAGAAGCAATGGATCATGAAAAACAAGCGGGGGCAATAATGTTAGCAGGGGTGATCGAGATAGTTAAGTACACGTTCGAGATATCAGAAACCAGGGGGATGCGCGGAGCAGGAGCATGTACTGCTCAAAAGAAGACTGGATGCATTGTTTCGGAAAGAATTTCTACGAGGTTGGGTTGTGATGTCGATAGGGAGTGAGTTGTAGAGGGTGAGGGCACTGTTGATGGGGGAGTCTCGGTGCCTGTTCGTGTGTGCGTGTCCGATGGAGTAGGTCCTTGTCTGTCGAAGGGTGTATGGTTGGTGTTGACGTTGTGATGCAAGATGTGGTTGTTGCAGGTGTGGTGGGGAGGTTTGGTGGTGGATGTCCCATGCTAGTAGGGCTTGTTTAACAAGGAGTCGTGAGCTAAGGGTGGGGAGCTTTGCGTGATGGAGGAGGGAGCTGTGGTGAACTGGTGCAAAGAGGGGAATCCGAAGGCAGATGCGTATAGCACGGCGTTGAATTCTCTCCAGTGTGTCCCGCTGTTGCTGTGTGGTGTTCGAGAGGGCAAGGCTGCCATATTCGAGAACGGGTCGGATGTAGGTTGTGTATATTAACAATAGGCTGGAAGCGTTCATTGTGCCACGTGTCTTGTGGAGTTGGTGTAGTAGTTTTTTGGTTTTGTTGGTGGTTTCTATGATGTGTTGGGTCCATCGCAAATCGTCTTGGAGTGTAACACCAAGGTGCCTATGTTGGTGGACCTGCTGCAGCCGAGTCGAGTGGAGCGTGATGTGGATGGTGTGTTGGGGTTGGAAGGAAAGGACGACGGTTTTCGTGGTGTTGACGAGGAGATGCCAATCCTTCAACCATCGTCCTGCTGCATCCACGGCACGTTGGAGGAATGCAGCTGACAAATCCCTCGTGTAATGCGTCGCGATGAGTGCCGTGTCATCGGCGAACTGGCTGCATTTAGTGTGAGAGTTTGTACATGCTGGGGGGAGGTCGATCGTGTACACCAGGAAAAGAAGAGGCCCCAGGACAGAGCCCTGGGGTACTCCAGCTGGAATGGATTTCCATGATGACAAAGCGGAGCCAACCTTGACGCGTTGTCGGCGGCGAGTCAGGTAGCTTGTGAGCCAGGTAAGGGCAATGCCACGGACACCAAGGTGCTCGAGTTTGGCCAGGAGGCCAGCATGCCAGACTCGGCCAAAAGCCTTTGATAAGTCAAAGAAGCATGCTGACACTGCCTGACCGGAATCTCGGCTGGCGGAAATCTCATGCACTAGGCGGGAGAGCTGTAGTTCAGTACTATCCTTAGATCGAAATCCAGATTGGTCGGCCGGTAGGTGGGGCTCAATGTGAGTGTAGAGGCGTTGGTGAACAATCCTCTCCTGAACCTTGCTGACAACGCTTAGGAGCGAGATTGGTCTATAATTGGTGACCTCTGCACGAGAGGCTTTCTTGTGTAGAGGACTGATAGTGGCGTCGCGCCAGTCCTGTGGCTGCTCGCCTCGCGAGAAAGACTCGTTGAAAAGTGTTGCGAGGGAGCACGATATTTCGTCTGCAGTGATCTTGAGCAATTTCGTCGGGATGCCATCGTACCCAGCCGACTTCCGGAAATCAAGAGCGGAAAGGAGTTTTCTGACCTCCTCCTGGGTGGTGATGATTTCCTTCACTTCGCTTCCGATGATGCGCGACACGCCAATCTCTGGCACGGCTTCAGTTGGTCCGGAGACGGACTTCTGGCTTTCCGAAATGAAAAAATTGTTAAACGCTTCCGCCTTTTCTCCATCTGATCTAGCCACTGTTTCGTTCGCTGAAATAGGTGGAAGCTCCTTTTTCGGGGACGACCGCAGTGATTTCATTAACTTGTACAGGTTTCGCTGTGGGACACCAGTTACGTCGCCTTGCGCGGTAGTGGATACGAAGGCGGATTTAGCTTCTCTCAGTAGTGTTGTGGTCCTATTGCGTTGAGTAACGAATGTGAGCCAGTTCTCGGCGCTGCGAGTTCTGAGATACTGACGGTAGAGCTGATGCTTGAGTTTAATGCTGCAAAGAAGCTGTTGAGTCATCCATGGTCGCCGACCTGGGCATGTCTGGTGTGTACGTCGTGGTGCGAAGTTAGTACAGTACAAGTGTGCTGTGTTGATAAGCGAGTCATGCCAATGCGACCAGAGGTCTGTCATTGATAACTGCGGGATTTCCTCAGCTGGTGGCAAAAGCTGCATTGAGCTCAGGGCTTCTTTCAGTGCGACGACGCGATCAGGGTCCCAGTTCCAGCGCCAAGCTTCGACGTTTTGCAGGGGTGTTGGTGCTTGTGGTGGGCATGCAAGGGACACATGTCCTCCGACGAGTACATGATCTGACGCTCCGACAGGGGGATACGATGTGACAGATAGGTCTTCTTCTGGTACGTTGGAGATGACAACGTCGAGGCAGGACTTCAAGTTGCCTCTGGAAATACAGGTCGGAAAAGACACGTGCTGGTTTAATCCTGCAGTGTCTAGTAGGTAGCTCAGCAGGTCGCCAGCTCTATCAGTGATATCAGTGGGAAGCCATGAGGTGTGCTTTGCGTTCATATCTCCTACCAATAGAAACGGAGAGTTCATGTTGCAGAGACCTAGACAGGGCTCCAGTTGTTGGCAGAATGTGTACGGATCTGTGTTTGGAGGACGGTAGGAGCATCCGACTGTAAGTGATACATTCGGTAGGTCAAGTTCGAGCCAGAGTGATTCGAAGTTGCTCATCGTGATGTTTGTTTTGTGTTTGTGTGGGATGGATAAGTGAACATACACGGCGACTCCTCCGCCTCTACAGTGCTGCCGATCATGCCTATAAAGGGAGTAGTCGGGGAGTTCGTATAGAGAGTCTGGCTCTAGGGGGTTTGCCCAAGTTTCACATATGGCGATAAGACTGGGTCTCTTTTCTATGGCTACCTGCGCAATCTCGTCCATTTTGTTGAACAAGCTGCGAGCGTTGAAGCTCAGGAAATTGAACTTGCTTGTCCCGCAGAAAGAGCGATCGTATGAAATATGATCTGATTGCGTAGCATTGTGGGGGAGAAAAGATTGTGCGTGAGGATTAAGCATGAGTATTGAAAGAAATGAAAGGACTAGCAAAGTGGTATAGTGACTTACTACTGGCATTGCGAGTCGATTCCTGTTGGCTTGTTCTTTTTCTTCGATTCGATGGAGAGGCCGCTAGCACCGTGATGCACTTCCTGGGGGCTGCTTTCTCTTCTTGCGATTCCGTGATCTCATGCCATTATCCTCAGGTCTGTCGGGGGTGACACTCGGGCGCAAACGCTTGGAGTTGCCCAAGTTGACTTCGCCTTCGCATGAATCGAAAAACTATTTGCTCTGGTGTACCGCAAGGGTCCACTCTAGAACCGATACTTTTCTTGGCCTTCGTCAACGACCTCCCTGTCCTCAACCCTGGCGTGTCTCTGTTTGCAGACGACACTTGTATGCTGCGCAGTAGTCCCTCTGTTTCCCGTCTTATATTAGACCTCCAAGCGGGTATCACGGATATCACCTCGTGCATGGCATTGTGGAAGCTAAAACCGAACGTCTGGAAGACCAAGGTAATGATCATTCCCCCTCTGTCTACTACTCTCTACTACCCTCTCCCTCCCCTAGTATTCCATTTCGCCACCACTTCCATAGAATATGTAGATCATCACAGGCATATTGGTGATATTTTTGACACTAATCTCTCCTGGACTCACCATGTTGCCCACATATGTAAGAAGACTAGTCAAGCCATAGGTATAATATACTCACATCGCGCCCATCTTCCTGACAGCTGTCGTGCTCTTTTCTATAATGCATATATCTTGCCGCATTTTGACTACTGCTGTACTGCCTGGACAAATCTATCTATTGCCCAACAGCAGAAACTGGAAACTCACAATCGTTCCCTCCTTTTTAAAAGATTCTTTATCATATGCCCAAGTCCCTTTCTAGTGTCGCTCTCTATATGTTATCCTCGACCAGACCTCTCCTAGAAAGACGGCGAATCATGATGTGCTGTCTTATCCATCGTATTCGACTTTCCAAAATACCCCCGCATCTTAAACCATTTGACTGGTTCCGACGGGATAACTCCACTAGGAACCAACTCTCCCTTCCTCTAACCCGCTCTTCTGCATTGCTACACTCCCCCCTTTTCGATGGCTATTTGCATTGGCTTAAGCTGCACCAGGCGACAAAGGGCCTTTCTACTTTAGCAGCATTCAGGAACGCCTTGCTTTACCAGTAGACCACAATTTCAGTCCATATTTGCTTCTTTCTTCTTTTCCTTTTCTTTTTGACTTCTTACTCTTTTCCAAGTTAGCCATGGTTGGCTATAAAAACCCTGCAATCGCCACGCAAAGTGGTCATTGGCTACCCCAGCCATGTATTGCTTGGAATAAAATAAATAAATAAATTTGAAATTTTTTTCTGGTGAATCTCTGGAGAATAGCCTTCTCTAGCTTCCTATAGTTTTATTTTTACTTTTTGACAAAATTTGAAAACGTTTTATGAATGGTTCGTGTTATTTTTTCACGGACCTTTCATAAAACCTTTTCAAATTTCATCTCCACCTTGCCGCTAAACTCAAAAATGCAGTCAAAATGTAATCAAACTGACCCCTAAAAGGTTGTACCGCCCCAGCCACCTTAAGCATGCATGTGTACCATACGCCTGTAGGGAGTAGTTCGAGTTACTGCTGATCGCTCTGCTCTCCCTCCCCGTGCAGTTCAGTGATCCTTACGTAGTATCACAGATACATCGTATTCTCCCCCTCCCCCCGTTTACTCACAATTAATATTATTATTTAGGAATGAACTCCTTGAGCCTATTGCATGGGCAAAATATCAAATTGGTGAAGAATCAACACAATTACAGATACAGTAATGATAATATTATAGACTCTGTCACTCAGTAGGATCACTGTAGGCTCACTGGATGCGTGCCTCCGCCACCACTAGCACAGCAGGGGACTCAGGCACGGCAGGAGCAAACATGCTCCTTGAGCTACGCAGGCACATGGCACCACAACGAACCAGGGCAAACACAAGGCGGCAACACAGCAAGGAGATAATCTGCGCGTATGGCTCTTGCTCTTCTCAGCCAGGAGAGAGGCGATCCGCGTGAAAAGAGCATTGGCATGCTTGCCATAGCCACCAGAGGCAGAAAGCACAACGGGCACGAAGGAGGCATGCTCGACTAAGCGTACTCGCTCTTCATACATCCGGCTCTTTTCCTGTTCATGGCGTCTGTAGCTAGCAGCACTCTCAACTATTAGTATCCTAATCTCTTACTATGTGCTTCCATCACCACTTCTAGGCTAAGCCATCGCCATCATGTTATTGGGTCGTCATGCAGTTTCAATGTGCGAAGCGAAATAAAAAACAAACAACCGACCAACATGTGCAGTCGTAGCCAAAGAAACCCAACCCTTAATTATAAGGCAAAGCATCACCCATGCGGCGCTCGGATTGGTTTTTGCCTTTTTGGACGGTGCAAGATGTACCGTAATAGATGTAATATTGATTTTGGAAATGTGGCAATACTCTAGTCCAAGTTGTGACTCGTGGTCGCGTGGGTCAATTTTCTTTGGCCACGCCTTTAACTTTTAGTATATAGATCATAAAATAATGCTCAACCAAAGGTGTTCCACAAATCCGAAACGATGATTTACATGGAGCACCTGTAGATGTTTTTCTCACTGTGCCTCATGCTCTGGAGATAGCATCTCCACAAGAGGTAGCGATAATGAAGTAGACACTGATCGATTGATAAAGTCGGACCTGGATGGAGGAGCGGCTATGAACAGAAAGCGGAGCGCGTTCCAAAGACCTGCCTTTGCATAGTTCAGCCCAGACCAGCAGGCTGGACAAAAACTATAATTATTCACACTAGTGCACTCAGTAGCAAGCCCATGATTGTGAGCTCTCAGCAGCGCGTGTCCCACTCTCCTGGTGAAGCACGTACAGTTAGTGGTGGACCGTTTTAATGCCAAGTCTTCAGTCAAGTGCTATAAAAGGAGAGGAGTATTGAGGCCATGCAGTTATCTACACAACACCAAGAGAAGAAGAAGACAGCACAAGCATGCGGCTGTAGAGTGGCAAAATAACTTGGGACCACGTGTTTTCAAGCTT
This sequence comes from Sycon ciliatum, assembly GCF_964019385.1. Taxonomy (NCBI): domain Eukaryota; kingdom Metazoa; phylum Porifera; class Calcarea; order Leucosolenida; family Sycettidae; genus Sycon; species Sycon ciliatum. The sequence goes on along the minus strand of NC_088655.1, from coordinate 1,151,261 downwards.
TCAGCAAATGGGAGGGATCTAGATCCGTGATCGCCTCTCGCAAACTGGCCTAGTGTCTGCTGTTTCGCACAAGGCATTTTCACAGAGTGGAAGCAGTGACAGCTTACACAGCTTGTCTGCAGGCAGGAATGTCACTTGCCATGATAATCTTCCATCATGGCAATGATGGTTTTCACCTCATACTATGGTAATACGTGGATAATGAGAGGTAGGGATCTGATACACCCGCTATTCTGACACAGCCCTGCATCAAGTTGCAATGGAGAGCAGCCACTCGACAAGCCAACATGTCTTACAGTACTAAGAGGGGGTGGAGCTGGTAACAGATATTGCGCTAGCTTCAGAGCCAGGTTGATAATGTTCATTTCTTCGTTGAAGTTTGATAATCTGCAGCCATTCTCCCTTTTTGTCTCAAACCAAACGCATTCTACCCCTTTCTGAAGCAATCATCAGTATAAGGTATTTTGGAAGCATTATGGTTAGCATTATACAAACGTTTTCCTAGTATTATACAAACGTTTTCGTAGCATTATACAAACGTTTTCCTAGCATTATACAAACGGCTTCGTAGCATTATCCGCTGACCCCTATGGAGTGGACTGGGCAGGGGAACAATTACAACACTGATGCCCGCCTTTCACGCAAGCACAGCCGATGCAGTTGTGCTGTTGCACCCACATCATTGTCCTCCCCCTCATGACTGCCGTGACTTTGGCCGTATAGTACTAGGATACAGCAAGCAGACACTGCACGAAAACCTACTCCCAACGGGAGCTCGCAAAAGCCATCCTCACTCCAAAGTACAAAAAAGATCAATATGCTGAAAGTAAGATACTGTATGTTTCCCAATACTACTTATACTCTACTCACTGGTTTGAGGGAAATACACAAACGAGAAAAGTCTGAAGAAATACATTGACTGTGACCACCAGGACTAAAAACATTGACTGTGACCACCGGGACTAAAAACATTGACTGTGACCGCCAGGACTCGAAGTACTGTGTTCTATTGTTTTCCAGTGTAGTCAGACTTGACCTGAACTACGTACCATACTACACAGTCTAGGAGACTGTACTAGTCTAGGAGACTGTACTAGTCTAGGAGACTGTACTAGTCTAGGAGACTGTACTAGTCTAGGAGACTGTACTAGTCTAGGAGACTGTACTAGTCTAGGAGACTGTACTAGTCTAGGAGACTGTACTAGTCTAGGAGACTGTACTAGTCTAGGAGACTGTACTAGTCTAGGAGACTGTACTAGTCTAGGAGACTGTACTAGTCTAGGAGACTGTACTAGTCTAGGAGACTGTACTAGTCTAGGAGACTGTACTAGTCTAGGAGACTGTACTAGTCTAGGAGACTGTACTAGTCTAGGAGACTGTACTAGTCTAGGAGACTGTACTAGTCTAGGAGACTGTACTAGTCTAGGAGACTGTACTAGTCTAGGGGACTGTACTAGTCTAGGAGACTGTACTAGTCTAGGAGACTGTACTAGTCTAGGAGACTGTACTAGTCTAGAAGACTGTACTAGTCTAGGAGACTGTACTAGTCTAGGAGACTGTACTAGTCTAGGAGACTGTACCAGTCTAGGAGACTGTACTAGTCTAGGAGACTGTACTAGTCTAGGAGACTGAACTAGTCTAGGAGACTGTACTAGTCTAGGAGACTGTACTAGTCTAGGAGACTGTAGTCTCACTGGGACATATAATGTTTTCTAATCAAAATACCAAGAGAGAAAGTGTTGAGACCGTTCCGGTTTGCAACCTATTTCCTATTTGAAACAGTCTCCTGTACCCCAGTAAAGTGCATCACATCATTCCGGCATGCAACTGTACTATTACTACTAGAGACGTACTGTAGTTTGATATTGTTAGATGCACTCTGAACATGTACTACATTTGCACACGTACTACAGTACTGGAAACTGAAATCCGACCCCCTGACTGAGCAGTGCGCTCACATCGCAAACACCCAACACAGGCCGGGATGGTAAAACTACGAAACAGAGGCCGCTAGAATGTGAACTTTTTTTTTTTCAGTGAGGAAAATGTTATCAACTCCAAAGCACGAAAAAGGCCAAAAACTAAACCAAGAACAATATATTATGCAATAACATGTTATTTATAAAGACAGGACAAGTGAATAATTAGTCAGTCCATTGTTCATGATGATCTCCGACGGTTACGTCGGCAAGCGAGCCTCCGCCACTGCCAAAGCAGCGTGGGCTCCGCAGGAGGGTGCAAATGTGAACTCACCGCTCAGGTGGTCGGATTTCAGTTTCCTGTACGTACTGTAGTACATTTAGAGGAGACGTGTACGTTTAATGATAGGGAAAATGAAGTATATGCAGGAAAGCTGCCTTGTACAAGGGTTCGCGCCGTGCCTGAAAGGATTGGACAGCTTTCTAGGCTTCGTTGTTCCTAGTCTGAAGGGGGTCTTATAACGCGAAGGACTAAGTCTAAAGTCTAAAGGCACGCTGGTCTAGGAGGGCCGGATTTCTCCAACCATGGCAACCAGAAGCGCGCGCACGCAAGAGCCACCAGGGCACCAGCGCAAAGCGCTGCAGACTTGCGGCGGTAGAGCGAGTGAGACACTTCGCCGTGACCCAGTACGAGTGCAGTCTTGAGCTACAGCTACAGCCTAGGCCCGGCCAAGGGAGCCGCGGCCAGGAGAAACAGACAGTTCGGCAGATTTGTTAACGATTGAGCGGCAATTTACGGAAAGCAAGGTCAGTTTACCCTGGCAAGGGGGGAAGTAGGGCCGAGCCAGTGGATTCAGCTGTGGTCGCGCCATCATGCTGAGCCTGAGGAGAGGACGTTGTTTGCCTGGTTGGCATTGCTGGTGTCAAAACTGTCAAAACGCATATCCCTGTCGTTCTCATCGTGCGTTCCATGTGCCTTAGGAAACCTCTGATGGAAAGCTCGGCTGGGTCCATGTCATGTGGTGCTGCCATGCCTACGCATTCTCGGTACCAGGGCTGTGCTGGCCAGACGGGGGCAATAACTGTTTCCGTTACCCCCTGTTTGGGGTGGAAACGGAGGATTGACATAGCTGGGGGTTCCCGTCCAGTCTTGCTGGAGTGTATCTACTGCTTTCCGTTTCCTCGTCCAACCACCGTGAGTTGTATGAAGGTAACTGTGTGATCTGACAGTTGGTAAAGCGATCCACATCGTCTGGTCACAGTTCTCTGTGTATTGTCTGGAAGATACCGCGGTTCAGTGACCAGTCGCTGGGGACTCCTATGCGCCTGAGGTGATCCACTTCGTGATTGTCTACTCCTGGGATGTGCTTTGCCAGGAGGGTTGTCTTGAGCCGCGAGGTTATGACATTGATTGGACGAGTTACGGTCATCATAGCTTCCTAGCGTTCCCCCAGGTTGTTTAGCTGGTAGACTGTAGTTATACTGTATGATCTGATCATCACCATCTTGTCCTTGATTAGCGCTGGGTTTGCTTGTTCTATGGCCTTCAGCGATAACAATACTGCCGTTAGCTATTTCTCCGTGATATGCATGGCATGTGGGTTCTGCCAGAAGCTTCTCGCCGACATGCCGTGCTACAACCTCATGCCCCATCCGTAGTCCGAGGCATCCGTTATCATCGTTACGTTTGGGCAAGGTGTTGTCACGTACCGCGTTTGTAGGCTGTGTAGGCTGCGAGCCTTCGCCAGGTATCCGTATAATGCCCGTAGCATGAGTCCTGCTGGCGTAATAGCCTTTGTCACTGCAGTTATTCGTCCAGCAACTTGTGCAACGACTCGTGCATGGACTGATCTCTCGTGAGAATCTCTCAGCAGGCGGCTTTTTGTCCTGTGAATCGCGCGCAGTTTGTCTGACAGCACTAGGACCAGCACATGGCGTGATGACGTGTCCCAACGTATCCCCAGTTACACCACACTCAGACCTGGATGAAGTGAAGATTTCTCCTTGTCGATCTGGAGTTGGAGTTGGCGAAACAACACCGTCACTTGCTCTGTTAGCGAGGCGCACTCCTGGAGATAAGCCTTGGTAAGCAACCAATCGTCTACGTAGGACGTTACTCAGGCATCCAGTGACAATCTTATGTGCCTCTTTACTTCCCGCATGGTTTTCATGACTGCCCACGGTCTGGTTGATAGTCCGAATGCAAGGACGCGATAATGGTAATAGCTACTGTTCCACTGGAACCCAAGGTATGGCCGACACGCTGTGTGTATCGACACGTGCAAGAAGCCGTTTTGCAGGTCCAGCTGGCTACACCAGTCTCCTGGTTATGATCTCCTGCAGTGTGTCCAGGTTTCTCGTACCTGAAGCGTGATGCAACTACACACCGGTTCAGGCGCTTTAGGTTCAAAATAATGCTTCGTTTTCCATTTTTCTTTGGCAACGTTGCTATTGGAGAGATGCAATATGGTGGTGTTTGTGTCTTCTCCATTACTCCCTGCAGGAGTAATTCTTGTATATGAGCTATGATGAACTCTTTGCTCTCCTTCGGCATTGGCCTCTTGCCTTGGTGGAACGCTGGCTGGTGTTGTTTGAATGTTATCGAGAAACCATTGCTCAACCAGTCCAGGATCATTGACGAAGCACCGATCCTTGCCCACGTGTGCGATCACTCTGTGTTCTGATGAAATAGTTCCGAAACAGGACACTTGAACGGCCATGTATGCTGCGACGAACGAAAATTAGAACTTTCACTGCTAGTGCCTCCTCGAGGGTAGGAAGACAGAGTCGCGCGAAGAGCCCTGCAGTGGAAGTCCACGACGGATAGTCAAAGAAGGCACGGATTACACCTTTCGTCATACGAGTGGTTCATTGAATACCTACTCCCCCCCCCCCCACTCATACATCGAATAGCCCCTCCCCCCCCCCCCCCACTCATACATCGAATAGCCCCCTGCCCCCCCCCCCCCCCCCGCAGCCGCAAGAAACATTGTGGCTGATGGTACTAGTAGTTGGCTGGGCTGCCACACCGCATTACAAGACAATCTCTTCATTCACTGTTTTCCCTGATGAGCTAGTTGCCTTGCCAACTTCCACCTATAATTAAGGTGAATCATGATATGAAGATTGAGCATGTGTGGGTATCGCCATCCAGAGCAGCGTACAGGCTACCAACGACTGAGATGGGCGAGCTCCTCTTCCAGTTGTCGGAACTGCTTCACAAATTCATTCATTGAAGCAAGTAAGTCTCTCTTTGACGCCCCTGTCTTCTTCGTTAAGATAACCGATGGGTCTTTGCGGATGGTATGTGACTGGGGGGGGGGGGGGGGGGGGGACTCAACAGAATCACTGTCAGGAATAAAGCATGACTTCCAAATATCAATGATTTGTTTGAGATAGTTCAGGGCGTCAGATATTTCTCTAAATTGGATCTACTTTGAGTATAATTACAAAAGAAGAAATTACATGAAAACGAGTCAAATACTGATACTGGTACGGAGCAACTCTCCACGACTGTTACAAGAGATGATAAGCAGTCAGAAGGTGCCATAACACGGCACAAAACTGACATGTTAGTGAGATATTCAGCGAGCTGAGACCTAGCTCTCACACACTTCGCCTGTAACGTCTTCTTGCAGTCGTGTATAGTCGCTTCATGACTCGTTTCCATGTGATGTCTTCTATTTCAATCATATTTTATATTTATTGGCTCAGTATCCGAGTTAAATTTACTTCGAGTATGTTCGGCACACATACAGACTGTATGCCGATTCGTAATAGCCAGGAGGATGTTGCCAAGATTGCCATATATACCCCATTTGGTCACTTCCAATTTCCAGTCATGGTTTCGGTCTAACCAAGGCCCCAGCCATATTTCTATCTCTTGTGAATTAAATACTTTCTCTGATGTTGAAACGGTGGGTGTGGACCTCGCTGCTCGCTTGGCTCAGGCTGTGCGAACTTCTCAGGTCTCTAATAATTTCAGTGCGCAAGTCTCTCTGTCCACACCAAGCGACTTGTGTACCGTGCTTTTCGTCGACATCGCTGAGTGAGCTGGCGGGAGTAGACGTCTACATCGCTGAGTGAGCTGGCACGGGTTGGCCTCGACATGGCTGAGCGAGCTGGCAGGGGTGGACGTCGACAGGGCCGATGTAATCAAGAAGGACGATGATGACCATACCAAACAACATGTCCCACAGAGACCGACCAGACTGAAAACCAACATGCGTATATTTACTGAATGACCTGACCGTAGGACGACAATCACGCATCAAACGACGGTTACCATCGGGAAGTCTAATAATGGATGTGTACGATATTTATTTTGTCCTTGTCTGGTGGATGATGATATTGGTTTGTTGGCATGTTGCTTGGTTTGTTGGCATGTTGCTTGGTGTGTTGGCATGTTGTTTGGCTGCTTGAATGGTGTGTTGACGTCTTGCTTGGTGTGTTGGCATGTGTTGGGTTTGTTGGCATGTTGCTTGGCTGCTTGAATGGTGTGTAGTGCATATTACTTGTTGTTTTGTAGTAATGTCTACATTTTCTTTTCTCCCATCTCTTTCCCAATGCTGGTTGTTGCGTTGCTGTTTGAGCCTCAGAACTGCTCCAGGGAAAGGTCCGCTTAACCAGTACATCAACAATGATCCGTACGATAGGTGGACGCTACAACGTGTGGCCACTGCACAACACCATTCAGCACAGAGAGTGTACAAGTCAAGGCTCTCCCTCTCTCTCATTCTCTCTCTCTCTCCCTCCCCTCTCCCTCTCTCGTTCTCTCTCTCTCTCTCTCTCTCTCTCTCTCTCTCTCTCTCTCTCTCTCTCTCTCCCTCTTTCTCTCTCGTTCTCTCGGTTCTCTCTCGGACAGTCTCTTGATGTTTCCCTTCAGTTTTCGTAATCCATTTTCTTTTTCATCCATGGTGGTTCATTTGTTGGTGGTGGTGGTGATAAATCTCAATCTCGTGTCCTTGTCTAGATGAAGTATGTACTTTCGCTCAGCCGTCTCTTGACTTAGTGATGAGAAATGACTGCAGTACAGCATAGCGTTCTGGGAATGAATGAATGTAGTGTTGTTATCACTAGACATTATGGTTTGTATGCAAGTATTATAGCTAGAACAGTGGTGTTGATGCCAGCCTGCAACACTACGCGTGACAAGATGATCCAGCGAGATGTCAGAGAATGACAGAGCGCAGTAGTGTCATCTGTCATGTGCAAACAAGATTCCTACGTTTGGTCCAAGATATCAGAGAATACCAGAGCAGCAGTGTCACTTGCAAACAAAATGCCTACGCTGCGAGAGAAGGTAGGGAGTAGTTATTCATATCATGATTATGTCAGGTGGTTATCAGATATGTAGAGTGTGAGAAATGTACGGCAGCATGTATTGAACATTGCGGTACTCCATACATAACGGACAGAGGGTCAGACAAGCTAAGCAAGGAAGAAGGGGATAGATTGACATGGACATGACAGGTATGTCCAGGTCTCAATCATCATTAACACTATACATAGATAATCTCCTGTGTTTTCAATACTCCAGCATATCACACTGTATCAAATACCTTCATCATGGAACACAATACAAACGTAGAAATCTCACACAAATCCTGAAGTGAACACAAAATAGAAAGAGGTTGTAGTGACAAGGTTGATAGATAGTTTTACCTACACCTCATCCCTTACCATCGTCAAACTGTACTCCTAACAAGGTTATATGCATTCATTCTCTTTCAGCTGTGTGTGTGCGTGTGCGTGTGTGTGCGTGTGCGTGTGTGCGTGCGCGCATGTGTGTGTATGTGTGTGTGCGGAAGCGTACAGAACCCTCACGACAGCGGCAACTGCTCCTGCCGATTGCCTGAAGACTCGAGGCCTCATCTTGAACGCCGCCAAGAGCCAGGCTCTGACTATCTCCCCCCAGCAGCATGTCGCAGGAAGTACCAGTAGGGGTAGGTTGCACTTTTTGAAGCTCCCGTAAATCTTTCTTGGTAGAGCCCAGCCGGCATCAGGCCGGACTGGAGGTAGTTTCCGTAGGGTAGCAGTAAGTGTTTCTAGTAGTGCTCGTAGAAATTGGTGACCTCCGCCATGCCTGGGGCCACCACGAGAACAAACACTCGCGCGACTGCCCTGAGTGACGAAGAGCTGAGGCTGATGGCGTCGTTGCCGGGCATTGAGTTATCTGTAGTAGAAATCCTGAAAACATTGGCCGCACTCGTCTCGGAATCGGCTGATCGGGAGACGCGCCTAAACAAACGGGTTGACGAGCTGTCAAGGCAGCTCAAAGATGTGAACGAAGAGTGTCTCTCCGAGAATCCGCCATTGCCTTGCGAAAAGCTACCCCAAGGCCAGTTCAAACACAGCAGGGTACGGGTGCGGGTCAACCTTCGCGTAGGCCTACCAAGGCAGGCAGTGCGCGTACAGCAGGTACTCGAAAGCATGACACCACGATGTCCCGTAGCGTCTCCAGCAACATTTCCCGTAGCGGTGACGAGTATGAAGAGGCAGTCCTTTCCCAAACGACCAATCCCGATATAACAGATTTCGAGGGTTTTTTTGCCGGGAAACGTTCTCAAGCTTGAGAAATTTCGAATTTGTCTAGTTTTGGGGTATGTATGAAATAGGGTTATCGGCCTGGTCGAGCAGTGAAGGCTTCTTCCACATCCCTTGAATTATTTCATATGAAAGGTTATCAGTTTGGCAATGCCCTGCCGCCAGGAGAATGCAAACAACGCGATAGAATGCGTCCCGGGTGGTAGGGATCATTTTTCTAAGTGCTAGAAAATAGCCGACATCGATACGAAAGTCGGCCTCAAAGTCGACATGGACGTCTTGAACAGGTGAGATCTTTCAATATATCAATGGAGAACACCCTAAAGAATAGATGTATAGTGTTTCTAAGCTTCTAACCCTTGTGTGCTCAAGTGAAAATTGAACATATTTGGACGTGGACGTGAATATATCACGAGACAAAACCTGATACTGTAGTACATTAATCATTCAATGGGTATACAGTATACAACCACCATACAAACACGAGCAGGAGAATGAGTGGACAGGAGAATAGTTGGTTACCCATTGCTGTTCAACAAAGAGAAGCACATACTAAAAGTTGAATTGGATTAAAGTATTTACAATTCACAATTACATATCACTTTCTGCGATGTAACACTTGCGGCGAGGAAATGCCTGTCGCGCACTGTCGCAAGCAGTTGTAGGGCCACTGTCCCAGAAGTTGGCAAAAGCATAACTCTTGCCAAGCGCGTTGTACACAAATGGAGTGCAGTTCACTAGGCTGGGTGCACGTGAGGGTACTACGCACTGCACTTAGATGCCGCAGACACAAAACAGATTGTGAATCGTCTGTCGCGATTGCAGCTCATCGCAGGTGTTGCATCTTGCGCATTGTGGAAAGCAGTTCATGTATTGGGAATTGAGCTTCAGTAATAACAGAAAGAGGATCCCAGAGGATGACCGACACCGCTGACAAACACTCTTCTACGCAAAGTTTTGATGACGATGCTTGATTGAGACGTTAACCTGCAATGGAAAATAAACAGCAGATGATACTGATTATATATTAGGTACGGATTATACCATGAGTATGAGAGGTATACGGCGAATATTTTCGAGAGTGTGTTAGGACGAGGGACAATTGGGGGATTCGGTATACACAGAGTGCGAATGGTATAATCCATTTGCATGGTACTTTCCTAAATACAGAGCGTGACCAACACGAAAGCTTAGCTCACATTCGAAGGGGCGCAACGGGACGCGACGTAAGGATTGACGGGAACCGACGGAACGGTTATGACGCCGACAGACAGCGTCCAATGTGAACACCAGGAACAGGAACGCAAGCGTTCTACCCTACAGATTGGGAAGCGAGGGGAAGAGTTGGATCAGTTCAACTTTTCAGACCGTAGACGGGGACGCAAGCGTACAAAACAACTGCATTCGAGTGTGAACAGGGGATGTGTCGTGCGCTGACCCCTCCCGATACGCACAATAGCACACTTAGGTTTTTTAACATTTCAAACACGGTCAACACTACGCTTCCCATGATAACTCGCCGAATGGCTAGCACAACTGATTCAAATTTTAGGAAGATGAGATTTCGTGTCACTTCTTGAAAATTGCAATAGCTGCCACATGTCGTGTCATACTACATGTTGTGTCTTACGAATCGTACAAGATTTTACAGCTCACCCCGGCCGTCCCAACAGGCCCGTACGTCCCATACCGTCAGCGTTACGTCGAATGTGAACTAGGCTTAAAGTTTCCTTATTCTCGAAGTGACCCATGTGAACTGAGCGGGATATATCGCTGAATATACCCCGCTTAGAACGGCCGCTGATTGGCAAATGGTGTTATATTTGAGACGAGTTCTATATCACTCAACTTCATATCACAAATGCTGGCGCACTTACATGAGGAAGGAACGGATCCATACACGTGCACGCATCAAATACTCTGCCAACAGCCAGTCAGCGATGATTACAATTATACAGTGCAGCAACCCTGGACAGCAAGAAAGAATGTACACACCAGAGAGCCTGAAAATGAAGTTATACTCTGATGAACGATTCGCATATAAGAATATTGGTGGCCAAAGGCAAAGTGAGAATAAGTCTAGATCACTCAATTAGACAGAACAATCTTGAGTGTACACTTATACGAGAAAAGGACGAATCCATAGGCGTGCATACAATGCATACATGGCATGTTGAATACGCCGCCAGCATCAAGGCGGTGGGAACTACAACTGCATGCATACAGTGCAGCAGCGCTAGGCAACATCTCACTAAATGTAGAAGATATGGCGGGCAGATGATTACGGTTATAGAACAGATGTCATTTTATGGTGCATGCCATTACAAGAACCAGCATTTTTTATGGAGCGGATTGTACCAATACGGCGAAATGTCTACGGATTCAAGATAAATCACAACAGACTTAAGCAAGAACATGGTAAAACTGAGCAATGGACTGGCACATTCAAGACTGATTCATACTTCATTTCATGAACGCAATGCGCACAGGCGAAGGTCGCGCGATGGACCAAAAAAGTAACTCAGCTCAAGATCAAGTCAACTTTCTCGCCGCAAACGGCCGTTGTGACGTGTTTCCCTTACGCAAAGCGAAGTGTGAATGAGGCTTTACTCTACATATCCAAAACTGTAAACCAGTGAAGACTACAGCTTAGAAGACGGTATTATAATGTTGTGCATTGTACTTGCCAAATAAATGTGTGTGATACTCTATTTAACATACATGTAGATAGGGCCAAGCAAGCACAGCAAGTTCTGAATTTTAGGTATTTGGAGCTCGTGAACAGATCAGATTTGTCTTGTAAGTGATAGGTATTGCTTACCTCTATATGTTGCCGCCTTCGTGCTGGCCGAAAACGCTGCATGCTCTGGTGATAATTCGGCTTGAAATTAGGTGCATAAAAATGCCAATTTCAGCTTCGTTCACAACATTTTCGATATACATGTACGTCTCCTCTACGAAACTTCACTAAAAATATATCTGCCGAAAGAGCGTCCCGTCAAGAATACATGGTGTGAAATAAAACGAGGTGGTGCAAAGTAAAACGACGTAGGCCATGTAAAACGGCTTCCATTTCTCAGAACCAATTTAGGACAGTTCTCAAATTTGAGAACATTTTTTCGCTTTCGCGGCAAAAATCAGTCAAGAATCTGTTATATCGGGATTAGTGGAAGAGGTCTTTTTTTTGCGCGTCTGGGGAAGGACTGAGGATGGCAGCGTCCCCTGCAACATCTCCCGTAGCAGTGACGAGTGTGAAGGGGATGGCGACCAAGATGCAACCTGTGTAGACGAAGACAGATTCCAACCAGTCCAGAACTCAAAGCGGAGTAAGAAGCAGTGCGTGCTCCAGGTGATCGCAGATGACAGCTGGAAGATGGTGTCGTCAGAGCCTCCCAGGGCGAAGAAAGCTGTGCTGTACGTTGGCAACCTAGGTGACCAATGCACCGAGGAACGCCTCAGGGAGTTTGTGCAACACAGAGCAGCTGCGGTTGGGACATCTGTGGATGTGCACGATTGCAGTATGCACGAATCAGCAACGGGCAAAATCTCAGCGAGACTGACAGTTGACGCTGCAACAGTTCCTACAATTACCGCTGCAAACTTCTGGCCCCGGCCACTTTATGCCAGGCAATGGCGTTTCAAAGAAAGCAGTGGAGCACGCCATGATAATTCTAGCCCACCTGCCAAAACTGATGACATTACCAAGTCTGACCCTCCTCCTCAGAACAATGATAGTCTCCCACCTGCCGACCCTCTCCTGAGCAATGACCAGTAAGACGTTGAAATTGCTGGTTACGAATGCCTTTGGTATCCGTTCAAAGTTTGGCGAATTTCAACATACCCTTCTGGCATCTGATGCAGATATTGCTGTAGTCACAGAAACCAAGCTGACCCTGGATAAGATGACGCAAGCCGAAGTGACTCTTCCTGGGTACTCCCCTCCAGTAAGACGAGACCGAACACCACAGGGTGGAGGCGTGGCTGTGTGGGTGAAATCCCACCTAGCTTTTCAAGAACTGGAAGCTGTTCCAACCCTTGACCAAGAAGTTGTATGGCTTTCTATCCGCATAAGACCTGGCCGCAAAGTTGTCTTGTGTGCTGCCTACCGCCCAGGGTCTCTTCCTGGCAACGATATCAGTATGGTAGATTACTTGGACCAGACCATTGACGTTGCCCGGGTGGATGCACAGCACCTCATCATCGCTGGCGATTTCAATGCGCACAACACTGCCTGGCTGGGCAGCAGTAGAACAACTCCAGCTGGGGAGAAACTGGAGGACCTCTGCGCACTACATCACCTCCAGCAGCATGTGACGGTGCCTACTCGTGAAAATGCCCTCCTCGACCTCATCATGAGTGACCTGGGCAACCCGACGGTCCGGCTCGGCCCCCCCAATTGGTAGATCTGACCACGCCACCATCTTGGCAGAATTCAAGACAGAACTATGTCGAGAGCCCAAGACGGCCAGAACAGTCTGGCAATATGGCCGCGCTGACTGGGACAGACTAAACCACCACCTTAGGAGTGTGGACTGGGATGCCCTCATGTCTGAGGATGCAAACAGCAGCTGCACCAATATTACCTCTGCCATCATAGATGGAATGAACCAGTTTATCCCATCCCAACTTCTCTGTACTCGGCCCTCTGATCCCGCTTGGTGGACGCCAGCTTGCAGCAAGGCCGTGAAGGCGAAACAGAGTGCCTGGAAGTCCCTCAAGAGACGACCAGACTCGCCCCAATGTCAAGCTAACTATACTCTCGCTGTCCACCGTTCTTCTGATTGCCTACGTGATGCCCAGAATCACCATCTAGCAATAGTCCGTGCACGACTCCAGACCGGCAGCCTTCGAGATAAACAGTGGTGGTCAACCATCAAGCAGTCCATCGGAACCTCCCGAAATAGCTCCATCCCGATTCTTGTCGACCCTGCTGGCAAAAAGCATGCCACGAACATCGAGAAAGCAAACTGCCTCGGTCACTACTTCGCGGAGAAATGTAGCCTTGGTGCCAATGATCTGCCAGACACACCTCTGCCCTCTATTCGCCAACGCACGGGCAATAGGCTGAAGACCGTACACTTCCGCCCTGCCACAGTCCAGCGAGCTCTCAAGAGCCTGGACGCTTCAAAAGCAACTGGCCCTGACGGCATTCCGGCGCAAGTGCTCAGGAAGTCAGCGCAGTCACTCGCCAGCCCTCTGGCAAAGCTATTCACCCAGTGCTTCCGGGACGGGGTGCAACCTGCATCCTGGAAGATCGCGAACGTTGTCCCTATTTTCAAGAAAGGCTCCAAGTCTACCCCGAAGAACTACCGTCCGATTTCCCTCCTCTCTATACTCTCTAAGGTGATGGAGGCCATCATCAATCGCAGCATCACTAACTTCCTGGAAAGCAATCAGGTCCTCTCCGAACGGCAATTCGGGTTCCGACGCGGCCTGGGCACGACTGATCTTCTCCTCTCACTTCAGCATGAGTGGAGTCGGACGTCCAATGCTGGGGGTGTGACCCGAGTCCTTGCTGTCGACGTGGCCGGCGCATTTGACAAAGTGTCGCACCGCGGTGTAGTTCACAAGGCCAGATGCCTTGGGCTGACTGGCCACCTGCTCTCATGGTTGAAAAACTACCTAGAGAGCCGCCACATCCGGGCCGTGGTTGGTGGACAAACATCAGCCACACACGCCATCCGAGCAGGTGTGCCTCAAGGAAGCATCCTGGGGCCCACTCTCTTCTTGATCTACATTAATGACGCTGAGGACCACCTTCCCCAATCGACCAGCCTTGCCACGTACGCAGACGACACAACGCTCTACAAGTGTATCCGGTATCTCGGCAACCTCGCAGCTGACTGTGATGATCTCCAGACCGCCGTCAATGCCCTTGCTGCCTGGGGTGCGACCTGGCGAGTGACATTCGAGCCCGCCAAGTCATACCTACTCCACGTCAGCCACCACCGTCGGCCCTTGGACTGCCTTCCGGGCACATTCCAAGGTGAAATCGTGCCTGAAACCCAGTGCCTGAAGCTACTTGGGATAGCCTTCGACAGTCAACTGACATTCTGCCAGCAGATTCGACAGTCAGCCCTGCGCGCCACACAGCGACTGGGCTTCCTGAAGAAGGCCTCAGCAGTGCTTGACCCTGGCTGCCGTCTCCCGGTCTACAACGGCTTTGTTCGCCCAGTCTTAGAGCATGGCATGCTAGTCTGGATGGGTGCTTCTCAGACGGTGCTGGCCCAACTCGATGCTGTACAGCGGAGAGCCCTGCATCTGATCGGCGAAGGCGCATATCTGCCAAGCCTCGAACTCCGGCGCAAAGTGGCTGCTCTCTGCTATCTCTACCCCACAGATGCTAACCCGAATGCTGCCCCCCTCCCAAGCAGTACCAGACCACGACCAACATCCTGCCAACACCAGGCAGCAGGTGCGGATGGCGGCCGGCCACCGCTACCAGCTGCAGTCTGATATCCCAGCCAATTCTCGCAACAACGTCCGCCGGTCGTTCCCTGAAGGAGTGCTGGACACCTGGAACCAGTTGCCTCGCCAACACCTCCTGGATCAGCCCGACCAGAAGAGGTTGCAGTCCTTCAAGTGCAGCGTCCACCGATTCCTGCGCTCGAGCCACTGGGACTGGGCGACCGACCGGCTGTAGGGACTCGGCGTGGTGGTTTTCTGGACGTTACTGTGAGAGAGTGAGTCTGTGCACAAATATTATGTATGATTACGCATCTGCGTGAATGTGCACGTGTGTGTACGTATGTGTGTGTGTGTGTGTGTGGTGTGTGTGTGGTGTGTGTATGTGTGTGCGTGTGTGTGTGTGTGGTGTGCGTGTATGTGTGTGTGTGCGTGCGTGTGTGCGTGCGAGCATGTGTGTGTGTGCGCGCGTGCGCGCGTGTGTGTGTGTGTGTGGGTGGGTGGGTGGGAGCACATGGTTGGTATGTGTATCAGGTTGATCTCCTGTTTGAACATGCGCATATGTGTGTGTATGATGTGCCCTAGCTCACTTATAATATTATTATTATTATGTTATACACGTAGATCATGTCCATGATACCTTTCCTCTGCGCAGGTCCACCGCACTATTGTTTTTAAGATTAACATCATTATTACTTCTGCATATGCATTACATACTATGATCATGCTGGCTTCATCCCTTATCTCCTAAGCTACCACCCCCCCCCCCCCCCCCCCCCCGGTGCGTCTGCCCAGTGTTGACTCCGAGACCCACGGTCGGACGAGCTGCCCAGGCCTCACCACCACTGCCGTTTCCGTGCAGCCTTCTCGATACATACGTATGTACACTGTATATCATGTGCACATTCACATGTCTGAAGGTTTGTGGTTTTCAATTAAAAAAAATAAAAATAAAAATGTACAGGAAGTAACAGTCAAAAGCGGCGACTGTCTTCTCCCTTCAGCGTCTTCTGCGCGCTACCTCGGCGTTCACCTTGACAATCGCCTCGAATGGGACACCAATGTAAACTATGTGGTCACCAAGGTTACCAAGAAAATTGGCGCCCTGTGGCGCGCACGCCGAAGCCTATGAAGACGCTCTCGTCAGGTGTATGTCAAAAAAGTCAAAAGCGGCGACTGTCTTCTTCCTTCAGTGTCTTCTGCGCGCTACCTCGGCGTTCACCTTGACAATCGCCTAGAATGGGACACCAATGTAAACTATGTGGTCACCAAGGTTACCAAGAAAATTGGCGCCCTGTGGCGCGTACGCCGAAGCCTATCAAGACGCTCTCGTCAGGTGTATGTCAAAAAAGTCAAAAGCGGCGACTGTCTTCTCCCTTCAGCGTCTTCTGCGCGCTACCTCGGCGTTCACCTTGACAATCGCCTAGAATGGGACACCAATGTAAAGTATGTGGTCACCATGGTTACCAAAAAAATTGGCGCCCTGTGGCGCGCACGCCGAAGCCTATCAAGACGCTCTCGTCAGGTGTATGTGAAGGCTGTCATAATGCCCGAATTGCTTTACGGCTCCTGCTGCTTTTCAGCCGCAATGCGAGAGGATCAACTGAAACGACTGCAAACCTCGCAAAACAGAGCCATCCGCTGTATCGATGGCAACCCGCCCCGACAGCCATGCAGAAGCTGCTCACTGCTCACTACCTGTACCATGTTAGGGAGCTCTACAGGCAGAAAATATTGATCACCATCTGGCGGTGCATCCACGCCAGCACCAGGTCTGTGCTCACCCAGCTTCTGACCCCGGCACAAGGCAACCCTACCGGCCATCAGCAGTCCAGTGGTATACTAAGCCAGGCAAACCGTAGCCGCTGCGGTCAGTGGACAGTTTCTGGTGCTTGTGATCTGCTGTGGAACGCTCTCCCTGGTGAGGTCCGCACCATTGCCCGGCTACCTGAGTTTAAGGTGGCTGGGGCAGTACAACTTTGTTGGGAAATTTTTGACTGCATTTTTGAGTTCATCGGCAAGGCACCAAGCACCAACGTTCTCTCCTGCATCAGGTACAGCCTATGAGCGCTCACTGTCCACGCCAGATGACTTGATCGGCCGTTCATCGCCCCGCTATCATTTCCGTACGATCACAAATGACCAGTGGAACTGTATAAACCAGCAGCTTACTTCCGTGGATTGGAGGGAGCTTCTTGGTAACACAAGCATTGACGTAGCATGCAAGAGATTCTCATCTGAACTCTCTGCTGCTCTCGCTAAGTATCAGTCCCCAGCTTCTCCTATTAATCGCCCCTCTTCACAGGGTCGTTCCGTCGACAGGCCAGCACGTCCACCCTGGCTGACGACCTCAGTATTAAATGCAGTCATCAATAAACGGAATATCTATAGCATCTACAGGAAGTTCCCCACAGCAGAAAACCTTGCTCGCTATAAGGCCCAACGCAATTTGGTCAAGCACCTCTCTCGCCGTGCTCACAAAAGATACATTCAGTCACTCCAAAGCAAACTCACTAACTCAGCCCGCCCATCGCTTTACTCATTTGTCCGCTCCCTGTCTGGTGTGTCTTCGCATCACCCTGCACCCTCAGCAATGACCACCTCCGCTGACACCCTCACACATAATCCTGCTGAGATGGCAGCTGCTCTCAACGAGCACTTGGTACGGGTTGGCACACAGGATGATCCTGACTGGCCCGTCCCAGATCTGTCTCCGGCCTCGAACCTCTCAAACATTGTCATCTCCTCCGAGGCCGAGATTCGCTATATTGCAAAACTCCCAACAGGGAAGGTCCCAGGCTATGATGGTATAAGCAACGAGATTCTGAAGGCCTTGAAACTTTCTATCTCCTATCCTCTCTCCCTTATCTTCAATAATTCCCTGTCCAGCGGCGTTTTTCCCTCTGCCTGGAAATATGCTGTGGTTGTGCCCATATACAAGAACAAGGGAAGCAGACATGATCCTGGTAACTATCGCCCAATCTCTCTGCTGAACACCTGCTCCAAGATACTTGAGCGAATCGTCTATGATCGGCTGTACCATCATCTGGCACCTTTGCTCCATGATATGCAATCTGGGTTACGCCATGGTGACTCTACCTCTCTACATCTAACCAACCTTGTCCAGAGACTGTGCACCCTCCGAGACCCCCGCCATTACCTTGGCCTGTGTTTCTTCGACCTGGCGAAAGCGTTTGACTCAGTTTGGCATAGGGGGTTACTAGCCAAGCTGCATGCTTATGGGGTCACCGGACGCCTGCAGTCGTGGCTCACCTCCTATCTCAACAATAGGACTCAATCAGTCAAGCTTGGTCCAGTCTTCTCAGATTCTCTCCCTATTTGCTCTGGTGTACCGCAAGGGTCCACTCTAGGACCGATACTTTTCTTGGCCTTCGTCAACGACCTCCCTGTCCTCAACCCTGGCGTGTCTCTGTTTGCAGACGACACTTGTATGCTGCGCAATAGTCCCTCTGTTTCCCGTCTTATATTAGACCTCCAAGCGGGTATCACGGATATCACCTCGTGGATGGCATTGTGGAAGCTAAAACCGAACGTCGGGAAGACCAAGGTAATGATCATTCCCCCTCTCCCTCCCCTAGTATTCCATTTCTCCACCACTCCCATAGAATATGTAGATCATCACAGGCATCTTGGTGTCATTTTTGACACTAATCTCTCCTGGACTCACCATGTCGCCCACATATGTAAGAAGACTAGTCAAGTCATAGGTATAATATACTCACACCGTGCCCATCTTCCTGACAGCTGTCGTGCTCTTTTCTATAATGCATATAATTATCTTGCCGCATTTTGACTACTGCTGTACTGCCTGGACAAATCTATCTATTGCCCAACAGCAGAAACGCTCTCTATATGTTATCCTCGACCAGACCTCTCCTAGAAAGACGACGAATCATGATGTGCTGTCTTATCCATCGTATTCGACTTTCCAAAATACCCCCGCATCTTAAACCATTTAACTGGTTCCGACGGGATAACTCCACTAGGAACCAACTCTCCCTTCCTGTAGCCCGGTCTTCTGCATTGCTACACTCCCCCCTTTTCAATGGCTATTTGCATTGGCTTAAGCTGCACCAGGAGACAAAGGGCCGGGCAGGCTTGCAGGGCACAACCATTATGAATGTGAGACCGTCCGTGCCCGGCGAAGTGGTCGGTAGTACCAGGCTGGTCGCTGGTCACGGTGGTCTTTAGCTACTGGTTTCACTGTATACCGAATCAGGCATGCCATCACAGGTCTACAGCGAACAGCACAGAGATCGACGGGACCAAGAATAGGGGATAGCGTGCGGCGAGGCCACCCCCATTATTTTTGGGAGGCACGGCTTCATGTTAGAGCAGTAAATTGCAGTTAGGGACTCAGCTGAGTCAAGCTGGACTCAGCGTGTCAAGTTTGGCATAATACAATAAGCGCGCTATCCCCAAACAGTTGTGTGGTTATTGTGTGAGTGTATATGCAGGAGTCCGCGGTCACGTGAGGGGGGAGTGATAAATGGAAGTTTCCGGAGGAGGAAACTGTAGTTATCACCAACCCTCACCGCGCCCAGCTCACGCCGCTACGGCGTGCGACCTGAGCTGGGCGCCCTGCCCAGTATGGAACTGTCCTCAAGCCAGTCACGTATTTGGCAGCCCAGTGAGCTGTCGACCGGATCGCAGCGTTTAGAAGCGCCAAATGCGGCAGGGCCAGTCTCAGGCTGGTCACGTAGGCGGCAGGCCGGCGGGCGACCGGCAAGGCTGCATTCGCATTTGGATCACCGAAGTGATACAGGTGCTTCGACGGCACTCCGTGGCGCATCAAGGAGGCATCTGGGGCCCAGGCAGCCCGCCCGTAAGCGCACCACCGTATCAGGTATGCGCAGGTGGAGCAGCAGAGCAAGATGTGTGCCGGACACTCACCATCATCCGGTCGACTGCATGGTTGTGCGACTTTACACAGCCGTCACTCATTACTTGCTATTGCTTGCAGAAGGCCAGAATTTTTTTTTCTTTTTTCGCTCTTTCCCTTCTTCCAGGCACGGCTTCATGTTAGAGCAGTAAATTGCAGTTAGGGACTCAGCTGAGTCAAGCTGGACTCAGCGTGTCAAGTTTGGCATAATACAATAAGCGCGCTATCCCCAAACAGTTGTGTGGTTATTGTGTGAGTGTATATGCAGGAGTCCGCGGTCACGTGAGGGGGGAGTGATAAGTCCATATTTGCTTCTTTTCCTTTTCTTTTTGACTTCTTACTCTTTTCCTTGTTAGGCGTGGTTGGCTATAAAAACCCTGCAATCGCCACGCAAAGTGGTCATTGGCTACCCCAGCCATGTATTTCTTGGATTAAAATAAATAAATAAATAAATTTTATTAACTGGTTTGAGGGAAAGAGACAACCGGGAAAAGTCTGAAGAAAAAATTGACTGTCACCACCAGGACTCGAACCAGGGACCCTCGCTTGTAGCCAGCGATGCTCTAACCACTGAGCTATGGTGTAGTCGTCATCCCAGCAGAGGCCGTTCAACATTTTCTTCAGACTTCGTATAAATTTTATAATAGCAATACAGAGAACAAAATCTGCAGTCATCGCCACACTACAACGAAGTCATGAAAATTTACCAGAATTAATTTTCTTGTCACATTCATCAGTGGAAAAAAAAAGAAAAAACTCTTCAGTCACGACTTTCCACTGATGAATGTGACAAGAAAATTCATTCTGGTAAAATTTCATGACTTCGTTGTAGTGTGGCGATGACGGCAGAATTTGTTCTCTTTATTGCTAGTATAAAATTGTTGTCTCCACGTCGATTATTTAAATAAATAGCTTCTATCTCCTTACGTTTGAGATTCAAATTGTTCGTACTTATTTACAGATCATTACATAAGGTGTGCAGCCCGCTCTTAACAGACTGTTTTGTGACTAGAGTCAATGCCACACACACAGCGTCAATCACCCGCTCGCAGGTTACTCTGTCTCTTGCTCTTCCCCCGGCTAATAACCGCTATGGCTTGTACGCATTAAGCTTCTTAGGTGCAGATCGCTGGAATTCGCTCCCTGCTTCTGTTCGTATTTGCTCCACGCCATCAGACTTCCGCTCATCTATACAAAAACATATAGGGTACCCCGTAAGAAGGCCTTAGGCCTGTGGGAATGCCCTATTAAAAATTTAATAAATAATAATAATATGTAAATAATCGACGTGGAGACAACAATTTTATAATAGCTATAAAGAGAACAAATTCTGTTGTCATCGCCATACTACAACAAAGTCATGAAGGTTTACCAAAATCGATTTTCTTGTCACAATCATCAGTGGAAAGCCGTGACTGAAGAGTAACCATGCTGAATCAATGATTAATATACATTCAATAATGTGTTACGAGAACAAAACAAAGTGCTAAAATAGAATGAGGGAAGGTGAGACAATAGACGAGTTGGAAGATGAGACGGAGGACGAGGTTGCGGTTGGTGGAGACGAGGAATCGGATGGTGATTGTGATCGTAAGAAGTCTGCCGTTTTTCTTCATCTGTTGTCTCACCCTAAGTGTCTGCAGGTGTATGATGATTTTAGTTTTTCTGTTCTTTGTCGTGCACGGTACGCTAGTCAGTTGAAAGTACTTGAGGCTGTTTGTATTCGTTTGCATAAGCCTGATCTTTGTAAGCAGAAGAAACATGTAGTTGCGTTAAGATTGCACAGCATGATTGTTTGTCTCAATACACCGTTCTAGCGTTGTAATTAGTTCCTCACCCCTGTTGCACTTAGCTCTCACTTCACTTCTATTGTCTCACCTTCCCTCATTCTATTTTAGCACTTTGTTTTGTTCTCGTAACACATTATTGAATGTATATTAATCATTGATTCAGCATGGTTACTCTTCAGTCACGGCTTTCCACTGATGATTGTGACAAGAAAATCTATTTTGGTAAACCTTCATGACTTTGTTGTAGTATGGCGATGACAGCAGAATTTGTTCTCTTTATAGCTAATATAATAATAATAATAAATAAATAAAATTTTTAGACAGTTGTCTAAAGTCCCTAGGCTGCTTACAGTGCTCAATGTCCACTGGACAGAGCAAGTAATACAGATATTACACAGCAATGAATCAAACAAGTCTCATTCCGCTGTAACTCCGAGTTTCGTGTCAGAACACTTCATCAGACAGATATGCTGTCTGATGAAGTGTTCTGACACGAAACTCGGAGTTACAGCGGAATGAGACTTGTTTGATTCATTGCTGTGTAATATTTGTAAATAAATTTGTAAATAGGCGTCGAGGCGACAATAGTTTTAGAATTGCGATCAACAGAACGAGCTGAACCGACATTTCACAAAGGCTTTTATTGTTTTCAAAAAACGAGTGGATACGAAGGCAGTGAAGAACATGGAAGAAAGAAAAATGTGATATGGAAAAAAATGATGAACAAAAAATTTGTACTTCGAACTAGTTTTCGCACAACACTCCTCAGGAAGCTACGTTGTACTAATGAAAAACAATCCAGAAAGATACTAATAAAGAGAAATGGAGTGAGAAGAAACAACACCTATGAAAATGATAATCCTAGCACTAAGGTAATAACAGGAAAAACTGCGAAAGCACTTAACGAACTTGTAAGGACTACTAGTATACTGTTTTTCCATATCACATTTTTTCTTTCTTCCATGTTCTTCACTCCCTTCGTATCCACTCGTTTTTTGAAAACAATAAAAGCCTTTGTGAAATGTCGGTTCAGCTCATTCTGTTGATCGCAATTCTAACTAAATTTGAAAATTTGTTCTTGTGAATCTCTGGAGAATAGCCTTCTCTAGCTTCCCATAGTTTTATTTTGGACAAAATTTGAAAACGTTTTATGAATGGTTCGTGTTATTGTTTCATGGACCTTTCATAAAACTTCTTCAAATTTCATCTACACCTTGCCGATAAACTCAAAAATGCAGTCAAAATGTAATCAAAATGACCCCTAAAAAGTTGTACCGCCCCAGCCACCTTAAGCATGCATGTGTACCATACGCCTGTAGGGAGTAGTACGAGTTACTGCTAATCGCTCTGCTCACCCTCCCCGTGCAGTTCAGTGATCCTTACGTAGTATCACAGATACATCGTATTCTCCCCCCCCCCGTTTACTCACAATTAATATTATTTTTTAGGAATGAACTCCTTGAGCCTCTTGCATGGGCAAAATATCAAATTGGTGAAGAATCAACACAATTACAGATACAGTAATGATAATATTATAGACTCTGTCACTCAGTAGGATCACTGGATGCTCACTAGATGCGTGCCTCCGCCACCACGAGCACAGCAGGGGACTCAGGCACGGCAGGAGCAAACATGCTCCTTCAGCTACGCAAGCACATGGCACCACAACGAACCAGGGCAAACACAAGGCGGCAGCGCAGCAAGGAGATAATCTGCGCGTATGGCTCCTTGCTCCTCTCAGCCAGGAGAGAGGCAATCCGCGTGAAGGGACCATTGGCATGCTTGCCATAGCCACCAGAGGCAGAAAGCACAACGGGCACGAAGGAGGCATGCTCGACTTAGCGTACTCGCTCTTCGTACATCCGGCGAGTTTCCTGTTCATGGCGTCTGAAGCTAGCGGCACTCGCAATTATTAGTATCCTAATCTCTTACTATGTGCTTCCACAGTCTTTACTATATTCTTCCATCACCACTTCTAGGCTAAGCCATCGCCATCATATTATTTGGTCGTCATGCAGTTTCAATGTGCGAAGTGAAATAAAAAACAAACAACCGACCAACATGTGCAGTCGAAGCCAAAGAAACCCAACCCTTAATTATAAGGTAAAGCATCACCCATGCGGCGCTCGGATGGGTTTTTTGCCTTTTTGGACGGTGCAAGATGTACAGTAATAGATGTAATATTGATTTTGGAAATGTGGCAATACTCTAGTCAAGTTGTGACTCGTGGTCGCGTGGGTCAATTTTCTTTGGCCACGCCTAAAGCTTTTAGTATATAGATCATAAAATAAAGCCCAACCAAAGGTGTTCCACAAATCCGAAACGATGATTTACATGGAGCACCTGTAGATGTTTTACTCACTGTGCCTCATGCTCTGGAGATAGCGTCTCCACAAGAGGTAGCGATCATGAAGTAGACACTGATCGATTGATAAATTTGGATCAGGATGAAGGAGTGGCTATGAACAGAAAGCGGAGCGCGTTCCAAAGACCTGCCTTTGCTTAGTCCAGCCCAGACCAGCAGGCTCGACTAAAACTAGAATTCTCTCGCAAACTGGCCTAATGTCTGCTGTTTCGGATAAGGCATTTTCACAGAGTGGAAGCAGTGACAGCTTACACAGCTTGTCTGCAGGCATGAATGCCACTTGCCATGATAATCTTCCATCATGGCAATGATGGTTTTCACCTCATACTATGGTAATACGTGGATAATGAGAGGTAAGGATCTGATACACCCGCTATTCTAACACAGCCCTGCATCGAGTTGCAATGGAGAGCAGCCACTCGACAAGCCATCATGTCTTATAGTACTAAGAGGCAGTGGAGCGGGTGACAGATATTGCGGCAGCTTCAGACGCAGGTTGATGTTTATGTCTTCCTTGAAGTATGATAATCTCCAGCCATTCTCCCTGTTTGTCTCAAACTAAACGCATTCTAGCCCTTTCTGAAGCAATCATCATTATAAGGTATTTTTGGGAGCATTATGGTTAGCATTAAACAAACGTTTTCGTAGCATTATCCGCTGACCTCTAATATGGAGTGGACTGGGCAGGGGAACAATTACAACACTGATGCCCGCCTTTCTAGCAAGCACAGCCGATGCAGTTGTGCTGTTGCGCCCACATCATTGTCCTCCCCTCATGACTGCCTTGACTTTGCAAGTACAATACTAGTATTCAGCACGCAGACACTGCACCAAAACCTACTCACAACGGGAGCTCGCAAAAGCCATCCTCACTCCAAAGTACAAAAAAGATCAATCTGGTGAAAGTACCATACTGTATGTTTCCCAATACTACTTGTACTCTACTCACTGGTTTGAGGGAAAAACACAAACGAGAAAAGTCTGAAGAAAAACATTGACTGTGACCACCAGGACTCGAAGTACTGTGTTCTATTGTTTTCCAGTGTAGTCAGACTTGAGCTGAACTACGTGCCGTACTACAAAGTGTAGGAGACTGAACTAGTCTAGGAGACTGTACTAGTCTAGGAGACTGAACTAGTCTAGGAGACTGTACTAGTGTAGGAGACTGTACTAGTCTAGGAGACTGTACTAGTGTAGGAGACTGTACTAGTCTAGGAGACTGTACTAGTCTAGGAGACTGAACTAGTCTAGGAGACTGTACTAGTCTAGGAGACTGTACTAGTCTAGGAGACTGTACTAGTCTAGGAGACTGTACTAGTCTAGGAGACTGAACTAGTCTAGGAGACTGTACTAGTCTAGGAGACTGAACTAGTCTAGGAGACTGTACTAGTATAGGAGACTGTACTAGTCTAGGAGACTGTACTAGTCTAGGAGACTGTACTAGTCTAGGAGACTATACTAGTCTAGGAGACTGTAGTAGTCTAGGAGACTGTACTAGTCTAGGAGACTGTACTAGTCTAGGGGACTGTACTAGTCTAGGAGACTGTACTAGTCTAGGAGACTGTACTAGTCTAGGAGACTGTACTAGTCTAGGAGACTATACTAGTCTAGGAGACTGTACTAGTCTAGGAGACTGTACTAGTCTAGGAGACTGTACTAGTCTAGGAGACTGTACTAGTCTAGGAGACTGTACTAGTCTAGGAGACTGTACTAGTCTAGGAGACTGTACTAGTCTAGGAGACTGTACTAGTCTAGGAGACTGTACTAGTCTAGGAGACTGTACTAGTCTAGGAGACTGTACTAGTCTAGGAGACTGAACTAGTCTAGGAGACTGAACTAGTCTAGGAGACTGTACTAGTCTAGGAGACTGAACTAGTCTAGGAGACTGAACTAGTCTAGGAGACTGTACTAGTCTAGGAGACTGTACTAGTCTAGGAGACTGTACTAGTCTAGGAGACTGAACTAGTCTAGGAGACTGTACTAGTCTAGGAGACTGTACTAGTCTAGGAGACTGTACTAGTCTAGGAGACTGAACTAGTCTAGGAGACTGTACTAGTATGGGAGACGTGTACTTTCATAGTTTCTGGAAAGATTGATTGCCTTGGTTGGGTGGCAAACAACTTGTGATTATCATACTCTAAGGCTGTATATTCATACCACCATTGTGAGAAACAGTGTACAACTGCCTGCACAAGTCCATTCACTAGTATATAAATGAAGGATCATTTTCACGGTTAGGAGATCTCCCCGATAGACTATGCCTTTGAGAAATCCTTTAAATAATTAATACAAAGACACAAAGAAAAACGAAGTAGGGTGAACGCTGGTATCTGTAGAGGGGACGGTTATAAAATAGGAACGGTTTGACAGCAAAATTGTGTAGACCCAATCCGATCATCAGCGTGAATTGTTCACTCGAAATATGTTTGTGGAAGGAAACTGGCATGTTGAAGTTTGCTCTGAGGCCATAGTAGATCGCACTGAGCCACTCTTTTGTGTTGGTCCGTTGCCTCCCCCGAGAAAGTTGCCCTAAAATGTTGGTGTTACAGAGGTGGCTCCAAACCGGAAAGGTGTTGGAGGGCATGTCAAGTTCACTCTGGGTTCTGAAATTAGGTAATTGCTATGGCTCCTTGACGGCCCGTACAGAGAACCAATAAGCCCTGTGTGTGCTTCCATTAGTTTTCATTGGTATACGGTGCTTTACTGGCGAGAGACGAGCCGCTGTTTTAATACCTGCGACAAGAAGTTGATTTTTCGAAACACCTAAAACCCAAGTCGCCGTGCGAAGCAACATGTCAAAAACTTACCTGCTTGGTATGGCGTATCTGGTTATCGCATGCCATTTAATATTTTTTTGCCCGGAGTAAACCAAATCATAGTCTCACTGGGACATATTATGTTTTCTATTCAAAATATCAAGAGAGAAAGTGAATATTAGAGTGTTGAGACCGTTCCGGTTTGCACCCTATTTCCTATTTGAAACAGTGTCCTGTACCCCAGTAAAGTGCATCACATCATTCCGGCATGCAACTGTACTATTACTACTAGAGACGTACTGTAGTTTGATATTGTTAGATGCACTCTGAACATGTACTACATTTGCACACGTACTACAGTACTGGAAACTGAAATCCGACCCCTGACTGAGCAGTGCGCTCACATCGCAAACACCCAACACAGGCCGGGATGGTAAAACTACGAAACAGAGGCCGCTAGAATGTGAACTCACCGCTCAGGTGGTCGGATTTCAGTTGTCAGTACTGTAGTACATTTAGAGGAGACGTGTACGTTTAATAATAGGGAAAATGAAGTATATGCAGGAAAGCTGCCTTGTACAAGGGTTCGCGCCGTGCCTGAAAGGATTGAGCAGCTTTCTAGGCTTGGCTGTTTAGTTCCTAGTCTGAAGAGGGTCTTAGATCACCCTGCATGTACATGTACCTCATACCCAACAATGAAGTGGTCTCTTTGCACTAAAGAGACCATCACTTCATTTTGTGTTGATGATCATGATATACATTGTATACATGACCAGTCATTAGAGTTTCTGTGGTATGAAATAATTACTACTTGCTGCCGCCAGTTGAGTTTTCACGCCTTATGACTAATTGCTTCAGTGCCAGTGGTGTCCGTCGCTGGTTTCAGTAGCGTTCAATCGCGAAGAATAATAAAAATACAAGCCATTGGTCCAATACAATAATATTATTACAGTGCCCACAAACCCCTCTGGTTGGAACAGCTGGTCATTCAGTGCCTGAGCTGTGGACTTCGCTTTCCGTCTTCAAGCACAGGCGGGTAAGACTCGGAGTCCAAGCTCGGGGGCAAGAGTGAGAGTCTCTGTGAAAGAAATTCACTGAAGAATAAGATGGGGAACAAGACAGGAGCTGGGCCGTCAGCTCAACAAACATCGATCCTTGGCGCACTAGCGAAAGCGAAGAAAAAGCTACGTGAGTTGGCAGAAGAGTCTGGATTGCAAATCAGTGGTGGACTGGCTGGCGATGCAGTAATTCCATTACAAGAGATATTCGTCAATTTGGCATTGGTATCCGAGAACGAATTGAAGTCGGAATTTGAAGAGACGTTGTCTTTCTCCACGTACGCCGAGAGACGTGAGCACGCAATGCAATTTAGCAAAGCAGATCGAATTGAATTGAAAAACTTGTTTCGTGCCGGAAGGTCGAGTGTTGATGCCGTTTCCCATTCAACAGGAAAGTCTGCACTACCAGCAGCAGCAGAAGCTACCGCCACCGACTCGAGACAGCTGTGTGGCAAGGTGTTACGGAATGTACTGGTGTACGGATCTGCTGGTAGTGGCAAGACCACAGTGTTTCTGCTCATGGTTCTATACCTGTGGAGCAGAGGGGAACTATGGCAAGAGGAATTCGATCTGGTCTTGGGACTGGAGCTTCGTGAAAAAGAGGTGAGAGCTGCCACTAGTCTTGCTGATCTGTTTGCTGTGAAATTGGCCAGCCAGGGCCTATCGCAGGCTGAGATATTGGGGCTAGCAAACTACTTCGAAGACTCTCCAAGCCGTCTATGTGTCGTCATGGACGGCTTGGACGAATGTGACTTCGCCAGCTGCAGTAAGTTCATGAGAGACTTGCTGAAACGTGAGGGCATGGTGAAGACACACGTCATCGTCACAAGCCGTCCATGCCAAGATGCATATCAACTATCGCAGAGTGGCAAATATCAGCAGAAGATCCAAGTACTGGGTTTCTCACCGGAGAACGTGAAAGAGTACGGAGAGAAGATTCTCGGCAAACAACGCGCTGATATTCTGCTGGAAGAGTTGCAGAGCAAGCCGGATGTGTCATATCTTATGGCAACTCCCATGTTCGCAGCCCTAACATGTGAGCTTTTCAAGAGCAGCAATGCCGGGTGGAAGTGCAGCGCATCCCTGTTCGAATCGTTACTACGTCGAGTCGTAGAGCGTGCTGGTGGTGCGGTTTGCGAGTCGATTTCACTGGCACCCAGCAAAGTGGTAAAATCGCTACAGGAACTGGGGCGTTTTGCGTTTCGCATGCTACTGGTGAAAAGGATGGTGTTCAAAACGTCCGACATCACCAACTCCCAATTGAGCACGGATGCAATGAGCTTGGGTCTTCTGCAAACATACCAGGGCACAATGTCTACGGACGCTCGGCAATACCGCTTCTGTCATCTGTCACTGCAGGAGTTCCTGGCGGCATGGTTTCAGGCAGAATGCGTGGTGCAAGAAAGACATCACGCCATTGCACTGGTACGGCGACTGGGTGCGTATGATGGCCATATGGCAATGTTCTGGAAGTTTCTCATTGCTCTATGCCCGGAAGACGTGTCGCTGACCATCATGGAGGAACTATGGCGTGTGCAGTGTGCGGATCCCATACCGCTGGATCCTAGCGGTGAGGCCGAATGATACATAGGTGCGACTTCTGACAAACATGCTGCTACTGTCGCTATACGTGCTGCCACCGCCGCTAAGCTAGATGAGGAGATACGCAACGACTTAAGTGTCCTGACGGGTGAGATGGAGTTGGCAAAGGTCCACGACCATCTTTGCCAGATACAGTGCCCTATACTCATACCTGCTGCTACTGTTACCCGGTGTTGGTCATTCATCATTGATTTATGAACTGCTAGTAATTTCTATGTGTGTTTATAATGTTGTGTGTGTATGTGTATAGTGTTGTGACCATGGAGAATAAGATGTGATGACGAGAACTGAAGTTACCCTGATGGTTATGTGTGTGCTCGGGTGTGTGTATGTGTGCTTGTGTGTGTGTGTTTCTCTGTGTATGTGAGTGTTTGTGTGTGTTTGTACACGTGTGTGTGTGTGTGTTTATGTGTGTGTGCGTGTTTCGCAAGTGTGCATTTTCCAGGAAAGCTACTTTCCATTACTAGCGGTTTCATGAGTGTGCCTGTGGACGTGGGTGTTCTTTGATGTGTGTGTATGGGGGGGGGGGGCAGTGGGTTACATAAGTTTGCAAACTCTGGCAACCGGATATTTGTATGGGTTGGTGTTTGCCTCAGTCAACACTCAGTGTGTTTGATTGTGCGTGTATGCATACTTGCCAACTCCTGCTGTGTGTGTGTGTGTGTATGTGTGGTGTTTGTGTCTTCTCCATAGCTCCCTGTAGGAGCAATTCTTGTACAGTCGACCTACCCTTATAACGATATTTGCGTCACACCAAGAAATATTGTTATAAGGGTAATATTGTTATAGGGGTAACTGGTTCATTTCATACACATACATCATAATGCATGAATTCTGTTCATAGCATAAAAAACTGACGTACATGCACAATATGTGCACAGCAAGGTGCCCACTGGTGCCCCCATTGCATTTCGCCATGTCCCAGCGACGTATCAAGTGAAGCTTGCCCTACCTGGATCGTGGGCTCTACATGTTGCCTGCTAGATATTGTTATAAAATGGAAAATGTCGATTGGTCAGCCCATTTTATATCGTTATAGGGGTAAGATCGTTATAGCAATATTGTTATAGAGCTAATTGTTGTTGTTGCTCTTTTCCGTTATCTCTGCTCACGCTGTATTAGGCCTCGACCATGTATGCTCGCGCATATTTCCGCAGATTTTTATGAGGCAGTTCATATTGAGCGACAAAGGGAATATTGGAATGAAGCCAGCATATAATTCAAATATTCTGAAGAAAATGAGAACAAAAACATTCATATTATGGCCAAAATGCGTTCAGAAATGCCTTTTATGGATGAATTTGGACTGGTTGAGTCGTTTGCTATATTTCCCCATGGATGAACACTATCGCTACGGTTGTTGCTGGAGACACATGGAGACACACCCCAGCCATACTTCATGTACTCCGCATGTGTTTTGATTTGCACCATAAGCATGATAGCAGTGAAGCCAATGAACATGCCACGAGGTGCAGAAATAAATAAATAAATAAATAAAATAAATATTCCAAGGTTGTAAATTTACTGAAATGATCTACACCTTCTGCTTATGTCGAGCATATTTTGTCATATTTTGGCATATCTTTTGGCATATCTTGCTAAGCCTTTGGCATAATATGGACGTTTTCCCTGATATGCAATGAGCATAATAATTAGGCTCTTTTTAAAGCATATTTGGTCGACGCCTACGCTGTATCCTATGATATCACGTACATGCAACTGCTGCTGCTGCCGGTCCTGGAAAGCATAACTACATACTCGTGATTGTCACCGCAGATTGAGTACTCGTGATTGTCATGCAGACTACTGCAAGCAAGATCAAGAGCCTTGTCAAAGTGTTGGCAAAGAGAGGAGAGCTGCAAATTGCAATGTCGTATTCACATCATACTATAGATTGGTATATACACAGTGCTAGCCACTACTGGCACTAGGCTTCAAGCAAGCAACACTCGGGCTTGGCAAAGTGGCCCCAGAGAGACTGGTGAGCTGGACTGCACGGTGTAAGATACTCTTGAGTCTTGACTGTCAGACAAGAGCAAGCAATTAGCAAGCAAGAGCAAGATGATTGGTAAATAAAGTTGTTTTCAAAGAGAGGTGAGCTGGACCAACATGACGTCATGGTAGTCTAACTATCACTAGTACTAGCAGATTGCAGGAGAACAACCACTTTGCCTTTGACCAAGCACACTCTGCTACTACTACTAGTACTAGTACTAGTACTACTAGTAGATGTACGAGCGCACATTCACCTCTAGCATGATCCACTGACAAACGTAGAGTCTGCTAATCTCCCATCCTGAACCCAGCCTCCTCGGCCCCTCGGTCTAGTCCACATCCTGTTGTTACTGTCCAGTGTATGACAGCAAGTAAAGAGTATTACATTTTGTATTTGTATCTTAATATATTTAAGGATTTCCAAAGGGCTTTGGGCCTGTCGAGGGGATCTCCGGCAAGAAGAGCGCAATGACAACTTTATGTAGAGGGAGCAGGTAATCGAGGATAGGCTAAGGGAATAAATCGAGGCATACACAGTCTGGTAATTAATGAGTTGAGTATGATTCTGCAGCTGCCTGCTTGAGTTCTGAGGTTTCCCGGGCTGTGCCACGCAGTCTGTATGTGTGACCCTGGCCACAGGCACATGATGTGTGACTGCACTATCTGTAGATCTACCGCACAAATACATCAACATGGTCCATGTGCCTTTTTGCCAGCTGTTACCCACAATGAATGTGACTGTGCCGCGTGTGCCTGTGTGACTGCACCGCACAGTCGCAGTACAACTGGTAGGTTATGCACTCTTCCCGTATGTCACGTGATTGTCGCCTTGGAGTTGACCAATGACAGATCAAACAGCGCGGGC
This sequence comes from Sycon ciliatum, assembly GCF_964019385.1. NCBI lineage: Eukaryota > Metazoa > Porifera > Calcarea > Leucosolenida > Sycettidae > Sycon > Sycon ciliatum. The sequence goes on along the minus strand of NC_088655.1, from coordinate 1,119,057 downwards.
TGGAAAGCGCGGGCCTGCCTGCTAAAGGGGATGGAACTGGATCCACTGCCCGTCGTCAAGTGACGACGGGCAGGAACGGATTCCACTGCCCGTCGTCACTTGACGACGGGCAGTAGCCACTGGACTGACTGTCTACTTCAGACATGGCACGTGCTTGTTGCCAGGAGACGGCCAATGAGCGGCCAGAATAAGCAGTCAAGATCAGTCGATCTTGACCACTTAGCCGGTCAAGAACAGCAGTCGTACAGCATCGCGCCGCACATGCGCATTTACCATTTTTCGAAGTCCTTGCCTTGGGCAACATCTCCGACGAGGACTAAAAATTTGTCTCCCTTCTCCAAAATTATTATATACTGTCTTGAACGTCTGCAGGGAGACCAGAACCGCCAACCGACCTTGCAGCCGCTCCTGTTTCTCGCGGCGAAACGTACACAAGGGAAGCAGACCTCCACAAGTACATTTTGTACCTGCCCTAAGGTTGCAGCTTCTCAGCACTCGCATTTGAACCTTACTCTGGCAATCATCTAACTCGAAGGTCGGGTTTATTCCGAATCCGTCATATTACTGGTACTAACGTTACTACTGCCTTCACTGTACTTGAATACTTTCATCTCAAAACTGGAAAGTCCCGACCAAACAAAATTTAATAGCTGCATTAATCCGTCGCTTCTGGATGCTGTGCAATCTGCTTCTGATAGAGCTGCTTGGCTCGAAATTGTTATGATGCGTTGACCTCATGCAATGCGAACTGTCATTATTATTATTATTATTATTATTATTATTATTATTATTATTATTATTATTATTATTATTATTATTATTATTATTATTATTATTATTATTATTATTATTATTATTATTATTATTATTATTATTATTATTATTATTATTATTATTATTATTATTATTATTATTATTATTATTATTATTATTATTATTATTATTATTATTATTATTATTATTATTATTATTATTATTATTATTATTATTATTATTATTATTATTATTATTATTATTATTATTATTATTATTATTATTATTATTATTATTATTATTATTATTATTATTATTATTATTATTATTATTATTATTATTATTATTTAAACTCGGATGTTGAGCCATAAATAAATGTAAAATAGAAAAGGACATATGGATACGAGTTTAGAGTAACTCTCCATCACTGTAACATGATACTATATACAGTCAGAAAGTGCAATAACTAGGCACAAAACTGACAGAGTACTGAGACATTCGACGTCCTGACACCTAACTTTAACACATCTCCGTAGCGCTAACCGACAGCCTTCCAACTTGGAAGGTTCAAGGTTATGGAAAAGACCAAAGAGGGGAAGGCAAGCGCAACGAAAACGAGCAAAAGCTACAGTCCCAACGGAACAAAGAATGTCGATTGTTACTGGACGATGACGAGACCAGTACGATATTTGACAAAGCGGTCTAACTACAATTCGAAGCAGCAAAGCAGCACACCACCCAACTTGGGTGGGTCATAAATATCAAAGATAAGTAAAGTACAATTCGTTTTCGCAAAGCTTCCCTTTCTTTACTTATCTTTGATATTTATGACCCACCCAAGTTGGGTGGTGTGCTGCTTTGCTGCTTCGAATTGTAGTTAGACCGCTTTGTCAAATATCGTACTGGTCTCGTCATCGTCCAGTAACAATCGACATTCTTTGTTCCGTTGGGACTGTAGCTTTTGCTCGTTTTCGTTGCGCTTGCCTTCCCCTCTTTGGTCTTTTCCATAACCTTGAACCTTCCAAGTTGGAAGGCTGTCGGTTAGCGCTACGGAGATGTGTTAAAGTTAGGTGTCAGGACGTCGAATGTCTCAGTACTCTGTCAGTTTTGTGCCTAGTTATTGCACTTTCTGACTGTATATAGTATCATGTTACAGTGATGGAGAGTTACTCTAAACTCGTATCCATATGTCCTTTTCTATTTTACATTATTATTATTATTATTATTATTATTATTATTATTCTATTAGTCTCACCGTCCAGGAGCGACACTGACTCACGCTGCTATCTGGTGCTCACGAGGTGTTTGTCGCGCTGAAAACGGAGCGTCTCTGTAAGTTTGTATCCCTGGTGATGGTCGTGCCTGGAGAGCACTATATAAGTGGTGCTCTTCAGGCACAATCTTCCTCAGCCTACTCAAGCTCAACTGATGAGGGGTGAATTCCCCGAAACACTGTGTATTGAGCAGGGAGTGGTGCTTTCTTGCAGGTTTGCCGAGTCGAAGGTTCGATGGACTTCTCGTGTGCTCTGGATGGCAGTCGTGAGTCAGTCAAGTGTCAAGTAAAGTCGGCGGAATAGCGCGAGCTCCGGTGTGGGGAGCAAACCCTTTTATTATTATTATTATTATTATGGGGGTGGCTTTATTGGTTTTGTGTTTGTATTATGCAGCATCCCGGGTCATTTAAGACCATGGGGATTACTGCTGTTGTATGTGAAGAAAATGTAATAAGGAAGACTGAGAAAAAAGAATGAAAAAAGAGAGAAATACTGTGAACAGCAAATCTACAATGATGCATGTGCAATCTATTATACAACTAATCTGCGAGAATGAGACTTAACACAAGCAGGTACATTATTATTATTATTATTATTATTATTATTATTATTATTATTATTATTATTATTATTATTATTATTATTATTATTATTATTATTATTATTATTATTATTATTATTATTATTATTATTATTATTATTATTATTATTATTATTATTATTATTATTATTATTATTTGAAACTCGGATGTTGAGCCATAAATAAATGTAAAAGAGAAAAGGACATATGGATACGAGTTAAGAGTAACTCTCCATCACTGTAACATGATACTATATACAGTCAGAAAGTGCAATAACTAGGCACAAAACTGACAGAGTACTGAGACATTCGACGTCCTGACACCTAACTTCAACACATCTCCGTGCAGTTTTGTGCCTAGTTATTGCACTTTCTGACTGTATATAGTATCATGTTACAGTGATGGAGAGTTACTCTTAACTCGTATCCATATGTCCTTTTCTCTTTTACATTATTATTATTATTATTATTATTAAACTCGGATGTTGAGCCATAAATAAATGTAGAAGATATTTATGACCCACCCAAGTTGGGTGGTGTGCTGCTTTGCTGCTTCGAATTGTAGTTAGACCGCTTTGTCAAATATCGTACTGGTCTCGTCATCGTCCAGTAACAATCGACATTCTTTGTTCCGTTGGGACTGTAGCTTTTGCTCGTTTTCGTTGCGCTTGCCTTCCCCTCTTTGGTCTTTCCATAACCTTGAACCTTCCAAGTTGGAAGGCTGTCGGTTAGCGCTACGGAGATGTGTTGAAGCTAGGTGTCAGGACGTCGAATGTTTCAGTACTCTGTCAGTTTTGTGCCTAGTTATTGCACTTTCTGACTGTATAAAGTATCATGTTACAGTGATGGAGAGTTACTCTTAACTCGTATCCATATGTCCTTTTCTCTTCTACATTATTATTATTATTATTATTATTATTATTATTATTATTATTATTATTATTATTATTATTATTATTATTATTATTATTATTATTATTATTATTATCATTATTATTATTATTATTATTATTATTATTATTATTATTATTATTGTGATGGTCACTGCACACAATGTGACAACTCATTTGCCGTCAAGGCTTTCTTTCTGTTTGAATCTCTCTACTGTACTACTGGGCCTTGTTGTTTGTGAGGTGGGCCTTGTCTGAAGCGCAATCCTACACAGTTGCGTCGGGCATGCCGCTCTGATCAGGCCCTCGGTCATGTGAGTGATCTTGCCCTCGGTCGCGACGCCCTCGGGGCTACGCCCCTTGGGCGTCGCGACCTCGGGCAAGATCACTCACAGACCTCGGGCCTGATCAGAGCATCATGCCCTCGCAACTGTGTAGGGTTATGTATTTCATGGTCTTTCATTGGTTACTAAAAAAATAACTACAAAAGTCTAAAGCAGAAGAGCGACTGTTTGCAACCACAACTGTCATCATGGCGCTCCAACATTTCATCTGGAACTGGGAGAAAAGAAGCCCCTTTGTTGAACGATATACGGCGATGTGAATGAGCTCCTCCGAAAAGTTGAGGAAGAGACTGAAACTTTTATTGCGGAGTCGCTCGCGAAGGAGATCTTGGACGAGCCGGATGAGCCTCAACCAAAGCGCGCAATGCTCAGCAAATTGCAGGACCCGCGCAATTTGCCGAGGTTTCCGATGAAGACGTGGAAAAAATCCGTAGGAACAGAACAGCCAGAATGCCCGATGCCCAGTCGACAATGTCAATGGCACCACGAGAAAAAAAAACACTACGACGTATGGACTACTACAAAAACAGTACCAGGAAAAATCACAAAACACAATGCAGGTGTGTGTCTGTCATGATCTCTTTATTTGGCTTGGGTGCACACGGGAAACACGTTCCAGTCACTCATACTCGGCGCCATATCACGCCAGCACGGCAGTAGATCTACCGCTGTTCATCCAGCTATAGCCCTTGCCGCTATCGCGGCGCGGGCTGGATTCCGCGGTACTGCCCTCGTACTCGTGCATTAACCTGTTAGTACTTGTATGCTACTAGTACTAATCATTGCTACTACCGGAGTACAATCATTGGGTAGTCAGAGTTGTGCATGCATAGCTGTATCAGTGTATGACAGAGCACTAGTCTAGAGTCAGAGTGAGTGTTGCACGCATCATGTAACACTGAACTGAGAAACTGAACTCTGAACAGTAGGTCTACGGAGAAACTGCACTGAACTGACAAACTAGGTTTTCGCTTTTCACACACATTATAATCTACCTGTTGTGCTGTCGAAGCTTATGGCTGAGGGGCCTGGCGCAAAGCCCAGGGCTCTGCTGCCTTCACTGGTGAAAGCCAAAAAGAAGTTGTTGGAACAGGCCGAAGAGTCGGGAGTTCAGCTGAGCGGCGGCCTCGCTTCTGATGATCACATTCCGTTCGAACAGATATTCGTGAATTTGGCCTTTGTGTCTGAAAAGGAATTGAAAAGAGACTTTGATGAAGCGTTCTCGACGTATGCCGAGAGACGGGAACACGCAGTGCACTTCAGCAAAGCCGATCGAATTGAATTGAAGAACCTGTTTCGTGCCGCAGGTTCGAGTGTTGACGACGTTTCCCATTCAAATGGAAAATCTGAACCAGCAGCTACAGCGACCGAGCGACCGAATCTCTGTGGACAGGTGTTACGGAATGTACTGGCGTACGGATCTGCTGGTAGTGGCAAGACCACAGTGTTTCTGCTCATGGTTCTATACCTGTGGAGCAGAGGTGAACTATGGCAGGAGGAATTCGATCTGGTCTTGGGACTGGAGCTTCGTAAAAAAGAGGTGAGAGCTGCCACTAGTCTTGCTGAGCTGTTGGCTGTGAAACTGGCGAGCCAGGGCCTGTCGCAGACTGAGATATTGGAGCTGGCAAACTACTTCGAAGATTCTCCGAGCCGTCTATGTGTCATCATGGACGGCTTGGATGAATGTGATTTCGCCAGCTGCAGTGTGTTCATGACAGACTTGCTGAAGCGTGAGGGCATGGTGAAGACACACGTGATCGTCACAAGCCGTCCATGCCAGGATGCATATCAACTATCGCAGTGTGGCAAATATCAGCAGAAGATCCAAGTACTGGGTTTCTCACCGGAAAACGTGAGGGAGTACGCGGAGAAGGTCCTCGGTAAACAACGCGCTGAAATTCTGCTGGCAGAGCTGCAGAGCAAGCCGGATGTGTCATGTCTTATGGCAACTCCCATGTTTGCAGCCCTAACATGTGAGCTTTTCAAGACCAGCAAAGGTGTGTGGAAGTGCAGCGCATCCCTGTACGAATCGTTACTGCGCCGAGTCGTAGAGCGTGCTGGTGTTGCGGTTGGCGAGTCGATTTCACTGGCACCCGGCAAAGTGGTCCAGTCGCTACAGGAACTGGGGCGTTTTGCGTTTCGCATGCTGCTGGTGAAAAGGATGGTGTTCAACACGTCCGACATCATCAACTCCCACTTGAGCAAGGATGCAATGAGCTTGGGTCTTCTGCAAACATGCCAGGGCACGATGTCTACGGACGCTCGGCAATACCGCTTCTGTCATCTGTCACTGCAGGTGTTCCTGGCGGCATGGTTCCAGGCAGAATGCGTTGTGCAAGAAAGACATCACGCCATTGCACTGGTACGGCGACTGGGCGCGTACGATGGCCATATGGCAATGTTCTGGAAGTTTCTCATTGCTCTATGCCCGGAAGACGTGTCGCTGACCATCATGGAGGAGCTATGGCGTGTGCAGTGTGCGGATCCCATACCACTGGATCCTAGCGGTAAAGCCGACGAATCCACCAAACAAGCTAACAAATGGGCCAGCTACCGGCAAGCGGAGTTGGCTTCCAACGCGACTATGAAGGCTACCAAACATGTTGCTACTGCCGCTAGACGTGCTGCCATCGCCGCTAAGCTAGCCGAGGACATGCGCAACGACTCAAGTGTCCTGACCGGTGAGATGGAGATGGCAAAGGTCCACGACCGGCTTTGCCAGGTACTGAAGGCTGAGCACATGACAGTCCTCGCCGACATTCTCCTCATTCCTCGGCATGACCGTGGCAAGGGCCATGGTGGGCAACGTGTGCGCCGTTCCATGCCCATCAGCCGAGAGCCCACAGACGCGCTATTCCTAAAGACTCTCCTGACGGTGTGGATGGAGAACGGCAGTGTTGCAAATGGCACTGTGCTGCTGGAAGCGCTATCCCAGGTGGATGCCGAGCTGGCGCGGCCGTGCGAGAGTCTCCTTCATCCCGCTGCTATGCTGCTGAGTCGTGAATCCCTGCAAGCTGCTGCTTCTCGCATTGTAAGTCTAGCTGATGCTGCTTTTGCTGCTGTTGCTGCTGGTCCTGCTGCTGAATCTTCTCCTATACGTAGGTTGTTTGTTCATCTTGTGGTGGCATATCATGAGCATGCAGAGTATCACGGTGTGTCCTGCAACTGGACACACCCTTTCTTTCGTGCTATTCTTGCATCAAAGCTCAATCTCCTTGGCATTTCTCTTTCTTCTCATGAATGTGTTGCTCTTAGTTCT